>NW_017728926.1:17324791-17369844 GCF_001723895.1 Crocodylus porosus
TCCACCCTGCTTTTGCAGGGACTGTACTTTGATTTTCTGTGAATTACCTTGTCTATGGCTGCCACATGAACAGTAAATAAAATTCATGGTATTTTTGCCCTAGTAAGCAGCTCTGTCTTCTAGCATATCTGAGATGTCTGGCTTCAAAGGAGCAAGCAATGAAAACAATGTTTTCTTGAGCAGATATTCCAAAAAGGGCAGATGAGAGACATTTGTAGATGATTTCAGGCAAGGCAGCCAAGCAAATAAATGTGTGTGTGTCTTTGTGTAAGTAATTTCTTGACCAGCCACGACGGTTCACTGGATTACAAATATTCACAAATGTGTCGGGAAATTAGTTTGCCATGTCGTCTCTTTTTTGGAAGAAGGGCTTTCACTTGTATTTATGACAAATGAGCTTTAAAAAACTGACAGCAGGTGTGGACATTTTAAATTTATGAACTTGGAAATCTGCATACACGGCCAATTAAAGTTTATCGCCAGCAAGGCTCAACTATCCTGGGATATAAATTTAAGAGGTTATTTGAATCTAGGTTGTTTACCTCTACTAGGCTACATCAAAAGCTGTGTAAAATAAAGCTGTGTAAAATATTTAAAGGGCAGCATATTTCATGATAAAAGCTACAGTTATCAAGCAAGTCAGCGTGTCATCAGCAGCACTGCGTGGAAAAGCATGCCGAGGAACAAACCTTCACCTTAAGCAACACCTGGCATTTTCCCTCCTTACAATTCAGCATGGGCAGGAGGGAGGTGGGGAAGCAAAGGGTGCAATGCACAATGGAGGGCAAAACTGCAATTCATCTCAGTTTCTCTTAACTTTGAAGGAAAACCCCAGCTCTGAATCTGAAATTGAGAATTCAATTAGCCTCACCAGTGTTCTTCATAACCAACATCTGAATGCTAATTAAGAGCCCAGTGCCATGCAGCACAAGCATCCCTGTGCAATAAACTGCAACACAGCAGCAGTGAACTCTGCCTTCAGCTAGCATGCATAAATAAACAGAATTAATAACTATCCGAGTGTGGACGGGTGACTTAATCTGTTTCGATTAGATGCAGCTCAGCCTGGGGCCTTTGTGTTATTTAAAATGTGTTCATCATGTTTAATTAAAAACCTAATAAACTAGAGGTTCTTTTCGTTCTGATTTGTATTTCGCTCTTTTGTAAGCCCTATCGATTTTCAGTGACTGTGGCTATAAAGGAGAACTGTGCATTCCAAATAAAGGGTAAGAATTTAAGTGCAAATCTGCTAAAACTGGTGACACAAAGAACAGCCAGCCATTTACTATTTTCCTTGCTCACCTCTATAAACAAGACATGCTTGACAAAAGAAAAAAAAAGCCATTTTGCTAAATAAACGAAGCTGGAATGAACGTAGCCTTTGTGGGCTGTACCTCTCTGATACATTTCCTGTACAAACTGGAAGTACGCAAAGTGGAATTCCTGCTCTGATCAGACATGGGCTGAAGTTGAGACCAAATGGCACTGAAATCCTAGAAAACGTTCTCAGCAGATTTTCACCCAAGATGGTAGGAATCCCATCACACTTCTTGTGGGAAGTTTCGACCACATCCTACCAGGGCTTTTGAAACAACCACCGTGGGGCTGGTTCACACAGGAGGAATCGCACCTGCAAAATTAACCAACCCTGCTCCCCAAAGACTACTCTTCCTTTTCAACTGAAAACGTTTGAGCCCAAGGCTCTTGCCCCATTCTTGTCAGTCCCCTGCAAAGTCAGCGTTGTTTTAACACTTATGATTGTAAGTCCCACTTGGAGCCACTGTATTTTGGCTCCCTATTTTCTGGGTCGTAAAACTTACCTTCAAAGGCTGAGATTTTCCACAAAGGAACCAAGGGGAAGAAGAAAAGGGAGGCAGAGATCCCAATCCCACTGACTGTTCAGAGGGGCCTTTGCACTCACCCTAACTGTGTGCACTAGGTTACAAAAGGAGCTCAGTTTAGCACTATAATCTGGCTTAAGAATGTTTCCCTATTCTATATATATATTTTTTTATATTTTTTTATATATACAAACACACACACACACATACATACACACACACATATATTTTTTTTTTAATGATTAAACCTGACATCTGCTGTTTTGATCTGATAGGATACACTCAAAAATACCGGTCTTGGAGTGATTCAGGATTAAATGGCTTAAGAGAGTGGAAGTAAGACATCTGGCTGCTTTACACCCCCATTTTCACAGCAGATATCATGTGCAGCGCATATCTAGAACAGCTCTAGTGGATCTAGTCGCAGCTCCCCTTTTCCACCTACTGTGCAACCTTGCTGTAACACTAAGCAGCACGTGGCATGTGTCCGGCATGACATTCGGTGTTATGGAGCTTGTAGGAGGGCACAGCCAGCTGTTACGTCAAAATGAAGGACACGGACGTCCGCTGTGAGCTCCCTGACCTTCCCCAGATGCAAGAAAAGGCCTGGTTGGAAAGCCACAGCTTTCCATCCAAACCAAGACCCACCAGGTGACGTTCTAGTGAGACTCTGTTGCATTACCCGGTGAAATGACAGGTCTTTTTAAATGCTTATTGAGAAGGTGCTGATGTGCAGCTCGGCATGACAATGATTTGACAATTCATCAGCAGAAGCAGATTCACGAGGGCTACAAGTGCCACTGACCCCTCCCCACCCAAGTCACTGCTGGAGATTTATGTTGCCAGGTGTAACAGTAACCCGTATAAACAGGAAGCAGCTGCTGCTGAGGCTTCATACTGATGCAACAGTAAAGTAGTTTCTTCAGCCACTTTCATAAGGCAGACTGTGGTTTTCACAGCATGCTCACGAATTTACATATTGGAAGGAGAGAGATTTAAAAATAGCCACAGTTTGACAAACATCAGGGAGATGAGAAAACCTTCATCTTCATATTTACAGAGCCCTCCACTTAATTCAATCACTGGTCAATTTTATCCTCCATTTAATTTGATCTAAACCTCTATAACCGCATCATTTATAGCAAAAACAACATAACTTCCATCCTTTATTTTAATTAACTCTGATTGCTGCAGGCAGCTCTTACTGGATAATTCAGTCACTGACTGCAGAAAGTTGTTTTAATTAACGAGGAGGCCTTAATCTTTGGACAAGGAACAGTCCACATGCGAGCCAGAAGTTAACTAACAAACAAATGTGAGCTATTCAGACAGCACTGCTGACATCATGAATAGCACTGCGTGCTATGGGAGGCCAGGCTGCACATACTCAGGAACGGCCACGTTGACAAGAGCAATTGTGTAAGTCAACCCCTGGAAAAGAAATGGATGCTCTCGCATCCTGCAGCTCTGACTCAAACTATTCTCCCGCCAGTTTGTGGGTGTTCTGCCTTAGGGAAGAAAGAGACTGTAGGATGTAGCTTTAGAGAGAGTCCATTCAAACCCCTTTATTATACTCTTCTGGTTTGCTTTGCTTCCCCATGACCAATCCGGGAGGCTCACTGCTGAGTCGCCTTGAAGAGTTTGACTGGCGCTGGCTGAAAAGGCAAGCGTGCGGCGTCACGAAAAATGCTGCAGTTCCCCAAATTTGTTTTCCTCCTGCACTGGAACACAAACGCGACCTTGCCAAAAATACTTTGCAGAGCAGCTGATAACCCCATGGTTAAGCCATCTGCCAGGAATGTGGGAACATGGATCTGATGACAGGTGGTCACCCACTTATCTACTGGGCATCTAGCTAACGTCTCTCAGGGAGGTTCCACTTTGTGCCAGTAAATATTCATTTGGTCAAAGACAACACCAATTCTACCACCTGGCGCTGTGGAGACAGGATATACCCCTCACTCTGGCCACACCGCAGTGAGCACCTTCAACTATTGGGCAATGGCTGGCTGTCCCGGGTGGATCACCTTTCCTCCCCACCTGTCTCCTACCCTGGATGTGAGAAACCTTCCTGAAAAAGTTGTTGTCAAAATCTGTTTCTGTAAAAAGTTTTGCTTCCAATGCACTGGCATTTTCTGGTGGGGGGAGGGAGGAAAAAAAAAAAAAAGTTTTGTGGGAGATTTCTGAAGCAGCTCTGGCCCCGACATACGATGTATGGTAGGAGCCCTGCAAATGCTAGTGCAGGACTTCCTTTCCCTTGGAAGAAATGCCCCAGCGCCGGGTGCTTTAACCTGGAACTTTCTGCAAGATGTCAATCCGAGAGAAGAGGGCTCTGAGGTTGCGAGGGTGGAGCTCTGCTCCCTATAAATAAGAGAACAGGCTGATCTCCGGCTCTGCCGTACTTGGATGGCTGCCAAACATTTCTGGAAACTTGGATGGAATAGAACAAGAAGCAAATACGATAAAATGAGCCGAGACTGACAATGATTTATAGAGTTAATGATCATTATTCTGTACTCATACTGTTCACTGTTTGGGAGTAATGTTTCATTTTTCAATAAACCTTGCTTTTTTTCTTATTTGTAAGGCTCCACTCTCCATCATTTAACACTGACTGTTGATCAAAACCCTGAGCTGCAACGATGACGACACTTAGAGCCCCACTCCAGCCTGTTGGTAAAGACAGGGGACGGGAAAAGGGGACAGCATTTTCTGAATAGGAAAGTAGGGATTGGCACCACACAGCTAACCCTTTTAAGAAAAGCACGTGTGGAGGGAGAGCGGGGATAAAACATTCACAGTACAAATGCACAAAAAAGAGCAGAACTTCAGCAGTATTTGTATGAATGGTTCCTGCTTTAAACAAAATGCCCCGCTTATGACAAGATCATCCGAGGTGTTATTAAGGACTTGTGTTCCTAGGCGTTTGCTCCTTGTTCTCCACTACCATCCCTCCTCCGAAAGCCCATAGATCCTCTTTCACCTCATGGCTTCAGGCATTTCCTTCACCACAAAGGTCTTTTGTTTGATTTCAGAACAAGGCTGCTTTTAATATGGGGGTTTTCTGGCCTACCCCTAACCTACCTCTCTCTCTTGTAAAAATGTTCATATATGGAGAGAGCAGCAGGCACATAATTTGCTAGAATAAACTTCTCGCAAGATTTTCAGAGCATCTAGAGCTTTAAAATCTCTCTCCAGCCATTTTCTGAATAATTCAAAAATGTTAAGAGACTAGGAAAATTTCACCCGTTATTAATCAGTTCTATTTTATGACTCTGGTGCCAGCTTAATTAGTAACTTGATTAACAAGACTATGTTCCACCCACCACAAGATTATTTCTTAACACGCTTTAATTCCATCTAGAAAATTAACTAGTGTAGAAGTTCTCCCACAAACAAATGTTGTTTGGTTCACATCTGCTTCTCTCGCTAGGAATTTTTCCTCCATTTACATGTTTGGTTAAAAAAAAAAAGCAACAAAAAAAACCCCATGAAAACACTGAATTTCTCACCGGAAGATATTTATCTGGAAAGACTACCGTGACATGTTGGAAGATGTACACTTTACAGACTGCACATGGTACAAACTGCAAATGTTGTCCACTGTTTGTAGATAAATACATTTAATAATTATAAAATGGCAACCGTCTGAGCTTCCTGCCTTAACGTGCACTGGTGTTTAATTGCTTAGCTAGGAAACATAGCATTTACCCTTTTCTCATCAAACCAAACATGACTATGCATAGTTTGTTAAAGGGACACTATCCAATTATAAGTCACTGTTTAAAAATATGTATTTCCTCAGCGGTGACACTAACGTCACTGTGGTTTAAAGGGCAAAACAACTCTGTGGCGCTGATCTACTTTAACTTACTTGCACCCTTTACTCTTAGCCCTTCTTTCATCTTTGAGGATTAAAATAGACGAGACAGTTTCATCCTGTTTACAGTGAAGTATCTCTTGCAGTAGCATACTGCTACAAAGTTTTGCAAAGAGCAAACAGTTGCAATGCGGCAGTGCCTGGAAATCAAACACTGTTGGAATACAAGCGTTCCCCTGCAAAGGCTGTTCATTAAATAAGGGATACAATGAACATTTCTCCATTCTGTGTAGAGTGTAGGCAAATTAAAAACCAAAAAACCCCACAAACTTTAAACTGCCATTCCCATTTCAATTATAGGGTTTTACAACAACCACAAAAAACAACTATTAAGTACAAAACCGAATATTACAAATGAAGGTGACTGGGCCCAGATTCCTCAATGATCTTCATGGCTGTGAGGTTTTGAAACGCCTGCATTCAGCTCATTCAGGGATTCTGTCCTGCTTTGGGTCTACCTGCTCATACCAACTCTTCCCAGCCTTACCTGACTCTGGAAATTGCATATAAAATACACACGCTGTATTCAGTACCATTTTGGACCAGGAAATCTCCTGACAAGTTAGATGTGATGCACGTAGCCAGACAACACCACTTTTCAGAGGATCCCCGTTTGGTTCATGTCACCCTGAAGATCCAGCCAGCAATAGCTGTGCTGGTCCCTATTTTTCAGCAGGAGGTCACAATCCTTATATAAACCGCACCTAGGAGAAACACTGACTATTGACAGTGCATCGAGCAGCATGAACTGAAGACTGCGATCCTTCCTTCTGTTCCCTCAGGTTCCTGAGAGAAGTAGGAAAAAACAACACAAACCATGTCGTATGCTCTGGTCCCAGCATATGTCCCCTCTGACTGCAACTGCTAAATAAAGTGCCAGGCCAGCCCAAAAGCAATACTGGGCAGGATGTGAACTGGAAAGCCTGAGACCTCTAGTGCTGCTGGATCTGTCGCGGGATGTCCCCTGGAAGCAAGAGTAATCTCCCCATCTCCACAGTGGAAAGATATTTTTCCTTGGACTAACTGGGCCGTGTCTACTGTCTATCGATTAAGGGTCAGCTCACTTAGAAATGAAAGGAAAGCTTCGCCCCGTGGAATAGCCTCCTTGCAGCTGCCTTAAAGAAGACCTCTGAGCTGAGGAAGAAATAAGCAATCCTTCCGCATGGCAGAAGGGAATAAATCACTCCTCACCACTTCGTCTTCAGTCCAACACTTCTCGATCAGTTTGGGCACAGGCTTCTTCACCAAGCGCTGCAGGGCTTTTCCGGCATCGTAGTTACTTTCATGTAGCTAAATAATAAAAGCAGAAAAACAAAATTATGTCAATAAACAGAGCTGGAGGTGAATCAATACCAAGGAAAAGGGAGTAGGAAGGAGAGAATGGGACTTATTGCACTTACTGTATCAACAGTAAAAATAAATAAGTGAAATCTGCAGAACCTGAAGGGTAATCTCAGTTTTATTTAGTGGGAGGGAGAACATTAAAACAAGTCAACTTGCTCTCTGTTTTCTCCAGTCTCTCCCAGAAGACTGTCGAAACCATAACGGATCGTAAATTTTCCCTTTAGCATTTTCTAATATTTCTAACGCAAGAAATTCCACGGAAAAAAGAGGCACCAAACCCAACAGTCTTCAAAGGGAGTGGCATCTTATGCAGCAATATTGGTCTCGTATTTATCTAATCAACTGGAACCAGCATTTTGGAGGTCATGTGTGCTTCGGGGACAGAGCACGAAGCTTACTCCTCCAGAAGACTGCGTTCATTTTCATTGCACAGCAAAGAACAACAAGTTCCTGGAGCACCACATAAGGAGGGAAAGGGGAAAGAAAACCTCTTGCAGGAGGTGCACAGAAACGGCTTATGGTACTCTCTCAACAACACACCACCCTTCTGTGTGGCGTGGCTACCTTCCACCACCAACAAATGCGCTGAGGGCTGGCCAAGGTTGCTGGTGAAAACTAAAGCGAGATCAAGGGATGTAATGGAGAATAAATACCCGGGCTGAGACAGGCCTTCTTTCAACAAAGATTTCAAGGGACAGACCCCTGATTCTTAGCTCTAGACAGAGAACATGGAAATGATAAAAATCTATAGCATGCTACCTTCAAGTACAGTGGGATTTTAGGAACACGACAGCTAATCAGTCTGCTGCTCCGCGCCTTCGAAAGAATGTACTAAAAAGGGAAAGGCAGTATTGCAGGGATGATCACAAACCAATTCTCCATGCACACACCCAGAAGAGAGAGAAATGACTGGTGTGGAAACTTCGCAGACAACACAAGTGTTAGCTTTGCTGCCTAAGGAGTTGGATTACCAGCAATGGGCTCACCAAAGCTACTGGCACAAAAGAGTTTGCCAATTCATGTAACACATAGCGGGGAGGGGGTTGGGGCTGAAGAGGCCCTATGAGCTCCTCACACCCACCATCTTCTAAAACACAGATCTTTCCCAAGGCCTCTGCCTCTTCCTCCGCAATGCAATGACATTTGTCCGGCTGTGTTCCCAACCCCACTATACTGCCGCCCCAACAGTGTCCACAACCTCCACACAGACGACATTTCTAGGAGTTGTTGTAAACCCTGAACTCTTCAAAACTGCCTATGAAAAAACTTCTTTTCTCGAATGCGCCCTGATCCAGGCTGGGACCCTCATGCACAACACACAGCATCAGACAGAAACTAACTTGGCACCACTACCGTAACCAAACTGTGCATTAGTTTTCTTCCGTCATGGTGTCCCACTGATTCTGAAGCAGAGATCTGCTTAAGGGGGGGGAAAAAAAAAGAAGCCCCAAACTCAATGGCATGATACACTATAGCCTTTGACTGCCATTCACCTCAGCTGTTCATAAATCTCTCATCTAATCCAAATAACAAACATTTAAACTCAACAGCGGGTACAGGGTTGGTGCGCTCGGTCCACTGCTGACCACTACGCTCTCACTGTTTCCCTGTACGCTGCTGTCTGTTATCTCTTGTCCCATACTTGGATTGCAAGCCATCCGGGGTAGGGACTAACTTTTTGTTCTGTGTTTGCACAGCACGTGGCACATGACAGGGCCTGCACAAAAACACAGACAAGAACCTCCCCAAGCCTTCTAAAAGCGATTTCTGATGAAGAACCACATGGCAAAAAAAAACAAGGGCAGGCAGAAGACGAGGAGTGGCAGGGGGGGAAAATAGGTAACAAAACTGAGCATACATACCATCTACCAGAGACCAGATCTGGATAGCTCCCACAATCAATTAGCTCTTTATGAAAGCTCTTGAGCATTGAGACTGAGGTTACTGTGCTGATAACAAAGCTATGGAAGGAATGAACTCAAATGGTCCTATTACTAAGCTGGCATTTGCAGCTAAATAAACCGTCCGTACACGTATTCTTCACTGACTTGGAACAATGTCGTATCTAGATTTCAATTGAACAGACATCCCTGATATAACAAAGCCAGCCGGCTCCAGAACCTTTGATGCATCTTCAATTGACAAAGCAGGATGTTTAAAACCTGTGAAGGTTGTGGCAAAAGTCGACAAAAGCTGAGAAACTGAAAGCAAAGGTTGACACTCAATACATGGCTCATGCAGCTGTGAAAAGAAAGCACAGCTGTGAGATTTGGGCACAAAGCGTCAGTCTTCACTTTGATTTCCTAGCTTTTGTCAAGTCAGCTTGGCCTTCACCGGTTTTAAATAGCGGGAGCATCTGTGTGTGTACTGCTCTTTTAAACACCAAGTTTGTTCTTTAAATAAAAAACCCTATGCCATAAAAGGATGCCAGATTGCACAGAATAGACTGTAAGAGTTTCATGAGAGCCATGATGATCTATTAGGTAAGTTCATGCTAGGACACTTGAAGAAAAGGTGGATTTTGCACACAACCCAGCAGCATGAGCAACCTTCCCATCTGCTTTATTAGCCTCTCTGTTGTCCCGTCACATAGCCCACGGAACAAGCGGTGACAGTCTAGAACATCAATCCAACCGTGGCCCAAGCTGAGCCTAAAACTAAAAACGAGCTTGTATTCGTAAAGGACAAATATCTGAACCATAGCCAATTAAAGATCACAGTATCTTGGCTGAGTTATTTTGCCAGCTGTTCAACTTAAATTTTAAATGAGCAAGACAGGAAGGCCACATTAATGATGAACTAGTGCTCACCACATCTCAACACCTAAAATAAACGGCACAAGGTCCAGAAATGTTGAGAAGTAGCAGTGTGCGCTAATGTCAATGAGTGCTAAAGCATCTCTGCCTATCAGGCCATTCAAAGCCAGGCCATGAACCTCTCATTCACATTTAATCAGTTGCTCTAAAGAAGCAATTCACAAATTATAGATGAAAGCTGGCATGAATCATTACTGTTCCTCTGAAGCCATCAGCTGATATGACCTCCCAAGCTTCAAAATTAAAGGGTACATTTTTTAAACTTATCTTGAGAAAAATGTATTCCCTGTTCCTTTTCCTGCCGAACTCTCTTTCTACAGCTGAGCAAGGTTTGTTACAAACAGTTTGAAACATCCTCTAAAAAAAAAAAAAAAAAAAAAAAAAAAATTCACTTCCAGCAGAGACCTGTGTCTGTTTGCTAAAATGAGTTTTAGCTTGATATCAGGACACATTTTCTTACCTGGCTGCATGCTGGAAGCACTGCCACCAATTTAAGTTACAGTAAGTTGAAGGGTGGTAGGCAACCAAGAGAGCCCGTGGCCAACATCTCACGAGCACAAAAATGGCATTCTAAGATGAATGTTCACGTGGCTAATTTTCAGCCATCTACTGCAAGATTATTAAAGAAAGATGCTCTTCCTGACAATTACAATGAAGACAATGCACATGCCTTCACTGAATAACTGCAGAAAACAGTGCGTCAGCCTCCAACAGCTGCTTGATCTCTGAAAGCTACTGCTATAAGAGATGCATTAACATGCTACAGCCATCAATACCACCTCACACTGTTTTAAGTCAGGGAGATCCATTACCTGTGTGATTACTTAGGAGAAACCACTGCTTTAAAATGCATCTCCACTGATAAAATTTCCCATGTACAACAGAGCACTGGCTTATAAATCTGCCTCAACTGCCTACATCAATGTCAACGTCAATGGCTGTGCTTCTCTGCAAGTGCAACAATGATCCAAGTCCATCTTTCCTAAGCTACAGGTCAAATGATATGATGAGAAAGCCAGACCTGCTGTGCTTAAATACCAATACTCAAATAGCACTGCTGACTTGAAACTGCTTTTAGCACTTTTGTCAGCCTCCCAAAGCAGACTATTCCCACTTAGAAGCCTGAAAACAACATTTTGCCTTTTCTACTGGGCACACACTGATTTTCCTTCTCGTCTGCACTCCAGCCACGGGAATAGGTAGGTCTGAAAATAAGAAGGACCCGTTATTTGCTGCTATGGCACATCAGCCTGCATGATGTGTGCGCGCACGTGCTATAAAACGAAGCATGCCTCTTCCCTTCAAAAAATTTATAGTGATTAAGTGACAGGGTCCCCCCCACCCTGCCTTCCCTCTTCAACATTATGCTTTGCCCAAAGCTCTTGGTGACTCAGAAAGAATCTATATTTTGCCTGAAGAAATCCAGCATATTTTCTTGCCTTCTCTCCTTTCTCTTTACCGAAGAACAGCTCAAATCATTGAAAGAAGAATCAGACTAGAACAGAAAAATGGACTGAACTAACAGGCAGCTGTTACAGTTCCAAAAGCGCAGAAAGGTTAGCAGACCAACGTAAGAGTCCCAAAGCACCAACTGAAAGGATCCAAATGAACTCTGCTCCAAGCCCTTCTGCTGGTGCTCTTTACTTATTAAAGAGTGGTGGAAAAGGAGAAGCAGCATGCAAATTGATCAGAAACCAACCAGGCAAGGGAAAACACCCCCCCCCCCCAGCAATGAGTTTTTTTTAAACACCCTCCAGAAAACTAACTCTCTATATAGAAAATGCCCTGATTAGTACTGGTAGAAGCAGAATGCAGCAGAAAGAAAAAAAAAAATGTTTTTGTATAATTGCCAGAGTTCAATCCACTACTTTCAATCTGGCTGATGGATCATTCTCTGCTTATTACTCTCAGTAATTTAATATATATAAGCACTTTATTGGCAAGCTACTTGAACATATAAATAATAGCTAATGATGACTGCCTACAGTTTAATTAACTCCTAGCTGAACTTTTCAAGGTATTGCTATAAACACTAAATTACTATCCCCCAAAAGGCTGTCATGTATGGAATCATTGTTTTGAGTGCTAATCCTGTTGTCTAAATAATTTCCGAACCCTCAGCAATCTTACGCATACACACAATACTTAACTAGGGAATTAACAAAATATACTTACACTTCATAATGTAGACGTTTATTTATTTATTTATTTTTTTTATAACAAAGCACAGAATTTTAAATTAAAGGAAAATTCTGCATGTGCACATGTCTGAATGCCTCATTTATATTACAACAATCATTAAACATCTCTGGATCTCAGGCAAGACTGATTAGCATAAACTCTGCACATTACCACAAGGTTTCAAGTTTCTACTCCAGCTTCTCAGCTGAGCTGCCATTTTCTGTCTGCGTGATGTTGCAAATAAATTTTCCTTTTGGCATGGCTCAGCTGTCAGGCACCTCTGTTCTGTAATGAACCCATGAATTACATCTCACCACTCTGACATCTCCGGTCTCGCACATCAAAATATTGTTCTTCAATTGTAATTTATAACTTAATTTAAATGTCCCTTTTACTGTGACCTTTTTAGATCAGAATGGCATTGCATCTGGCAGCTCCTACTTCAGCAAGGCATCCTTTTGCAATTACAGTCATTATGATCCCCGTCGAAAAGCCTATCTGGAGTTAGGCTGCATTCATACTACAATATTAAATAATTGGAGTCCATTAAGTACACCGTTAGATTTCAGAGCCTGTTCCTCTCGGGAAAAATTGCTACTATTCTGTGATAAAGCATTGCTGAACTAATTTGAAATGTACCCAGAAAAGCCAAATAAAAGTCATAGTGATTATTCAGACAGCAGTGGCTACATCCATCTCTGTAAGGAGGCTGAGCTGTCTGGCGAATAAAGGCTAATAATGGAAGCTCCAAGGGTTCTTGATTTCAAGCTCTGGCTCATCTTCTGATGAAGTTGGTGGTCTCGGTTGCTTCATTTCAATCCTTCGCCTCAGTTTTCACATCTGTAATGTGAAGGCTCACCCTTGTGCCCTAATGTTAAATAAATGCCATCACTACTTTGCTGTCCTGTTTTAGGTTTGGATTAATATTAAATGAACCAAGCTGGAAATGCAAAATGTGACGGATGCCAAGTATTCCCATCTTCAAGGGTCATTTTCTTGCCCTCCATCTTTTGACAGGCTCATGAGGAAGAGAGCTTTGCTTTGTAGCACACTGAAGAGGGTCTATACAGACTCCTCATTTTACTACCAGCTCTCTCTATCAGCATAGTTAAGTTTTTCTCTTTGGCTGAAGGGAGGATGCAGCACGAATCAGATCTTACATGTTATTTACATGAAAGTGCACAAACCCAGATCCTTTCACCGAAAGGTCCGCTAAAAGCACCAGAATTCAGGGAGGAGGGATGGGGAATGCCAGGCTGTTCAAGTCTTGAGTAGGTTGTGGACATTGGAGAAGAGCAAAATTTGGCTGAGTTTGCCCCTCTCACTACAAAGCACATTGCTCAAGGCGCTGGACTGCTCCTACAGGACTCCCAAGTGTTCAGTGCAGCAATGGGCAATAAATGGAGAGAGTGGGGCTAGGAGAAGATCAGAAAGAAGTCAGGGGTGGAAAGACAAATGCATTCCTGCTGCCAGAGCAGCAGACTCTGCCAGTGCATCCTCTTGCTTTCTAATCTAATCGAGATCTTAATTCAACCTGCTCCCTCCAGTCACATGACTGCCAGACAACTTTAAGAGGCATAATGGGAGAAACGCTAGAAAAGCAGGGTACAAATCGCCAAAGAATCCCCTATGAGACATCGGGACTTTTCTCTGTCATACATACAATGCTTTACACTGCAACATACTTATTTGAAGTTTTCAAATAAGTTTTTCAGTTTTATTTCCAGTGCCCATCCTCCCAGGCACCAACAGGTGTGCTTTCACCCAGCATGTTTAGCACTGAATTAAGGACTGGTCCCAAAAATAACACATCCAGGGCTATTTTCCCCTTCTCAAAATCTGAAGTCTTCCCCACCTGCTGCAAACATGCAGGGCATTGCTTGGTCTGAAGAACAGGCAAACTTCTTTCTGTAATGTGGACATCAATGTCATTCCACAGGGCTCCCTCTGGTGCCCGAGCCCAACAGCATCTCAAACCAATTCAGAAGCCAAGCCACCCAATGCAGGAAGACGGCACCTGAGAAACCTGCTTACCCAACAGACCTCCTTGTAGCTGACAAGCCCCAATTTATAACTGCCTGATGGTAACTTCCTGACCTGCCAATGGAGCTCAAGGCTGACGGAAAGGTTTAACAGGTGAGCAGAAACATCGCTGCACAAGTAGTTCACTATAAGAAAAATAAAACTAGTTCTAGTCTCTTAAATATCTATGGCTCACAGGACTTGCAACAGATTGGAAATACAATCTTCCTCTCCTACTCTTTGGCAAAAAAGCAACTTCCACGGCACCCCCATTTCTGTTTTATTTTAGGCATCTGTATTGCTCTGATCATCATGCTGATCTAAATGCTAATGATACAGATGACAAAACAGATGCTTTCGTTATACACACTTTCTAAACACAAGAACTGGGAAATCAATTTGTGAAACACAAGTGCAATTCTAAACATTACTACTACTAAATAATGCATAACTGCCGGGGGCCGACACCAGCCGGGGGCACTGCCTCTGCAAAGGTGCTTTTCTGGGGGGTGAGGAGTGGGAGGGGGTTTGTTTGCTCATTTGACAAGCTTAGTAAATTGTGCCATCAGGTCAACTGAAGAGTTTGTTACGGAAAGATCTTGCAACACAAGTTTAAATATTTCCTTAAAAAAAACCTCTAGGTATTTGAGGGACAGACAGACAGAGATAAGTCTATATGTATGGAGAGATATACTTGTTAAATAATTTCAAGCAAACCATAGCTGCAAGATGACTCTGTCCTTTTAATCTACTCATCAACAGCTTTCCTATTTGTCCCTAAATACTGAGTTCTCTTACAAAGAAACAAAACACAGATGGTTTTCCCCAAGAGAAACATGTAGAAGGAGAGAAACTTTGAAGTGGTAGAACCATCCTGTGCACCAAAAGCAGCCGAAGTGTTCGCAGCAACACGTGCAGGCAAACAATGATAGCTCCTGGAGAGTTACACTACCACACCTGAACCATGAGAATAACTCATCCAGCTAATGAAGACTCATCCAGAAGGAAAACCAGCAATAACAACGCATGCTATTGCTAACATATATTTAAATAGTTTTCTTATGCTTTCAACCTTCTCTGTAGTTAATGAGCAAGAAAATCTGGTCTAAGGGCAAGTTAAAACAGGCAGTAATTTGTCTGGGTGACATCTTACTTCTAACTGAATTTCCCTAAGCTGATATTACACTGTCACATTTGTCACTCAGAATGACATGTTGCTGTGTAATACTGTGTTATGAAAATGCAGAACAGTCCTATTAATAAAAAGAAACCAGCCCATATTATTAGTATGTGATCGTTTCCTGATGCACGGAGGGATTGGTAGTAAGTACAGATATGTTGCTCATCTAGTAGGATAAACAAGGAACAGCTGGCTCTTAACAACCCTCCACAATAACAACAGGCATGTCAAAATGACAACTGCCGCCCCCCCCAAGGGGGGGGGGGGTCACTCTTCAGGACAGCGCAGTCTGTCATTTTAAACATCCTTCCTTTGTTCTGCCATGTTACGTATCTGACTGCCACCCATCTTCATTACTGTCCTACAGCTAAAGAGCACTACGGCATCCGAGTTTATCAACACACGGGGAATCCCCATATTCTCCCCCTGCTGCAGGCTGTGCAGGGAAGAAGGATGTAATCATCTAAGAAGACAAACAGTATTTCAAAACTGGGGGGCGGGGGGGACGGGGGGTAGAGGGGGAAGCAGTTTGTGAACATGCTGTGCTCCCCTGTGAACAATCCCGTCTTCCGAAAACGTGACCCCTCTTGTGAGAATGCATCCTGAACTGGGACCAGAGACACGGCAGAAGCCTCGAGCTGCCCTTCTACTGGCATCCTACTGAAAACAAGGAGGAAACAAAAATGCAAGTGTTACTAATCTAACTTAAGCCCTTCCTGCCCTGGATTTCCTGAGAAAAGTACCCTGGGAAGCTCTGAATGGTCATCTGGGTCAGTGGGAGGAGGAGAGGAGAAAAAGGAAATGACAAATCCAATTTTTCATTTTTGGATGAATACAGAATCCACAAGAGACAAGAGACTTTTCTCCTAATTTGAAACCAATCGGTGATCACTGTGTGGAGAATCTTTTCAGCAACTCACCCCCAGTGCTCTCTTACTGTTTTGCGGCACTATATTCGTGTGCAGCATTCGCCATGCAGAGATTTTCCCCCCGAGATTGGCAGATCTGGGACACCAGCTTTCTACCACAGAGCAGAGAGGAAAATTTCTGGGTTTTTTTGTTTTTTTTTAAAGCTTCTTGCTTAGGCATTTTTCTTTCTGAAATCAATGCAGCAGCATTTACAGGCTCCTTCCTGGATGATGCTGTGGGGTTTCGCAAGTTCAGACAATGCATTTGCAACATATTCTCACGTACCAACATTTTAAAAATCTGGCCGGCCTGCTTTCATGTATCCAAACCTTGGGTGCCAAAACTATTATCTCCACAACGTCTTGTGAAAACATAACCTCTCACAAAAAGCTATGCAATACTTCCCAATGGAGGGCAAAGCTTCAGGCACTATGTGCCACAGTAGTACGGAGACCCCAGCGGCTTCCACGTTCCTTCCTTAGGCAAATCTCGCAGACAGCAGCAGCTCGCGCTTCTTTGAAGACAGTGAACTTGGCAGAAACCCTGCCCTTCATGCAGCCACTAATGAAGCAAATGGAGAGGTAAATGGACTAGCTATTAGAGCACATGCCATGGGTGGTCTAGCTGGTAGGCCAATGTCAGGATACTACTTAAAAAGGCACCCGACACTAAGGCAAGCGATGCAAAAATACTACTGCTCGGCTCTGCCGGTTCACAGCATTATGAAAGAGACAGTCAGCAAAAACTGCTGAGGAATTATGTGCACAGCCACAATACTATTTTCCTACTGGAAATGGTAAAGCGGTGGAGGAAATGAGGTCTCACTCATTTGTATGCCATCAAACTTTAAAAAGGTGGGATTTTAAAGGGCAGATCCTGACGTTTTAACTCGAGCCAGCCCCTACTTCAAATCAATGGGAGTTGCACCAAATCTAGGACTGCAGGATTTGAACTTTCACATACAAAATAAGCATCAAGAAAAACAAACCAGAAAAAAAAACCCCCAAGTCCTCTGCCATCTGAGAGCATCAAATAGGAGTTCTCTTCAGAGAAAGATTTCTGGGATGCAACTGGGATTTTGCTAGCCCGCAAGAAAAATAAAAGCTACAACAGCAACAAGAACTCTTGGCTTCCGAGCTCAGACAGAGGCAAGGCTCCGTCACAAAACAAGCTCCGGAAGATGGATAGCCACGGAGGCCCAGATCTTTTCCCTTATTATGCCATATGAAAAAGAGACCAAGAAGTACAATGTTGGACTTCTGAAATCTAAAGCAAGCTGGCACACAGTTGAGAAGAAAAAAAAGGAGAGAGAAGATAGGAGAGAATACGAATCTCCAGCTTGTATTTTGTTATATGCCTTAGGTTCAGCAGCATGCCTCAATCCTGCAAGGTGCTAAGTACTCTCCACTGCTGGCACCGTTAATAGGAGTCAAGAACACTCATCACATCACTGAAGCGTTCTTGAGAGCATAGGAAGTGCTTCTCATGGATCCACCTGGCAAAATGGCAGAGGTTGAATTTACTTAACACAGGGATTCAGAGTATGGATCACACTGCAATTCAGAGATTGTCTTGTGGATGCTTGCCTTCCTTCCAACGATCATTTAGACCTCTTCCTCTCCCATTCACAGGCTGCCAGCACTCCTGGGGCAATGACCGCAATTACGTACACAGAGGGCAATATCAGCAAAGCATGCAAAGATAGCTGTAGTTTCGTTTGTTATTAAGATGCTGAAAATAAGGGATGAGGAGCTTGTTACATGACCTACCAGACCTCAACAAACCACTGGCACGTGCATTACAGGTAACATTTTGGGGGCTACCAACTTGACAGAAATGCACGAGACTATATGTGTTTTGCAGACAGATAAGATGAGAATAGAGCCGTGTTACTCTCTATTTTTAATGTACTGCTTCTCCACTAATGCAAAATAAAAATAACCCCCACAAACACTAAGTTTTTACACTGCTCGCCCCACTACCAATTGCACAAAGGCTCAAATGAAAAACATTTCCTTCTATTTATGAGGTAAAAAAAAAATCCATCTTGAACAAACACACAGAGAAAAAAAAGATGAGAAAGGACGCCTAGTGCATTAGTATAAATTAAACTGGAGTAAATTACATGGACACACAATATGTAGACAGGGCTGTAAAATGTGTCGTTACCGCTTATGAATTTTAATTACGGAAATGATTTACAGGGTTCCAGGTATTAAGAAGGGGGCTCATCCTATTATGTTTGGAAGCAAATACTCTTTCGGATTTGTAATACGTATGTACAAAATGAATCCATATGCAGTTGAGATGCGTCTTCCCAATGCTGCAGGATAATTTCAGATCTTCCTTCTTATTAAGATGATGTCTGTATGTTTTCTGGTGATCTTGCTAATCTGTTCTTTTATGTTTGCTGATTTGTGAGCTAATAAAGGCACACTCACTGTCAATTCTGCCTTTGACACTGACAAGAATTTTAATAGAACATACCTTTTAAAGGCGCTTCACAGCAGCATGCGTAAGAAAAAAATAAAGAACCCCACCTTGAGCTGACCCAACAAAACAGCGACAGTCCAAATTTGTGCATTTTGGCACATCTTTTTCACTGCCTTACCAGCAGCAAGAACAAAGTCAAGATAAGAAGGGCAGTTCTACTATAAGCATACCTCCAAATAACTTTGCAGTTTCAGAAAGACAGGCGTTGTTCACATATCAAGTTCCCTAATTTTAGGGAAAGTTTGGCAAAATTAAGTACTGAACTTGGCATTGGTAGAGATGTAAAAGAAATGAGGAGACGTCATAAAAGGTCAAATATAAATGACTAATTTACTTGCTTACCCTACATGCTGAAGGTCTGTAAAAAGATCAAACTGGATGGCAAGTTTGCCCATCTTCAAATTTTCACTTGAAAGCTAGGACTACTGCCCTCTGTGGTCCCATCTGATGCTACAGATGGATCAAGATATCTTGACGCTGAAATGCTGCCATCTCAGAAATGGTAGGTAACAGCTATTTAGCTATCTCTGACTGTATGCATGCATTTAGGACTGCAAGGAAAATCATTAAATCTTAAGTATATTAATTCACTGTGGCTATCTTATAATACTCCTCTAACAATGTTTTTCTCTCTTCCTTTTGCAGGAAGCAGCAAATCCCAATCCACACATTCAAATGGCTTTTTCATATTTAATGTGCTGCGGGAGTGGTCTGCTAAGTTGTGAGTTGACTAATAATGCACACTATACGAGTGTTAAGATAGCTAATTAAACTGACCTAGTTAAGAAAGGCAAATGGCAGGAGATTATTTTCTAAGTGAAGAACTATAAATTTTGACATAAGCTTGCAACAGACATGGATCAGTTTCAAATGAGGACTTGTTTCAAATCCTAACTCTTGTATGTAAAGATTCCTCTTTGTCAAACTGGAAGACAGATATCTCCTAGTTTTCACAAAGTTTTGGCCAAAAAGGGATGTTAAAATGAAAAGTACCATTATTTGCAATATTAACAACTTAACCTTAATGGGTGTTGGCTACAGCCAAGGCTGGGGACTTCAACTGGAGTGTGCTGATTCTTCTAGGTTTCTGGCTAGAAGGTCTTGCCCCTCCACTCACAGTCAGACCGACTGCCGTATTTGGGGCCAAGATATAATTTTACCCCATGGTCAGATTGGTATGGACTGTGGGGGGAGAGGGGGGCGTGCCTTCCTCTGCAGTGTGGGGCACGGCTCTCTACCCAGGGCCTCTTGTGCATATACTAACAACATTTTATAGAAGTAGGACATTAGCTGCTGCGGCTCCCCTGTTATATTGTGGAACTGCAGCAGACGTAGGATGTTAGGTCTACGTTGCATCAGGGTTTAGGGTAGTCTTATGTAGAGTTTAGATTACGGTTCTACGGGATGTTTTGGATAGCAATGATCCTGCCTTGGGCAGGGGGTTGGACTAGATGACCTCTGGAGGTCCTCTTCCAGTCCTACTACTCTTTGACTATCCTGCCTCCATGAATACGTCATTCAGTCAGCCCTGCTGACTTGAGAGGGGTCAAAGGTCTTGTTAATAAATAAAACAGAAATTAGGACATTTTATTTCACTTAGTACTGAAGTTCTTGTCCTTCAGCAAAGGGTTTTTCCAAAGCACAAGGTAAGACAGAAATATTGTTACAAGAAATCTAAAATATTTCTTTACCTCCCATTTCACTGACAAAAAGACTTGAGGTATTTTAGTTGGATGCCAGATTAGAGAACAAGAACTTCTTGTGAACATCAATGTTCTCACTGCACATTACAAATTAATAATGTGACCTGACACTAATGTAGCAAGAAATACCTTTAAAAATTATAAAACCTTAAGCTTTTAAGGAACAAGTGGTTTTTAAGTCAGCTAGTTTCAACTCTCACTCACTTTACAACTCATTCTACAGCATTAGCAAGGAGATTCTCAGCATTTAATATAGAAGCATGGTTAATAAAACTTAAAAGGCACAGTTCCCCCCCCCCCAGTGAGACAGCCAAAACACATTAGGAGGTCAATGAGCTCCAAATGAAAACTTCTACTGCTCTTGATTTGCTGTGAGCAATATTAAAAATGCAGCATGAAAACCTGAGAGCAAAACCAGGGAATGAAAGCTGAAATTTACCCATGCTATTAAGTAAATAATCATTGGAAGGAGTTGTTATACTAGAAAATATACGCTGCATGGCATCTTCCCTCATCTTCACTTCTATCTGCTATAATTAACAATAAATCATTCCATGTGCAACAGCACCCTGTTATTACATAAATAAAACACTAGCAAAGGAGCTTGTCAAGACTGATTTATATGAAGTGCTGCTCTGAAGTTTATTGGATTTCCATAATAAGAAATCATAGCATATCAATTTTTTTCCATTAATCTTCTGGGCTACATATCATAATTTCTAAACAAAAAAGCAACTTAATTCAGCATAAGCTGCTCAAAAGTTACTTAAAATGGATATCAGGCTTCCTTATAAGCGGGCGGGTGTTGGAACAGGACAGAATAGGGCATCGCATCAAGAATATGTGATTCGGTACAGCTGAGGCACCAGCAGCAGAATCTTATAATGTAGGGTACAATCATACAGCGAGTGGAATTGGGGCAGAAGTCCTACTGACAGTGGTGAGTGATAAAGCCTTTCATTTGGTGCATGAAAAGCAGCCTTTGCCAGGACACCATACATTTGGATGAAGTGCAACCTGCTGCAACTGAAATGAGCCTTATAGATAGTCCCCAGCTACTTACAAGTCTGCTTTTAATTAAATGATTTTTTTTCCTGAAAATAATCGCACCTGATAGTATCCAGCTGTCACTCAAACTGCATCTTTAATCAAAAAACTGAAATATGGCCTCTATACAGTCATCCACTGCTCATTCTAAAAGATGACATGCACAGCATTCGTATAGAGCAGGGCTGGGCAATTATTTCAGCTGGAGGGCCATTTAACTAGTTCTGGTGAGATGTCAAGGGCCACAGGGGTAGCCCTGCTCCTTGGTAAGTGCCCCACCCCCAGGTTGCCACCTTGGAATCAAAAGTCCTGTCCCTGACCCCCACCACCAGAAGTCCTTCCCCTTGCCTTGAAAGTACTCCTTTTGGGAGCTGGGGGGTGTTATCATCTTGAAACCTGAAAAAAAATCATATACTAAAAAAAAAATCATCTACAATAACTTACCTTGATTTTATTTTTATAAAATTGTCCCGATTTATATGTGTTTGCATAGCGTATCTAGAGGTGACTGCGTAACAGCTCAAAATACAGCCTTACTCTTGCATCTTGCGTACAGGGTGTGTGTGTGTGTATGGGGGGGAAGTGTGTGTGGGGGCTGAGGAAGGATGTGGGTGTGTCTGGGGTTGGGGTGGGGGGTGAGTCCAGAGTCCCTGGAGCTACACACAGTAGCAGCAAGTGGGTCCAGCCCTGCCCAGTCCTATAGCACGCAGCTCTCCGCACTCCCACTCCAGTCCCCAGCCGGTGGTGGCAGCGTGCAGGGCCAGCCCCATCAAGCCCTGTAATGCAGCTCCCACTCAAGTCCCTGGCTGCAAATGATGGCAATGTGCTGGGCCAGCCCCACCCCCTCAAGCAGCACTCCTGACCAGGTCCCTGGCCACACCTGGTGGCAGGGTGCAAGGCGAGCCCCACGCAGCCCCATAACATGCAGTTCCCGTGCTGCCGTCCAAGTCTGTGGCCACACATGGCAGCAGCATGTGGGGCCAGCCTGACCCAGCCTCACAGCCCACTGCTCTGGCACTCCTGCAGTGTGGGGGGCCAGCCCAGCCTGACCCCGTAACATATGGCTCCCCCATGCTCCCAGCCCCCTCTGCCCCAGTCGGAGGCCCTGGCCCAGTGAGGCCCTTACCTGAATTCCCACTCTCACAGGCAGGGAGGCTGGGAACAGCCACCGAGTTGCCAGTACCTCCTGGCTTAGGGCAGGGGTTGGCTGCTTAGCACCCAGAGGTGCACCTCCTGCATAGAGGCGCTGGCTTGCAGGGGGCAGCAAGGGCCAGGGCTTATGGAAGGACTCAGTAGGCCAGCTGGAATTGCCTGGAGGACCAGACTTGGCCCACAGGCCATATTTTGCCCACACCAGTATAGAGGCTTCTCCAAAAACGTACCTCCAAGACTCGCATTCAAGGGGGATAATGGAGTTAACAGCACAAAAATTTAGTGATTTATCAAAAGGCATAAAGATCAAGGCTTTGGTGTGCTCTTTCTGGGAGTGCAAGCCAATCTAACATGCAGCCAAGATATTTAGTTGGAACTACCAAGTCTAAAAGCATGGCTGAAAAAGTGATATCAAGAGGAAGAAAAATTAGAACAATATGCCCACAAGAGAAAAGGTCCTTCCCAGGAGATGACTGAAATTAATGTGGGAGGTGACTACAAGAACTTCTCCGGGCATCCATGACTACCATACAGATAATGGATCAATAAAGGACAGCTTTGTAGTGCTGACCTCTAAGACTAAGTTTATGAAGAGGAGGATTTGCAGCTGCCAGGTGTAAAGATCTAGCTTGGAGATATGTAAACCACCACATTAAAGCCACAGATGACATCTGTACTCCAAGTAATCTAAAAAGATACTGTGCAAAATGAGGGATAAATTAGCCTGACCAAGAAGTAAACCAGGGGTTTGTGTTTAATTAAGAAAAAATCTTGTGCTATCAACAAACTGACTCAAAATAGACAGGCTGACAGGCAAAGTGAATATTACAAATACAAAGGGAAAGCGATCAGAGAAACAGGTAAACCAAATATATCATGACAAATTCATGTCTGTTAGAATGCAAGGAGACTGCAAGTGCAACCACAGGTTCTTTGGACCCCTGAGGGATTAGAGGGGGTAATTAAAGTAGATAGCGAAGCAGTGAAGCTAAATGAATTTGCTGCATTAGTCTTTTATTATAGATGACAAGGGGGAAAAACTCCAATTCCAAGAGCTCTTTGGTGATTATTGGCCTTAACGGAGATTTGAGTCTCTAAGTAGAAAGTTACAGAACAACTTAAAATACTCGAGAGCAGTAAGCTACCAGAACCAGATGGCATCCACCCCATGAGACAGTAAGGAAATAAAGTGTAAAATAGCTAAGAAACTGATGAGGATGTGCAATACAGCCTTTAACTGCAATAGTTACTGAATACCGGAGAATCGTTTACATACTGCTCTCTTCAGGAGAGGAGCCAAGGAAGAACCCAGGTATTAGAAGAGCATTGAACCTCCCCTCAATACCAAAATGGGTCAAGACACTAGGATGTAACTACAGCCAAACAGGGAAGAAGTCGCAACTAAAATTCAAGTGTGAATGCTGCTTAAGTCTTTTTTATTTTAAAGAAACTCTGTAAAAACAAGAGGAATTAAATAGCTTTGCTTTTTCTTAAACAAATACTGTAATGGAAGGTTTTAAACCCAAGGACTGGCACATTCTGGCCTGTTGCATGAAACCAGGCAGGGAACACCACTGTCTGTTTTCACTGTCAAAGCTGAGTGAAATGCAAAATGTCCAAAAAAAAAACCCTTCTAAATGGTTTTCACAAGCTAACATAAGACAGATAGCATCATCTTCACAATAAAAATGCACACTTCAGCTTGAATGTGAATGTAAACACAGCATAGCTCGCTCATCATAAGCGGTTGCAAAAATTATACCAGTCAGGCTATCTTCAAAATGTAGGAATTTTTTGATGGGTTACTTCATGAGCAAAGAGAATTCATCAAAATAGTCTTCCAATTAGCTACAGGTAAGAAAATGCCTAATTGTTGGTTAAAAATTGGTTAAGCCTGGTTCAGAGATATGCCCGGCTTGATAAAGGTCTTGAGTCAGTAGTTTCACTCAGTGGAATAGAAGTGAACTTGTCCTGAAGGCTCACTCTGTGAGTGTATACACGTGCGCCATGGTTAAAGAAAAACTTGACATAGAAGACATGGACACATTTGTCTAATGTGTCTCCAAAGTTCAAAAAAGTATATAAGCTCGCTGTTGGGACAATTCTTGCTTTGCTTCTCATCTTTACTTCGCCCTAGTTTGTAATCAAAACATTTTATAAATATTATTTAAAATAGTTAAATGTTTGGAAATACTTGCAGAAAACATTTGCTTCTCAGAGATGACAAAGGTTCATGAAATACCCCAGATGTGCTACCTGATACTAAATGTTCTTCAGCAATAAAAGGGAACATACTGGCAAACTCTGTCCGTTAACTTTTTTGGGTTCTGAGCTTATAACATTGTTCCAAAAAAATCAGAACACACTGGGTCAGACTGTAGGTCCATCTTGCCCAGTCTCCTGTGTCACACAGTGACTAAGACTGGATGCTGAAACGTAAAGTGAACAGGGTCTAACCAGGTTTTTTTCCCCACTGTTCCCCTCTTACAGCCTCCAGCACTGAGGCCATTTACAGGTGTGCTCTGGGAGTTGTGGGGGAGCACTTTAATTAAGGCACTCTAATTAAACCCCGCAGAACGTCACATGCATCAGCGCATCTGCACTGAAAAATGATGGCAGGGGCACTTTAAAATGCCCCCACTACCATGTTTCAGCACAGGAATGCTGACACACACGACACTGGAGTCTGCTGGAGCACGGCAATGAGTCTGCTCCGACATGCTGTAATTACAGTGCATTGGAGCAGCCTCCCTGCATGTGTATAGGCGTGCCCTTAGTGTCTAAGAAATTCTGATTCAGAAGCTGAATCCCTCACTCCCATTCTCAATAGCTACTCATGCAGCTTTCCTCCATGAATCTGTCTAATCCTTTTCTGAATCCGGCTAAGCTTTCAGCTTCCACTACATCTTGTGGCAACGAGTTCCACACTTTAATTACACACTGTAAGAAAAAGGTCTTTTTTTGGGTAAGTTTTAAAAGTACTATCTACTAGTTTCATTTTATAACCCCAAATTCTTGTATTATGAGAGCCAGCAAATAATTAATCCCTAGTACTTTATCTTCATCACTTAAAATTTTGTAAACCCTTATGTCCTTCCTCATGCATCTCTTTTCTAACCTGAATAGGTCCCGCTTCTTCAGTCTCTCCTCATATGGAAGTCCCTCTATACAACTAATCATCCTTGTTACTCTTCTCTGCACCTCCTCTAGTTCTTCTATATTCTTTCTTTATTCTATATTCACAGTACGGATGCACAGTGGATTCATAAACGGGCATGATATTTCCTCTTTTATTTATTCATTCCAAACATTTTCTTTGCCTTTTGATGGCTGCTGAGTACTGAACCAACATTTTAGTGAGCCATCTACAATGATTCCCAGATATATTTCCCGGGTAGTAACAGCAAATGTAGAACCCATCATAACCTAAGAAAGTAAGCAGTGGTGGGCAGGACAGGATTCTGGATCTGCATATACAACGTAACAAAAAATACAGAGTGTCTGCATGAATTTAAAAAAGAAGAGAAAGAAAATCTGGTGTTATTATTTCAAGAACAAATCCTTACCTGGAGTCCCCTCCATTCACTGTAACCTTTCCTAAAATGCACTTCATCTTTCTAGAAGTACCTCGTCAGATACTACATCATGAGGCTTCACGTTTACCACTTCTTGGTAATTCAACATAAAATCCGCTCAGCTGCCAGTTTCTAGTTTGCATCCCTGCAAATTCAACTTTGGCTCTTTCCACTTCTCACGTGATCACCATTAAAAAATTCTGTCTGTCTAATTAGAACTTCACACATGCACAAACCCCAGCACCTTCGTCAGTGCACTTTCATAGGTGTGAAGTACTGGAATTCAGCAAATAACCTGACGGTACTCATTTCCTGCTGGATTTGCTCTGCAGGACTAAGGATATTAAAGAAAACAGAAGTAATCTGTCATTAAAGTCAACAGATCTAACTCTGAATAGAGAGCGCAAACAAAGGCAGTGCCAATTTTAAGCCATCACCTCTCAGGGTTTTTTTTGTTTTGTTTTGGGATGGGTTTGGGTTTTTTTTTAAAAGACCCAAGAAAAAGAAAGAGCAGAGATGAAAAACATTTAAGGCAGGCAACACTCATGGTGAAACTTCAAAACACCAGGATGATTTAGCTTGAGAAAAATCAACAAGAGAAGTCTTGGCATGATGGCTATTTTTTCAGCTTCTATTTTAGGGCAGGAATAAAAGACTGCTACCAAATTAAACCTAAAACTCAAAATTACATGAAATGAAGTATTGTACTGATAGAGTCCAGTGCTAGAAGTTATAACCTCAACTATACTTGCGGGACTTTAAGAACAGAGAACGTATACATGTATATATGCATCTATGACCATGAAAAGTAAGAAAGATGATCTAAATCCAGCAGTACCTTTGAGCCTGGCAAATTAGATGAGTGGAACGGAGCCAATCCACAGACCGGATCTGTCAAGTTTGGACCCTGCACACCTGGATTGGGCCCCACAATACCATGGCCCCATGCTGCTGATCAAGTATGCAGGGCCACATTATCAGGCCCGCTGGGCTCCCCATGGATCTGGAAATACGGCCGCAGGGGAGTGCGATTAACACTACCATAGCTCCCTCGATGTTAAGTTTTCCGACCCCTGGGTAGCCCGCCAGGCCAGATGACAAGGTTCCACAAGCCAGATCTGGCTCTGGTCAGGGGCTGAGCACCCAGATCTAGTCACATCCTTCCAAGCAGAGATTCATGAAAAATGCATTGAGAGAGGTGAGAAAGGACACAGTCTCCTCACATACACTACTTTGGACAATGGGCAAATGAGTGCACAATGAGTTCCTCTCAATGAGATACTGGTTTTGTTCACTCAGAAAAGCCAGAAAGATGACTGAAAGGGACAATGGTTGGGTCAGGCACAGACTTGGTTTTACGGACACATTATAGAGGGAACTAATTCATCCAAGAAGATTCACAAAAGCAGATTTTAAAAACACAGAATATTAATTTATCAACTCATTTTCTAAAGCCACCTGAGAGTATTTAGGTTTTGCAAACTTTCCTAGAAGGTGTTCAACAGCATAGAGGTAATCTGGCCCTAGCCTACTGATGAGCTCATAGCATGGCTCTAGTGAAAAGCTACTAAATATTTTATCTATATAAATGCATTATTTAGCCCTCAGATGCAACAACAGGAGGGAAGTCTTTGAGTCCGTACTTCTACATACTTACTGTATTGAGTGCATTGAGTGTAGTGTCATCACGAGATGCTGCAACACAGCCATCTTCTGTGGATCCTCCATCACACATCCCTGCAAAAGCTGCCATGCTCCTTTATAGTCAAAGAAACAAAAATGAAATACTTTATCCTCTAATTGCACACATTAAGCAATAAGCAGGTAAAACATTCTTCTCAGGACCTTGCAATTCTGCCACGTAACACAGACCCACCTGCCATGGTGATCACAAGGAAGAGCCAACTGTTTTTGCCCCGCTGCATGCCTTTGGTATCAGGCTATTTTTGGTATTGAATAACTGTGTAAAAATGTTTCAAATTCAACCTAAGCTGACACCATCATGATTTAATTCCACATGACAGCACTCTGAGGCCCAATCAGCAAGGTGATTCAATTAGCACAAATACATACAAAGGCACAGTTTTGGCCAGCTGACTTCTCATGACAATGTTAGTTCCATTAATTCTAAGCCAGATTGCCGGCTTAAGAGTAGGTTACAAGGTCACTATTTTATTACAATTGAAGAATGACTTCTTATCCACTCACATTCCAGTTTAATGCCTGCCCACTATTTTTGGAACCTGATCTTCATGTGTCAGTATATGTTTCAACTGACTGATTAGCTAATATTTAACTAAATTCTAGAAATAGATGCTATGGCTGACAAGAGAATATTTACTATGGAAAGAACTTCTCTGCTATAAAAATGGATTTATCCACCGCATTTACAGTATTAATCGTTCTGCATACTTCAGCTACTATCTCACTATCTATGCTGCACACACACACCCCGAGTCCAAAGGGACAGGCCAGCATGAGGACTGTGCCTCCAGAAACCTTTGGAGTTGCCCAACAAAGCAAATTTGCTACCTTCTAGCATGACAAAATCCCTGCTCTGTTGGAAGAGGTTGTAATAGGGTGACTTTATCCCAAATAGTCATGTGCTACAGTCCACATTTCAGCTTGAGATTCTTGGGGGAACTAGGGGCATTTTGGCTTTAGTTACCTTGCTGCCCTGAGATACATGAGCAAGTCACAGTCATTGACCCCCGGCATCCACACAAGTTCTTCATGTTGTGTTACTGTGTCGCCATCCGGGGAAGGAAACGGCTGCAAATCTGGAAGCTTAGCCTAGGAAAATTGAGACAGAGTTTAGTGTGATCGTTATTCTTAATTCTGATTAAGCCGAGGAGCTCTGTGAGGGAAGCAGCTTTCATCCCAAATGCACCTACAGGAGAAGCCGAGGTAAAAGGGAGGCTAAGAGACTTGCTGCAGATTTCCAAGGAAATTAGTTGTAGATCTGGGAGCCAAACTCACTTGGATCTATTGGTCCCGCCATCTTTTCCCCCCACCCCTTCTTTTAAACAGCAACATCTGCCAGCAAACAATCAGAGGTAGGCTCCTCTCTTTTTCTATTTGCAGCGAGGCCTTTGCACCACATATTCCAGGCATAAGCATCTCAATGGAAGTGCTGCAGCCTGGAGTCATTTTAAAATGTTTCATACTGGGTACATTGTCCTCCATCATCTAAAAATCAAAGTGCCTGCACAAACGTTGTGGGATAGTTTAACCTCAATTGCAGGGGCAAACAAGCTATTTCCACTTGTCAAAGGGAAACTGTTCTAACCGCTGTTTGGCAGGATAAAATGTATGCACAAAATATACGAATATGAAAGGAGGCAAGAACACAGCTACCTTGGGAGGTATCTATTCCATTTTAACTCCTCAGTAAAAACCCACACATTTGACATTTAGTGCGTTTACAAAGAAATTCTTAGTAAATCATTAAAACCTCTAAATGACCTAAGGAAATTTGCTGAAAGCAAGATAGCTTGGTGAAATGAACTCTGCCATTAAACAAGTATTACACTGTATCCAGAGACCCAATTAGCATCTTTTAGTCATCTATAGCAATAGGATGAGATAGTTGAGAGCTTTTTTGGAAACAGCTTTTAAGCCCTGTAATTACCTCTTACAGTTACAATGCTAAACATATTTGAAAGGCAATATTTATACATAACCAGTAATTACAAGTCACAGGTTTAGATGTCTTTCATGTTCTCCTCTTTAATCTGTACTTTATTTTACTTCTTTCCTAGGAAAAATGGATAGGTCACTGCAATTCTCTGCTGTGGAAAAACAAGCAGACTTTACGGTCATTGCTTCCAGTGGAGACTGGTATGAGACCAACACATTCAGTGCACCTGTTCTCAGCACCCAAGGTGCTTTCAATGAACTAGCATTGTTCTATGCCCTACAACAGCGGTTCTCAACCTTTTTAGGCTCAAGGCACACCTCCATAACTTTTGGGAATTGAGCAGCACCCCTTTTCAAAAACTAACTTTATTATGCTGCTTACCCTCCTTCCAGATGTGCCAGGTAGTATAAGCAGGTGAACGGTCAGGCAAGGACTGAGCCTAGGCCTCTGCTTATTTCCTTACATCTCATGGCACCCTTTCAAAGGGTCTCACAGCAAGCTTGGGTGCCCCTGGCACCCTGACTGAGAATGACTGCCTTAGACACAAGTTTCCTCATCACTGCTTTCCCAAGAAAGCACCTCTTGAATGGGTCAGTTCATAAAATAGTCAAACAAACGGAAAAAAGACTACTAAATTACTAACTGGGGCATTCAGATAGGACTCCTGGGCTGTTCTTTATCTACCTTTGTGAATTGTAATGCTGGGCACTGATGCAACCACAAAACATTATTTTTCATGACAGAACTTAGGAACCCAAATGCCATGATTCAACGCCCCCAGCACTCGGTTCTGTACCGACATGGAGGTGGCTCTTGCTCTTGGGATCTTGCAATCTACGTAAAAAGAAAGTATTGTCTACTGATAAGAGCACCAGCAGAGGAGGAGTTCTGGATCTGTCCCTGGTCTGGCCTTCAGTAAGAAAAAATGGGGGAATCCTCAACCTCAATATTCAATATAACCCTGAGGAACTTTGAGAAAATTATCCAGGACCACATCTGGGAGGGGCCAGCAGAGGCAACCAACCCGGGTTCATTCGAAGCAGGTGCTGTCAGACCAACCTGGTGGCCTTCTACGACCAGGTCACAAAAGCCTTGGATGCAGGGGTCATGGTGGATGTAGTCTTCCTGGAATTTACGAAGGCCTTCAACACTGTCTCTCACCCCATCCTCATTAAAAAATTAGGCATCCGTGGCTTACACAGTCAAATGGGTCGCAAATTGGCTGGACGGCCACACCCAGAGAGTAGAGGTGGACGGGTCATTTTCCACCTGGAGGGATGTGGGCAGTGGGGTTCCCCAGGGCTTGGTCCTCGGGCCTGCACTGTTCAATATCTTCATCAGCAAGTTGGACAAGGGGGTGAAAAGCACCTTGTTCAAGTTTGCAGATGACACTAAGATGTGGGGAGACGTGGGCACACTAGAAGAGAGGGACAGGCTACAACTAGATCTCAACAGGTTACAGGGGTGGGCAGACAAGAACAGGATGGGTTTCAATATGGACAAGTACAAGATGATGCACCTGGGGAGGAAGAGCCAGCACCACACCTACAGGCTGGGGAACTCCCTTCTCGGCAGTGCAGAGGCAGAAAAGGATCTTGGAGTCATCACTGATGCCAAGATGAACATGGGCCGGCAGTGTGGGGAGGCAGTCAGGGAGGCCAACCGCACCCTGTCCTGCATCCACAGATACATCACGAGCACACCCAACAAGGTGATCCTCCCCCTCTATGCGGCACTCGTCAGGCCACAGCTGGAGTACTGCGTCCAGTTCTGGCTCCGCACTTCAGGAGGGAAGTGGACAGCATGGAGAGGGTCCAGAGGAGGCCACCCACATGGTCAGGGGGCAGCAGAGCAGGCCCTACGAGCAGAGGCAACGGGACCTGAACCTGTTCAGCCTTCACAAAAGAAAGCTTAGGGGGGATCTGGTGGCCGCCTATAAACTTGCCAAGGGGACCAGCAGGCTACGTGAGTGTCCCTGTTCCCCCAAGCACTACCGGGAGTAACAAGGAAAAAGAGCCATAAGTTGACTGAGAGTAGGTTCAGGCTAGACATCAGGAGGCGCTACTTCACTGTCAGGGCGGCTAAGAGCTGGAACCAACTTCCAAGCGAAATGGTGCTCACACCTACCCTGAGGGTCTTCGAAAGGAGGCTAGACAGCCACCTAGCTGGGGTCATTTGACCCCAGCATCCTTCACTTGCCCATGGCAAGGGGTCGGACTAGATGATCTGCTTAGGTCCCTTCCGACCCTACGAACTATGAAACTATGAATAGCTTCAGTTAAAAACCCAGTGAAGTCAAAGCAGTTTACAGTCTTCATGTCTTCCATCATCTAAAAATCCTCAGTACATATCCTCAATGACCAACCTGAATTAGCAGGTTGATTAAGACTACAGGACAGCTAGATATATTATAAACCTGACCTGCTAGATTCATCTGAAAACTACAAATTGAGATGATACCTTTTATTAGACCAACAAGGTTTTTGCAAAAAAGAATTTTTTTTTGCAAAGAAGTCTTGTTGGTCTAATAAAAGGTATCATCTCCACTACGAGTCCTGATTGCCTACTAGTTTCAGGTGCCCAACTGGAACCTTATTTTTGCATGTGCCGAATATCCACAACTCTTACTGAAGCTGCTGCACAAAGCAGGTCTGAGAATGGATCTTACATGTCTCGTAAGTTGGGCAACCAAAAAACCACATCACAAATTACTAACCCTTCTTTGTGCCCAAGTTTTTCTACCTATAAAATGCAGCTAATAAAGGAGGTAACAAAGGGCTATGAGAATTTCGGAGGAAACCTGATAAGGAAATAGCCACATACTAGTCACTACTGTTAATGAAGAAGAATAACCTAGAATCAGTGAGAGCAATCTCTGACTTTATATAATTCTTCAGAAATGTCATCGTACAAATTTCTCCTACCCTGGGGGTCTTTAAGAAGAGGCTTGATGCCTACCTGGCTAGAGTCATTTCAGCCCAGTTTTTCTCCTGCCCAGGCAGGGGGTCGGACTTGAAGATCTACAAGGTCCCTTCTGACCCCGATTCTATGAAATTCATCCTAGCCCACTTTCGTACTCTGTTTTAACAGCCCAAATTGACTGAGGCACCAGTAGTGTTCAGGTTGCTTTTTTTTTTTTAAATAGATTCCCAGTTCTTTTCATTTCCCACAGGCAACAGACCCTGTAATGCACTCAAAGAATGGCATCACAGCCTCTGTACCATAAACATCTAAACCGCCTCTGCCTTTACAGGGTCAGAAGGTCAAACATCAACTGGATCACAAAGTTCTTCCAAAAGGCAAATGAGACATACAAGCCTATATGTGAAAAAGGCATGAACATGAAGAATCTTTTGATAATCTTTCAGATCTTGCGCCCCAAAGTTACCAACTCATTTTTTAATTTAATATATTGTGAAGCCAAATTATTAACAGTGAGAAAAGTCCTTTGTCACTTGGGTTGGTTTGATGGTGGAGGGGGTCTACACAAAATGGGCAGGTTACCAGCAGGGCCTCTGCAAGTAGGCAGCTATTCAATCCAGCTTCGGATCCAGCCGCTTCGTATGCCAGCAACGCGATCCGGAGCTCCGGACCGGGTTCCCACTTCAATCCGGCCGAAACAGCTCCAAAGCTTTGGAGCCGCCTCAGAGATCCGGCCATAGGGTATAATGGGGAAATCAATGAAATATCTATAACTTTGTTGGGTTTTTTGTCCGATTTGGATGAACCTTGCAGGGGTGGTAGCCTCTGCTGAGAGCATGAAACCTGCCCAGTTTCAAGAAGATCAGTGCAGGGGTTCAGGGGGAACTGCACCTGTGTGTTACACCACAGGGAGGTGAAAACTGCAGGGTGTAGCCCCTGCTGAGGCCACAAAGTCTGGCCACAAAGTTTCAAGAAATCAGTGCAGGGGCTTGGGGGAAACTGCACCTCAAGCTGCTAACAGGCAAAACTCGTGACATGGGTAACACTGTGTGTGTTAAGGCGCAGCAGAGTGAAAGCTGCAGGGATGGTGGCCCATGCTGTCAGCAGAGGCTACCACCCCTGCAAGTTTCATCCAAATCAGACAAAAAACCAACACGGTTATAGATAGTTCATTGATTCCCTATTATACCAAACGGCCGGATCTCTGAGGTGGCTCCAAAGCTTTTCCAAAGCAGCTGGGAAGCTCTGAACTGCTTTGGAAAGCCTAATGAAGCCAGTGCTTCGATCCAGACATGCTGCTTCGAATGCTGAAGTGTTCAAAGCTTCTCCAGATCCGAAGCCTCACACAGCCCTAGTTACCAGTACTACAACTGCTTGAGTGGGTTACACCAATAAACTTATTGCAAGGTTAAAATCCGCGCCTCATAGACAGGATTTTGTCCAGTACCCACTACGACAAGCAATAAGAAGAGGTAAAACAAAATGTTTTAGTGACAGTATATGCACATGCTGTCATTTGTTGAGTTCATGACTTGTCTACAAGAAGGACTCCACTAACCCTTACAGCCATTATGATGGATTTGGACCTGCTCTTTAATAAGTTATGAATATAGTAAGTTGACTTGTTTATTTAGGGGGTTTGTCTTTGAATATATCGGTTGACTTTAATAGAAAGCTGTCAGGGGAAAAAAAAAAAAAAAATCAACAAGGGGAGGAGAAAGAATGGCTCAAACTTAAACTCCCAGGACAGAAGGAGAGGTAGCTTAACGCAGGACATCAAATGAACACTGCCAGGTTTTAAATGGCACTCTCAAGAAGCAGTCAAGACATCAGGGTGAGCCAGGCTCAGAGACTGGCACATATTTAACTGTCTGAAGAAGGCAGGCCTGATAAGGGTGCTATTTTGGAACAGTAAGACTAGTCAAGATAGACATGCGTGTAGACTGCTATTTTAAAATCCTCTTTTCTCTGTGTTCCTTTGATCCTGCTTTTAATATAAACAATATTTCTTTTTTCTGAAGGCTGTGTTGTTGCCACATACACTGCAAAGCACAGAAACCCGAGGTGAAGAACCACAGGCACCCGCTCTCAGCTGGATCTGAAGAAACAGAACAGTTGATGGACAGGGTACAACAGAGTCTAGGGCCTGCTCCAAGGGCCCTAGAACCATCTAATGCCCCTATCGTGGCCAAACTCCTGGGGAGCTACACTTAGAGGGAGGAAAGGTAAAAAGCTAAACTTGAAATCATTACACAGCACATCAACAGGTAGGTGTTCCTGAAAGGACTGTACACAGTATTATAAAAAGTTTCCTTCACTACAAAAATGTATATTCTTCCCTCGCAAGTCCTCCCCGCCTAGAAGGACCTTTTCAGATATATGAAGTTAGAGTTCTCTGGCTTTCCAGATCTAAACTCTGCATTTGACAAATTGCAATGCATTGTTCTGCTTCTAATGGAGCTTCCATTTATCCACAGTTCCAACTGGCGTACTCTCATGAAAAAGGGAAAGAGACCAAAGGAAAACTTCTTACCCAATAAAGCTAACAACAAGTTGCCGTCTTGGCAATACGATGATGGGAACACTAAGAGAACCAATATGAAACTTTAAGCTTTTGGTAAATCTTGTTTCCTTTTTTAAATGTTTGATTAACTGATGTTAAATTCAACTAAATACACTCATTTTTCAATGTGTAACATGCCTTATCAACTGATTTTTCCTCATTTCCAATAGCAGACCAGATTCTATTAGTCCAACTCCATACTGAAGTCGCATGCATTGGGAACAGTCATTACAAGAGCAGCACTTACTAGAAAACACCTCCATTGACTGAAGTGAAGGTGACAAAGGATCGTAAAGAACGCTCACCTATGTAACCGTGTTAACTACTTAGAAACATTCACAATTTTAAGTCCATATTCCTTGAACTAATTCAATGGCTTTAACAGGTCACTGGAACATTTAAGCATGTAACATGCAATCAAACCCTTTTTACCTGATGGCTGGGTCCAACTCTGATTTCCCCCTGGGTGCTGTTCAGCCTCCTATCATGAAAGACAAAAAGAGCAGCAATCAGTAAGTAAAAGTCACAAGTAACACAGCTTTGCACACACATCCGCTATCCATACAAAAAAAAGCCTTTTGATGTCTGTTTGCAATGCAAACTGAAAAACAGCAAAAATAATGCACCATTAAAGCAAAAAACAGAAGACACATTCTTCAGCAGGGCGGGACATGTTGCAAATGGCAAAAGCCAATGAGGACGCATCTGGAATTTTTGGTCAAGCAGCTACCACATTAGCAAGTCTCTAACAGGATCATTTCTTTGTGCCACCTATCCAGGCAGCAGTGAAAGAAGGATGAGAGATGATGGTCAGTCAACCTGCCTACCTCCAATTTGTGGCGCTCAAATCCCAAGCATCCCAGTCCCAGGGCTTACCAGCTGCAAACAACAAACTTCCAGTGAATCCTGGACTGCCCTTAATCAGTCTGTAAGCATCAGAGATTTATGCTCTAAAGAGCAACATACTGATTGCACCATTGCTGTTAACAGCCTAAGTGCCAACATCATATGCTTTAGAAGAAAACTCCTACCACCTCTCTCTACCCTCTTACGGAAGCATTATGCTCTTACGGAAGTGGCTCAGGAATGAAAAAAGTTTACTTTATTTTGACAGCATGGAGATGATTTCTTTATTCACTTCTGGAAGCAACCAAGAAAGTTGCATCTGCATCCTCACCTCTCCCCTCCCTTCTTTGATGGTTATATCAGAAATGTGTCTTAAAAAGGACAGGTGCACCAAAACTGAGAATCTGGGTTTCTGGCAAAACCCCACCTTTTAGGGCCATGTTTGGCAAAACTATTCTAACACATGCAGCTCAATTTTGAGGAAAGCTAAGCTCCCCAGAACTGCCACTAATTTTGCTTGGTGTCTCTCAGGTGTTCAGCCTTCTGAAAAATGATGTCTGTAGTCTACTCAATAAAGGTTCCTGCTTACAGATGTACCTGTGGGATCCGAATGCAGCCAAAGCTAGGAAGGTTGCATTGCGCTGCAGGACCCCTAGAGAAGCATTAAGGAATACAGCAAAGTTCAGAGAGATTTAAATGTCTCAAAGGCTGAAGTTCTGCAAGGTCTCATTTTAAGAACAGTATGTTACTTATGTGCTGCATTAATTCATATATCTTCCTGTATATACTGGGAATATACACTATGAGAAAACACAGCAGTCCCTGTGGTCTTCCCACAAACTATACCCATCATTATTTAAATGCAGGTATACGCACTTTTGAGCGAACTATTTCAGTAGTTGCAAGATATTAAAACAAATGCTAAACTCACTGGCAAGCAAAATGGAAGAGCTTAATCTGAATCATCTGCCAAAAGTAAGAGCAAGGATGGACCTTTATTATTTAGCTATCGTAGGGAACGATACCGGTACATGAGGTCAGTTACTACTCCTGTGTTTTCCAGTGGCCTCTTTAGGCAAAACGGGGTAAATTAAACTTTCTTCAAATACTATAAATGAAAACCCAGACAGTAGATTTTAACCCTGTATTAGAACACAGATATCCCGATCAAACAGACTAGCATCATCAGAAGTCACAAAGGCCATTAAGAATCAAAGGCATTTTTGAGGTGGCCACATGCACTTTTAGAGCAACTCCCATGCCAGTATCTCAAAGTACTTCAGAGATTAACAAACTGAACCTCAATGTCTTGGTAAGACAGGGAAGCTTACATATCTCTCTTTTGTATACGTGGGAAAACATGGCAATAGAGTGAGGAGACTAAGAGAACAAAGCCATCACATATGGTGGCTACTCTCAGATCCAGGTCCCATGTTTTAACATGATTAGAAAATGCTTCCTTCTCTACAGTCCACAAATACATACCAAAAAAGTGTGTCAAAACTCCCCCCCCCAAACCACTGGAATCCAAATGGAAGTAAGTAAATGTCAAAAATGTATTTCCCCTTTTCAAAGGCATCTCTTCAGGATATGCATGGTATATATTTGCAGAACTACGGCTTTAATATAGGACACCCACATTTTCAAATTCATTCGTTTCATGGCTTCAGAATAAGCTACCTATCATCTAAAATGAGATTTTTTTTTAAAAGCAATTCCCTAATTAATTGGATGTACATTTTTATTTGTTGTTAAGATGCTATTTCCTGCTGCAATTAAAAAAAATCAACCTAAAAAATGATTTGAGAAGAGGGATTTATAATGGGAAAACAGGCATTCCCACTTCCTTCGTCGAATTCATTATAAAACTGCATTTTTGTGTCTGAGGGTCAGATTCACTCAGACTCCCCACTTGCTGAGGTATTGTCTGTCAGGTGGGGTGCCCCAGACCAAAAGCAAGAAACATGAACAGATTTTTGTATTAAAAAAAAAAAACAACAATAAAAAAAAGGAACCAATATTCTCAGGGAGACAGAATAAGGACTGCTCTGCCTAATCTTTCTTCCATCCTGCGCCTTTATTCCCACAGCTGGGTACAGTGAGAAAAACAAGCTGCTAAATCCACTCTTTTATTCCAAAGCACCTTTCTGCACTATGGCTCAGTGCCCAGAAAGAGGTCTAGCAAGAGGGACTCAATGGGGTCTTAAAAGAGCACTGTAAAAGAGCCTCAGCTGCAGCCTTGGCCATGCTCTTGCTCAGCCTATCTGCTCCAATCAGCACAAGGGTCTTAGCTTCTCCACTCATTCTGCAAGGTGCACACACCACTTTGCATATCGCTCCTGCACAATGGGGTCAAGCTGCTGTTGCACGTATCAGAACTGAATAAATGCTCCGAGTATCAGGCACTAAAGAGCTGGAAAATTTGCTAAGCTGTTCTGGGGGCATCGGTTTCTCCTTGTCAAAAATACACAGATCCCTTTCTGCATCTGAAAAATGCCTGTTCTGAGCCAGGTCTCAGGGTGATAAGCAGAACTGAAGCTTAAAGAGAAAAGGAAATGCATCCCCAGAGCAGCTACTAAAACAGGGGAAGGGGCAGTGGCTGCTCGCTGCTGGAGACCCGAGTGCAAGCGCTCAGTGGAGAACACACAATTTGCTTTTATCACATTGCAAAAGCAATCACAGAGTCCAACAGGATTAGCAAGATTTGCTGAGGAAACCCAGAACTGAAATGGAATTGCAAGTTTCAATGGGACAAAATTTAGGATGTCTGACTGCAGCAAAAGCTGTATCATGAATGTACATACACGCATGTGCACGCACACACACTCCCGACCGTGCTCCAGACTGACACTGCTTTCATGGCCTACAACCAGTTTCACAAACTCATTTTTCCACACTGTTAAAACAAAAACTAGTTAAGCAAAACTGCTAACGTGGATATGAATCTACAGATAACTTCCAAACACGCCAAAGGCCCTAGAGAAAAACCCGGTAATATTTTAACCTTGCATTCATTCTAAAAGAAATGTAGCAATGCAATTCTTCTCTAATTGCCCATTTCCTTCATTGGCTTTACACTGACAGTACATAATAAAACATTTCATATAAAAGTCTTGGGATGTTATATGTTCCAGCATTCTACAAATAATTGCTAACATACACCGAATCCAAAACTTTGCTCCCACTTTCCTAAGTGCATTCATATGGCGCTGGGGGGGGGAGCCAGCAGGGCCGTTCAACCACTGTTATTCACATCTCTCTCTATATGAGGTCTCTTCCTGTATTTTCTTGCTACTTGTTTGTCATTCCTCTACCAGTTTCCTCAGTAGATACCATGTGCCCCAAAGGTATGTGGGGAAATGGAAGAGCCATTTTTTTTCCTGGAGGGGCAAAGGTGGGATGGGGGCAAGGGGAGAAATTAACTGCCATGCCACCTATTTCGTTGGAAGGGCAGAGAGCTCTTTCTGACGGCACTGTACAGTAAAAGCGGGGCGCAGCTGACTTCCCTGCAGCAATGCACAGATCCACTGGGTGCTTTTTAGCCAATTTCCACCGCCCCAGGAAAGGTTTTGCAAATGGAAAGAAAATTCTTGCGATGGAAACTAAAATGTATCATAAACTTTGAAGCCAAATTATATTGGTGGAGAGCAATTACAATAATAATGGAAAGGCGCTCTCTGTTTATTCCATAGAACAGGGGGGGGGGGGGGGGGGAACAGGACCCAACACTGTATATGAAATCTGACACAAAAGAAACTGATGTAACAAAGCAGTATCCATAGCAACAACAACTTAATATTTCAGTCCTCTTCAGCTGCAGTGGATTAAATATAATGACAAGATGTTCCCTTTGAAAAGTAACCTGTTGCCATGGCAACATTGTATTCTATGAAGTAAACAGGGGCTGGACAGAAAGGAGATGGAAGCCTGCGACTGAATATCAAAAAGGCAGAAGTATCCGTAGCAGAGCAGGGCAAAGCACTGGCATTCTCTAATCCAGGAGAGGCTTGTTCTGAACAGCTCAGAAAGAAGAGATGGGATGTTTGCTTGAATAACGCATTGTCCTTGCCATTTTAAGACACCAGGAGGGCTGGAGGATTCAAACCCAAGGGGTGCCACTGAATGAAAGAAGTTCAAAGGTACAAGAATGGTGCTAAGCGTTAGTGGACCACTGTTGAAAGGATGGAGAGGAGGGGCAGGGGAATTGAGGGTGATCTCAGTTCAGGTCTAACTTTGATCAAAGCAGGAGTTTTAACCCTGCTGGGTTAGTCTTTTTTTTTTTTTTTTTTTTTTGGCTTGCAGCCGACCAGGCCCACTTCGGCAGAGCTTGGCAAGATCGCCGGGCATTGCTCAGGAAAAGAGGCAGTGAGGGAGCAGCAGGGACATTTTCACTCCCAGCCTATATTGCTTGGGGTGAGGAGGACTAAGGCACCATGGGGTGCTGAAGAGCAGGTCTGAAGTACAGCAGAGGGCTCAGAAATGGCGCTGCAAATCACAACTGAACTACATTGCTAGGGCTGAGCAGGGCCCCAGACTGGGAGCACAGGGCTGAGTTGCCGATCAGGACTGAGGGGCAAATGGAAAAAGCACACATAGCACCTCTCTCCACTGCCCAGCCTTGATAAGATAAGCTCGTCTGAATCCCAGTGTCAACACTTAGACCCACAGCTCCTGGGGCAGGTTCTATTTTTTGACTTTCGGAAGGAAGGAGAGGAAATATACGAGGCCGATCTTGGAGGCCAAGTCACAGGCATGCTGCTTGCTACAGGGACATGCCTGGTCTCCTCTGAATAAAAGCACAGTACACAATCAATCATACGCCTATTACACCAAATTACATCCATGGAGAGGTGGTGATCTCAGAGGGACTACAACCTTCATCTCATACGCAATACGCCCCTTTGTCACCATGCACGCAGGGACCTTCTCCTCTGCAACACGTATCGTGCCAAAGAACTTGAGCCACTGGCTCCCTGGAACTGTGCCACTAGCCAAAAGTGGTTATAAGCTTTTCGGTTAATAAAAACGTGCGTCTTGAAAGAACCAAAACCATTTTCAAAACAGCAATCTTGGCTGTCTCTGAAGATTAAGTTGATCTCCTGTCTGACAGAATCCTCCCTGATCTCTGTGTGCTGAGATGATCTATAATTAAGCAAATTAAAGCTTAAGCAGAAAAGGGGCTTCAAAAAGGCTCAGTGTGCCTCTCCAAGAGTCTACTGGTTCCTCTTGGGAGGTCTCCGGGAATGTTGTTAGAAACCTGCCTACCACAAGCCACTCTCCAGTGCTACGTGGGCACGGCAGTAAGCCAAGACATCACACCACACATGGGAAAAGTTTCAGAAAGCTAATTTAAAATGGTTGCGGCCTGGGAAGGAGTGGATCACCGCACCCTGAAAAATATTGAGAGGAGAGGATGAAAAGAACTCATTCAAGTCTCTGGGGAGAGAGGAAGTACAAGCTGTTGGGTCCAGATGATTTTATCAATATGAGAAACAAAGGATCCAAGAGAAGCAAGAGAAGTAAAGTCTAGAAACCAGCTGAAGTGACAGAAAACATGGGAGGAATAAAGGGTCAGTCTTAAGCAGCAAAAGTGAACTCAGGGGTACTCAGTAGCTTCATACTAGAGCATGTGGTATTTAAAGTTACTTACTAATGGCCTGGAAAAGGGGGTAAAAAGTACCACTTACTGCCACCAGTTATATAGTCTGTATTTCTCTCTCTCTCAAATTGGCTGTTAATGCAGATGAGTGCATCCACAATTATTCAAATAAATGGGCTTCCCATGTTAAGGAGGGTTAGAAATGTTCCTGCTCCCACATACAAATCAAGGAAAGTCAATCAGGATTAGCAAGAAGCTCCCTCTACAGCCAAGGCTATTCTGTAAAATGCTGACTCCTGCATCTCATCTACCTTTCACCGAAGTATTGGAGCTGGTCTCCATTGGACAGTAAGTTCAATGGACAGAGTATGATGGAGTATGGCAATTCCCAATCACTAGGGATCTACTTATAGTAATTCATAGTTTCTCGGTATCCACGATCATGACAGTGTCCACAATCACAGGAAATATTCCATCGGTCACGATTTCGCAGGAAATCAACCCAAAAACAAAAAATCCCAGCATATTATTTATATAACATGCTGTCTTAGGATCTCTTAATCCTTACAATGATACTTAGACAACGCAGCAATCCTGCAGCTACTCTCATGAGCTTGAGACTTACTGCAGCAGTGGCAGGGCTTCTCTGCTAATCTGCGCCGGGGGGGGGGATGCTGGCAAATGCCCCCAAAATAAGCCCTTCCTGCCACAAGCAGCCGTGAAAATGGTTTTGTCTTGCCACAAGTTAAGCAGGTCCCCACTAATCACTGGGGCTAAATGTGATGAAGAACAAGACTGGGAAGACTGATCCAGAGAAGGGGCGATGAACATGCTCTCCTTGGAAACGCTCTGAAAACATCTATCGTTTCCTGTGAGTGGTTGGTTCTCCAGGCAAAAAAAAAATTGTTCCTCAGAAGCACTTTTATAAGTAATCTGAGGAAGGGGTTCTGTGTCTCCAGAAGGCCTGATCCCATGAAAGGGAGAATAATTATCCTCATTCCCCGCTACCTGGGTGGCTGGATTTCAACAGGTTTCTATGGACCCACAGACATAGTGGGTATATCATTGGCAAGACACACTTACTAGAATGGTATTCTTTCCATTTTAAATTTTAAACCTCTATAAAAACAGAGTCTCACATGTTTCTTGCCATCCTCTATGCCCCCCAAAATACTCTACACCACCCACATTCTTCCTATAAAGCTCAACACACACTTGTTGCTGTACAGCAACAACTGCCTCACCGTACTTAAACACTGCCCTTTAAAAGTTCAAATACTCTGAAGCAACATCCATGGCAGGGCTTGGGAGGAAGCAATAGGGTTGTTTTAAATATTTTTATAACAATGCTCTAATTTAAAAGGGAGACTTAATTAATTTTCTCCCCACAAAACAGGGCTGACTGGGCTTCAGCTTTTCAATGTGAAAAAAGTCTGAGCGTGGATAGATAGGACAGGGAGTGGGAATGTAAAGACCTAAGTCTGATTAGGAATGTCTTTATCCATGCTCAATTTTTATTAATCTATTAACAGTTTTCAAAACAAAAACAATCAGAAATCTGGAAATCCAAGTGACACAGTTTAAGGATGAATAGATTTTAAGTTAAAAAGGGATTGTGATCAATGTATAGTTTGACTTCCTGCATGATACAGGCCATAGGACCTTACTCAGGAATTCCTGCCTAAGGCCATAAAATATGGCCACTGCCTTTTAATTTTACCTGCATTTAAAGGCTTTGAGTGACTGGGGAAGCCACGACAGACACTTGATAAAATTATTTCAACAGTTAACTCCCATAACTTTGAAATTTAATCCAGTTTTCCCATTTTGAATTGGTCTAGTTTCAACTTCCAACCAGTGTATTTGGTTATGACTTTATGCCATCAGACATGAGATTCCTGAATTATTAGTTCTCTTCTCTTCATGCACACGATACAACAGGAAAGTGAAGCTGATTAAAAGTCTATGGCATTTTTCAAACTGAATTTTATATCCTGTTTTAACAGCAGATACTATATAAAAAAAAAAAAAAAATGAAGCAGCTGTTATGTGCATGAACATTTGCATTTAAGTGAGGAATTGCACCTCTGGTTTTAAAATTTAAAATGTTTCAAGATTAAAAAATCAAAATGGAAGTTTCTGCAACTCCTGAATTGAAAACAGGAACAGGCAAACCTGTGTCGACAGTTTTGCCTTCAGTGCAAGTTCCATCCTGTTGACTGCTATAGGAGTCAGGACATGAAGGAGGTGGAAGAAAGACCATTCCCGTTGGGCTCTCTGAAAAGACAAGCAGCTGGAAAGATTCCTGAACCACGCAGGGCAAGGACCTCATCTTCGGGGGTATCAATAAGGATATGAATATAAATTGGGTTTATTCCTGAGCTAGATTTATACGGAGGGCTGAAAATTGGTCTGGTCCTAAACAGAACTGATCGCCACATTTTCATTGTGAGAGATGAGTGAAATACAAACACTAAGCAGCATTTAAAACTAAATGAGATACTAATTTAGTGGCTAATGTTTTGCTGGCAAATAAGAGCTACTCTGAAGTTTCCTTTATTTTTTCCAAATGTTAGTACTCATTTTATTTTCTTTAAAATGAGGATTCCAAATGCCGTCATCCCGATGAATTACTGGAAAAAAGTGATCTGGTTTCACTGAACATTCCTGGTGCACTTTAACAGCTTGCATACATACAGTTTTGTTATAGTGTTGCAATTGTATTGGTTCAGAAAAAAATAATCACTACAGGAGTATAAAACACCCTAATATGGACACAGATGCATCAGGATAAACAGGCTTATATCAATCTAGTTTTAAGAGGTCAACATCCCTGTACATCTCACTAAAAAGATTGATCACTCATTCAAGTCATTACAGTCCCCGCTCTGCCTAACCGCCACTGATGCAGGAGCCGAGCTCTGTACCACTTCTCAGGGTAGCTCACAGGGCTGATCCAGTGATCTACCGTGACATTTATGTTGTGCCGCACAAGAAAGTGAACTCCCATTTGCAGGCCTGGTCTAGTTTACCTGGTCAGCAGAGTCTGCAACAGATTCAGAAGTAACCTGTTCAGCTTCTACTGAGCAAATATAGTGGGGAGAGTGGAGGTGTTTGGCATCTCTTCAATATAAACCCTCTGACCACTTCAGGACCCTGCCCACACCACTCAGTCTTGCTTTGTAGCCCTTGGTCAGAAGGCAGACAACATTGATGCAAGGCTTGAAGAACAGGAGACGTAAGCAAAGCATGGATGACTGCAGGCACTGATATGCTGACACAGAGGGACAAGGTTTTTAATTAAAAACAAATTTCAACTTTGAGATATAGAGCTGCAGGG
>NW_017728926.1:17369944-17378712 GCF_001723895.1 Crocodylus porosus
CTGGGGGGGGGGAGGAGGACCTATAACCTTACTGATTTACCAGCCACCAACTCCTCATAAACCAAGGCATACAACAGGAAAAAAAATACAGACCCACTGTACTCAGCTATGAAATCTTTAGGGCTCAGTAAAAACTCTCCCTTTCACATGCTAATCTTTCCAAACTACTGCACAAACACACACTGCACTGCTCCTTGGGCAGAAAGTGTTCTGCACTGTCTGTCTGAACAGCACCTAGCAGGACGGGACCTGAACTTGGCTGAGTCATTACGGCAGTTCTGCAACCTGAAGGTTCAGCATCACAACCCACCATGTGACAGGTTTTACTCACTTTTTGCAGAAGCAACAAGAGATCCCAATGAGGCAGTCTAAACCACACACACAGTCAGCGGCAGGGATGGAACTTGAAAGTTTCCAAACCGGCCCCGAGCTTTGCCCAACCAAAGCATACCAACTCCTACTCACAGCCACAAACCTACCAGGAGTGCTGCTTGTCCCAAAATGGCAGTCCATCATCACCACCACAGGAAAGGTAGTGAAGAAATCTGTGTGGTGGGGGAGGAAGCAAAGGATGAATCAAGGGCTCAGAGAAACCAAAGAACAGAGCAGCATCACACACAAGAATAGAGAGCATTATATATCAGCAATAGGTGGCTCCGGGTATAGATGGAGACAATTCTACCTATCAGTACATATAGTGTTGATATTATGTGTTATGATGTAACTGGTCCATCTGTATACTTCTGGAAAGGATACGAATAAAAAGAGAACTGTTGCAACCTAAACCCTGATTTTGCTAAGTTGTATTTCTACAAAAGCACACAAATCTAACAGTTGTATTGTAACAGGTGATGCACACTCCTCAGATCCCCTGGCTTTTGAAGTGGATTAGCAGGCACCTCTGTCCATAGCCCCAAAAGGCATTCAATTCATTCCTTCTTTAAAAAAAATAAATAGTAGTTTATTCTGTGTTTGTAGAGCACCCAACGCAAGGAGCCTCCTCTGACTGCAGGATCTGGGTAAGCCCAACTTAATGGAGGTCTCCGCCACGTGCAAGTGCTTACGTAAAGGAGGATTACCAGCATGCCATTCTCAGCAGATTTTTGTTTTGCCAAATGCAACATTTTTGTTTGACAAGTATGTTTTGTTATGATCTAAGGGGTTTTCATTTCTTCCACCTCTGCTCGTTTAAATTAACCTGATACGCCTTAAAAACAAACATGGCCAAGCTTTCAGCTCCACGCTAGAGCCCAGAACCTTTCCAGACACCCCATTTTGGTTTTTAAATGCAAGTGATGAGGAAAGGCGTTGGAAAGACCACCCTGGACAAAAATCTTCTGTTATCTATGGCATAGGTATAGCATGAAAACTAGGGATGCAGACAGGGCAAGCAATTAATTGCCTCACTCCTCCTGAAGGAAGTACCCCCTGACAGTAAGGCTAGGTTCCTGCTAACCAAGAGGTCCACACAAGGTGGACACTGCTTCAGAAGTACCTTTCCAGAGCAACTTTTGGGGGCTGGACCCTATGATCTTGCGAGGTCCCTTCCAGCCCTAATGTCTATGAAACTTTTCACCCAGATTAAGGATGAGTCCTCAGCCAAACAAGAAGAATGGACAAAAATCATGCGCGTCCTGTAGCTTCTAACACTACACCAACCTCAGTTACTGACAAATCCTCGATATCCACCTATTACTGAACATTCACTGTTTCATTTCACCCTGACACTGTTCAAGGAGAGGTGGAAGGAACAAAGCCTTCCTGTGCTCACTGCACTCATCTGGCCTGGATGAGAGGACAACTCACAGCCCATTTGGTCCCTGGCCTCTGGTGAGACCGGCAGCCAGGCACTAAGTGCTGTTGCAATGCCAGCGTTTGCACACACGCTTATCTTCCAGGTAGGCCAGTGAACTGTCAGTGCGGCATCTCGTAGGTATATGGCCACATAGGCAATTACCCCCGTCCCAAACCATGCAGGCACTCCAGAATACAGTGCTTGCAAACAGCAACTGGAAAAGAGAAGTTACCACAAACCAAAAAGCACCATGAAGCACCGGTCCTTCTGCAGATGTGATCATTCCTGCAAGCTAACTGGCAAGCCAGAGGTCCATATCACACCAACGCTGCCCGCCGCACCAAGCTCTGCACCAGCTCAGGTAGTGCTCCAATAAGACTGCACTGCAGAATCGAGTTCCCTTCCCCTCATTTCCCTGAACACCCCAATGTCCCCCAACTTCCACTGATGACTCGCCCATCGGTCCGCCCAGTCATGCACGGAGACCTCCAAACCAGGTATCAAGCATTTACTGCATCTGATTAAGCAGGGACAAGTGGCGTTATTTTATACAGCCCCTCCTCTCCCCCGGTCTGCATTCTTACACAAATATTTCATTAGCCCAGTACAGCAGATGTGGGTGTAGCTCTCAAAACTGACACATGACAAACTTCTCTTAATGAAGATTTCTAAAGAGCAAGCCCACGTTGGAGACCGACATGGCTGCTTCACACAAATGCGACAGGCGCACAGAACTGTGCTATTTGCTTTTAGACACTTGAAGAAATAGCATCAGAAGTATCATTTGCCCAGGCAAACAGGCTCTCAATCAAAACAAGTTCCACCCACCTTCAAGGCAACCAATGGCTGCCGATCTACGACCCTCCCTGCAACATTATCTAAACAGTCTCTTGCAGGCCCAAACATTTCCTACTAGCCACATAGACAAGGCTGCAACCCGCAGACTGGCTCTGCAGCTCCCTACAGACGTGCCATAGACTTGGCGTGCAGAGAGCGCAAGTGAAATTAAAACTGCACCAGGAGGGGGGGAGGGAAGGGGGAAAAAAAAAAAAAAAAAAACCCCGATCCGCACAGCTTCAGCATTCAGGTCCGTGCATCCCTGAGCCAGTAGATACACTGCTTTCATGCACCAAACATACAGCTGCACAGCGAGGCTGACGTGATTATAAGGTTCTGAAGAACATGCAAGAATAATGAAATGATTTCATAAACATTGCAGAAGTCAGAAATAGCAGCAAAAATCATCACTGGTTAGGGAGGCCAGAGTGATGTAGCCTACCTGCAGGGGCTGAATGGATCATCCATGACTATGACAGGCTCTGGTGGGTTTAGATGTATTCCTGAACCTCTACTTACAGCTAAAACTCTGCCTTTTTCCACTCTAACAACTCAAAATGGAGGCACATGCAGTCTGAGAGACCTCAGAGAGCTTTCACTGAGCTTGTGCTATGACCTAAGCCTGCACGCACAACGCAGAAACTTCGCCCTCGGACTGACAGGACTGAGCATGTGCTGTGACCCTCCCTCATCCACACACTGTCTTACAACGCAATCAATCTCAACCCTGCTGTTTCCGTAAATAAAGCACAGTGAACAGACTCTGCAGCTTCTGCATACCAAGCTAGTGTGCGGGGAAGTGGGGCCTTGGCTAGGGGATCTGAGACGGGCAACGCCGGGGAACAAAACAATTCCAAAAGGCGACGGGTTTGCATTTCGGCATCTGTTTTACAGCTTACCCATAACATGGTGGCACAATTCACCAAAGATTAGGAAACCCACAGCTTTGCATTGCAATTTTGTTTTTTAAACAGAAAGTCTCGAATACAAATGACAGCCACTGTTAAGACCCATAAAAAGGGCAGACACCTCCGAACATTTTAATACGCAAGCCATTTGCCAGGAAGTAAAAGCAGCAAGCTGCCTTTTAAAGCCTTTTTCATTATTTGTCAGTCCGTAAGCATCTAGGTACTTTTAGACAGCACTCTAAAAGATCTCTGCATGCCACCATCACCTTCATAATAAGCATCTCAAGCCCCTTTACAAAGGTGATTGTGCCAACTTGAATTTTACCGGTAATGGCCGATTCTGTAACCAGAACAGTTATATAACAGTAAAAGGCCTGACGTGGGCACGGCTATGTTAATATAAAGGTGCCTCCTTGTAGGCTTGTACCACTACCATTATTCTCCCTGTGCAGGAATAGCTAACCCTTTATGAAATACCTTCATATCAATATACCTGCATCTATGTAGAAGAGGCAGGATGTTGCATCACTTTAACTATACCTTTACCTAAGTTGCTTGTTTAATCAAAGCTTAAGCATTATTCCCATTTTACAGATGGGACAACAGACACAAGTTAACAGGGTAGTAGCAGACTCATAACTAGAGCTGAGATCTCTTAAAATACTCCCTCCCTCCTCCTCTCTCTCTCAATTCTCAAGCTAACTTCATCCTTGACATTTCCTTTCCATTTGGCTACCAAAAAGAACCCGAGCAGAGTTTAAAAACAAAACCCGGAATTACAAAATGGGGGCCTAAAGGCAGCAACCAGGAAGATAAGGCACATACCGCATCCCACACAACCACAAAGGATGACCAGGACATTTTCTCTTAGAGGTTTTCCCCAGCAAAAGCCTTTGGATTTTTAACATCCATGCAAGGCAGAAGCATCTCAGCTAAGGTCTTATCCAGAAGACTTGCACAGAGTTGTGCATAAAATTCACTGTGCATCAATCCTGGAAGGATATAGGGCCAAGTTCACTTTGTAAGAATCTGAACCTCTGTCCCACCGTGTTTACTGCTCCCAGTGTCATCATTTCAACTGCACTCTTCCATCACTGAAATTAGTGGCAGTTTTTACCCTCAAATGAGTACACATCTTCAAAGGGGGTCACAGATGAAGTAACTCCCAGAGGCCCTCATCACTTAAAAGTATCTAAAGCTTTGAGACAACTTCATATCTCAAATTAAAATACTATGAAGGGCCTTTTTAAGACCCCAAAATTAAGGATTATGGCCTAGAAGTGACAACCCAATAGTGAAATTCATCTCTACTTTATATGTGTATGGGGTTCATCTTTTAAACAAAGCCATCCCAAAATACATTTACACCAGGTTCATCCGTGCTCCTTTCTACTGGCTCTGCAATAATGATTTCACTTAAACACAATTACCAGAGCTGTGTTGACAGCAGTTGAAGATGCTGATGCCCATTTAACTGGAGGAATTATTTTATTGCTATAATAAGTGGAGCAGTGTCTAAAATACAGGAAATGAGGAACCGGTTTGTGCTTCAGCTCTGCTGAAAACAGAATGAACATGATAAAAGAACATTTGCTAAATGGCTAGCAAACCAATTGTTAATGGGCTTTTTGTTTGTTTATTAAAGGATTCCAGGAATATAACAGAACAGGATCAAAACTAATTAAACTATTGCATAGTCTCCTGTTAAGCACTTCAATTACTGTTAAGACATATCCCAGTGACTCATTTATATGAAATAAAATCATGAGATTTGAAATTGCACAACAGAAATGCAATTCATATTTAAAACAAGATAATTTGGGGGAAATTTCACAGATACAGACTAGCACGGGATTATCACATAATGTCCCCCATCACAATCTCCCAGCTGGCTGCTTTAAAATACAGCTCCTAAAGACCACTAAACCGAACAAATTCCTCTCAGCCATTCCCCAACTTTTCTTGCAGGATGTTTTTCCAGTAGCCATTTTTAGCAAGTTGCTATATCTGGGTAACAGTTCCTCTCAGTACAGCACAGAAGTTCAATTCCTCTAAGGATAAAACAAACATACAGCACAGCCCTTTAGTCCAATGCCCAGCACTGTGACAAGATAAAAAGTTTGAGGACACTTATATTATTGTCCATTTTGTAGAAGGGAAAACTGAGGCATGGAAACACTGAGGTGATTTACCATCATGACTAAACTAGCTCACGTCTGAATGACATTTTGAATATACAGAGCCCATGAGTAAGCAATTAATAATATTTGTATTCATCAATGCAAGGTTTTATAATGAACCCATCATTATGGTATCCAAATTATCAGCTTTAAAGTAATCCAGGGCCTTCTAATGCAAGCAATGATCATTATCATTGTTCTAACACTGTGGTCCTCATCCTTGTTAATACTCAAGACACCTCCTGAGAAATGCCAGCTTTCACTCATTTCTTGACTATGGAAAAAAGCTGTCTGTAGCAAAGAACTCAGAAAGACAACAGGTCAGAATGCGCCTCGCCCTATGGATTCCTGTTGGAAATTTCTGGGTTTATCTTCTGAATCACAAGTAGATGTTCACACACTTAATTTTCTGCCACACCCTTAACAAGATCCCACAGCCCCTCAATTGACAATCACTGCTTTAACAAGGAACAGTACTTCGGACAGTGTTATCACAACATTACAGTTTCCAATAGCTTGTCCGTATTCCAGACCCACAACTAAGTGTATGACCAAACCAGTTACACATGCACATCTCAAGCACCTGGAGGAGAGGAGGAGATGCAAGAATACAGAATATAACACGGTGCTGGCAGAGGGCATAAAAGGCAAAGGCTGACTGATGGCAATGCTAACTTGAAAAGCACAATTTACTACCTTGGGGAGGCAAGGGTATGCCGCACCATTTGGGAGAAGATCATTCTGCCATAATCTGAAAGGTGGTAGTGTGTCCAAGTACTCACTCAAACAGGTATAACCTTCCCTATACATCTTCTGCGCCATATTTAATTTCCCATTTCAATATTTCTTTTTTTTTTTTTTACAAATGCCACGTGATTTATCTGTTGACGGTTCTGTTGCACTTTATGTGGCGTAAATTGTCACTAAGCTTTGCTAAACACGCACACAATATGAAAGCTCATTTTGAAGCTTTGATCCAAAGCACAAAGGCAAGTAAATTAAGAGCTAAGGTGATAATTTCACCCTTCAGACCTTCCACTGCATTAGACACTGTAATATGTATAGGATCAGACCTTATTTGGAGCCCTCAGTAATAACCAGACACAAAGTGAATTAAAGATGAAGACAAAGGAATAATGAAGTATTGCTTTGTGGCCGTCTCAACTAGCACTTTTAATGTTATTTTAAACATAGCAGGTGTTAAAAACCAGCTCCCTAAGAATCCCGTTTATGAGTCATAGTTCAAAACCGCTGATTTTATTTCTATATATTTACAAACAAAATGAGTTTGATTCCTCTCTTATGAGCCATTCAGATGGCATGATCAGCCAGGAGGAATCTTGCAGATGAGGCGTATTCTATCAACAAAATAATATTGATGTAAAATATAAGCTTGCGTGCTATTCATGGAGTATTTTAGCTACCCTTTTTATTTAAAGACAAATCTGTACAATTAAATTAGCATCATCACAAACTGAGTACTAGCATTTAGCTGGCTACCTAGTTTTTAAAAAAAATCTCAACCATAACTCCTTCATAATTTCTATTCCACTATCGTTTCACACTAAGATAGTTCAACTGTGATGATGTGCCCTAGTCAAGGCTGGAGATGTTCTGCTAATGAAATGCTCTAATGCATCCACCCAGGTGGCATGAAAGTCCATGAGGTCTGGTTGACAGCCTACCTTCAGCTCCTTTGAAAACCCCAACCCATGCATCCAAATAGCCCAGGCAAGCTACACTCCTATGCACACCACCAAACTGGGTCTGGAGTCAGAAACTTCTATTTCTATAGCAAAAGTAATGGTGTTGCAAGAGCACTGTAGCTATGGTGGGAACATAAGTGAAGCAAGATTTGTTTGATGTCTTTTATTGAACCAGGTTCACAGGCAGTCTCCTTTGAAAGAACATTTGTGCCCAAAAGGGTCTTTTCCCAACTATAAAACCGACCCAATAAAAGATATTACTTGTCTTCCTCTGTATTTTGGAGAGAGACTAAGGCAACACTTATCTGTCTTCTGTATCTTGGAAACTCGTGTATTTTTTCAAGAAAACACTATAAACACTTCTAACAAACTCTTTCTGCCCTAACAGGAAGGACATAGACACACACACAGACACTTAAAATTACCTCCAACTGATGCTCTGCTCATCTCTGACAACCCCAAAATAGAGAAGTGTAACACTATGGCAAGCAGAGAAGGGAGGAGAGGCAGAAGCTTCCCGAAGTTCGCTACAAGTCTCGCTACTACTAAAAGCATTTGAGAATCCTTCAAGCAAAATATATTCTGATGGGTGACAGTGTAAAAGCTTTAGATAAATAAGAAGGAAAAAGTGTCATCATCAGGAAAATAAACTAGTGCTTTCAGCCTGCACTGCCTGAATCCCAAAGGGTTGCGTTTGTGCTGAATTAGGAACAATTTTTTCCACAAAAGTCACCCCCCTACACACACTGTATTTATTTTATTCCACTCCATCTCTCTGCTTTGTGATTGTATCCTTATCATGTGGAAATTAAACAAATGTATTCAAGGCTGCTGAGATACTCCAAAGCCACACCTGCTTTTCTGCTGCAGGGGACATAATTACATTTAAATTAATACATATACAGTGAATATGCATTAGCTCACAGACATATTGTTCAGTAAGTAACAAAACCACTTAGCAATGTTTTTACAGTTCATCTCAAACTGGGCGCATTAGGGCTGTGAGAAACTTCAGTCCCCGATTCGATCCGGCCTGATTTGGTGGCCAAATCTCCGAATCAAATCAGAGGACCCTTCAATCTCTCTGAATCGAATCAGAACCCTCTGAACCGATTCAGAGAGATTTGAAAAGATTCGGACATAGAGACGGCTTTAAATGTCTTTTCTACTTACCTCTAGGTAGCAGGGGCTTGTGAATGCTGTGATGCTGGCGCGCATGGAGCGCCCCACAGAAACATGGGGGAATCGCCAGCGCACTCGGCAGCAGACCTGGAAGTGGACCAGAAGCACTTCCCATCCACTTCTCGGTCCACAAGGGAGCACACAGGGGCTGTCCTGCACC
>NW_017728926.1:17378812-17432488 GCF_001723895.1 Crocodylus porosus
GGCCAGCATGCTCCCTGGCAGACCCAGAAGCGGACCGGAAGTACTTCTGGTCCACTTCCAGTTTTGCCACCATGCATGTGGAGGGCCTCCCGTGCTCCTGTGGGATGCTCCATGTGCCCCAGCATCGCAGTGTTCACAAGCCATGCTTGCTACCTCAAGGTATATAGACACAGCTTTAAAAGATTTTCTGTGTCCGAATCACCGATTCTCTGAATCAGCATCAAATTTTCAGATCCGAATTCGGCCAAACCAAATCAGGGACAGTAATCCAAATCAACAAATTGAATCACTGTCCCCGATTCAGGCTAAATCTGAATCCGAACTGAATAGGACCCGCTTCACACGCCCCTAGGGCACATCTACATGATATGGTACTGCGCTGTAGCCCATTGCTACTGCACAGCAGTACTGCTGGGCACTAAACGTGACAATGCTACTGTGCAGTAGCTCATTCCTACTGCGCAGTAGCACTGGAAAGAAGCCATGCAGTGATGGGACCGACTGTGCAGAAAGAACTGTGCAGTCCACCGCTCACGGAAATGTGGCCACTGAGTTAAGAACCCCCCAGAAAAGCTTCTAAAACCATTTTGCTCTCTGCTTACTCAGACCTTCCTTCAAAACCTAAGACTGCTCATCTCACCTCAGATGCAAGATATTTGCCCTCCACTCCACTCTTCTCTCCCTTGAGGGAGCAAGAGGAAGTGAAAAGCTGCATGTCTGCTCCACCCAACCCACTTCCCCCTTTTCAAAGGTCCAAAAGCTCTTTCCTCATTCAAATTCCTCTTTAGACACATCGTTCAACACAAGTCGTTCATTAAGCCACCCCATCCAGGTACCCCCAGATCAAAATGTCAATTCATTTCTGGCTACGAGGTGCACAGAAGTTGAACGCTATTTCAGACGTGACTGTGCCTAAAGGAAGAGATGGCCTCTTATCTCTTTGCCTAAAACATGCCACACAACTTCAACATGTTCTTTCAGTGTTTCTTAAAAGGGGCAATTCAGTCTGATGTGACATTCTCCAGCTACTTTAAAGTGACAGGTAAACTGCATTCCAAACAGGAAATACGAACAGCATATTGACAAATCCAGAAAGCTTGAGAAGTCCCAGCTGAATCAATTACCTGATCAGCAATTTACCTCCAAGTAAGCACTAGCGTGGCTGATATAACTTTGCATACAATACCATGACAAGCAGCAAACAGAAGCAGAGACAGACAGGCAGAGGAACAAGATGAAGGACACTTTGCTGCTTGTTCTGTGCAGAAAGGTGACCACTGAAAAACCTAACTGAATAGAAATCATGTCACTCATTATCTACACCAGTGGTGTTCACTCTTCAGGCTGCAAGGCTTTGTCATCTGGCTCATGGAGCTCCTCACGGGTCTGAAAATCTAATAATACCAACCCCATGGAAAGACCCTATACATAGGGCTAAAAGGTTGAGCACCACTGATTTACACCATCCTGGGAGTCTCACAGTGCTCCTATGAGATAGGCATATGGATCCATTACAAATGAAGAAAAAAGAAAACAGATGCTAAGCGATTTTCCAGTCATCACACCACCAAGACAGTGGGAGAGTCAAGAATAAACAAGTTAGACTGCTTGATTCCCTCCCCCTTTACCTGCATGACCAAACATGCACACATCAGCGATACAAAAAAACTACCCAATTTGTTTCAAGTCCTTCCTCCTCATGCACCTTTCCCTGGAGATCTGCTTGAATTTATGCAGTTTCTCTGTTGCCCAGGTTCACCAGAAGAAAGCACCACCCAGTCTCTGCCACTTGCAGGGCAGTGCCCTTCTATCTGAATCACTTCAGAAAGGAATGTGTCAGTGAATGCTGCAGGGCCCTGCCACTTAACTGAACTTTACGACTACAGTATAACCCCATAAATCCGGCACGCTTAGGACCGAGCACCTGCCAGAAATGTGAAAACTCTGGATTTTTGAAACTGGACAGGCGGCCAGTCCCGCAGCAGCCACCGCACGCGGAGTGGTGACACAGGGCGGTGAATGGCAGCAGTAACCGCCACATGCAAGCTTTCCTCTCTGCTGCTCCAGCTGCCATTACTCCCCAATGTAATGTTTTGGGGTGTTTTGTTGTTGTGTTGTTTTTTTGTTGTTTTTTTTGGGGGGGGGGGGTAAGTGTCAGATTTTCGAGAATTCCAAATTTTTTCCAGGTTTATGAGGTTATGCTGTAGCATGAGTGAAAGAAGGAAGAAAGAACAGCTCCAAAACATTTCTTTTCATTTTACTTGCTGCTGACTTCACTGGGAGGGTGGGGGGACAGGGAAGGTATATTCTTTACTGTTTTTAATTAACTTATGGCAGTTAACACAAGGAAAAACTCCAGTTTTCCCACCAGACTGAGGTATACACTGAACCTCTTCATAGCCCTTAACCTGACTTACCAATGGACGTCTTTACTACGATTTTAGCTTGTATTTGTTACCTACTATTAACTAGGACAAGTTAGCACACTTGTTTCCCAAGAAAAGAAAAGGCCAGAAAGAGTCAAAGCCTTCGAGTCATGCACTCCTGATCTCCAAGGGGCTTTACCTCAGCATTGGATTATGTTAATCAAAAGTTGCAGGAATTAATATTTTAATGCTAAAATATCTGTATCTATATCATCTTAACCCTTTTCTGGAAACTGGTTCTCCAACAGATCCCTAATCTGCTTTCACTCAGTTAACACAGTAGACAAAAATACAGGAAGGTTAAAGCAGTGAAAGGGTTACCTCCTTTTTGTGTGGCTGATTTCTATTTTAATGAAGCATTCAGTGATTCTGGAGAAAGACAAGAGAGCACAGCCTTTCATGAACTCCTATTCAAATCCAGCCCCAACCATATACTACAGTAGTGGACAACCCCAGACAGGTTACCCCTCAGCTGCCATTTGGAGGACTGTGCAACAACATGACTTGTTCAGTTCCCAAAGGACAAGTGGGCACATGTCTAGATCAGGCTGTCACGAGTGGGGCAGGAGCTAGGGCAAAAGGCTAGCAGCCCAGAAATTAGGAGTTCAAGGCCCTGTGCTGTCCCCCTCCACCACACTTTTTAAGGGCACAGGAATAAACTCTCTCACTGCACGAGACGATTAGCAAGTATAGCAGAAGACAAGCTTGGCTTAGCAGAGAACTCTTCAATGAGCTAAAACACAAAAAAGGAAGTGGAAACTTGGACAGACCACAAGGGAGGAGTATAAGAGTACTGCTCGGGCATACAGGGATGAAATCAGGCAGGTCGAAGTGCAACTGGAGTTGCAGCTAGCAAGGGACACGAAGGGTAACGAGTAGGGTTTCTACAAGTATGTCAGCAACAAGAGGAAGATCAGGGAAAGCGTAGGTCCCTTATTACGTGTGGGAGGCAACCTAGTGACAGGTGATGTGGAAAAGGCTAAAATACTCTATTCCTTTTTCAACTTAGACTTCACAGCAAGGTCAACTCCCAGACTACTGCACCTGACAGCACAGTTCAGGAAGGAGGCGGGCACCTAACAGTGGCAAAAGGACAGGTTAGGGAGTATTTAGAAAAGCTGGACATGTACAAGTCCCTGGGACTGGATGTGAAGCACCTCAGGGTGCAGAAGGAAATCGCTGATGTGATTGCAGTCACTGGCCATCATCTTTGAAAACTCGTGGCACTTGGGGAAGGCCCCAGATGACTGGAAAATGGCAAATACTGTATTTACATGCATTAAGAAAGGGAAGGAAGAGGATCTGGTGAACTACAGACTGTTCAGCTTCACCTCAGTCCCTGGAAAAATCATGGAATAGGTCCTCAAGGAATCCACTTCTACACCCTTGGAGATGATGATGATTAGGAACAGTCAGCATAGATTCATCTAGGGCAAGTCATGCTTGACCAATCTGACTGCCTTCTATGATGAGATGACTGGCAACATGGATGCGGGGGGAGCAGTGGACATGATATAACTTGACTTTAGCAAGGCTTTTGATACCATCTTCCACCACCTGCTTGCAAGCAAGCTAAGGAAATATGAGTTGGATGAACAGACTCTAAGGAGGAAAGAAAACTGGCTGGATTGTTGGGCTCAAAGGGTAGTAATCAATTGCTCGGTGTCTAGTGGGCAGCCAATATCAAGTGGAGTGCCCTAGGGGTCATCCTGGGGCTAGTTTTGTTGAACATCTTCATCAAGGATCTAGAAGATGGGATGGAGTGCACCCTCAGCAAGTTTGCACATGACACCAAGATGGGGAGGAGTAGTAGATATGCTGGAAGCTAGGGCTAGGATTCACAGAGACCTCAACAAATCAGAGGACTGGACCAAAAGAAATCTCATGAGGTTCAATAAGGATAAGTGCAAAATCCTGCACTTAGGACAAAACAATCCCATGCACCGGTATAGGCTTGGGACTGACTGGCTAAGCAGCAGCTCTGCACAAAAGGACCTGGGGGTTACAGTGGACAATAAGCTGGATATGAGCCTGCAGTGTGCCCTTGTTGCCAAAAGACCTAATGGCATCCTGGGTTGCATTAGTAGGAACGTTGCCAGCAGATTGAGGGAAGTGTTAATTCCCCTCTATTCAGCACTGGTGAGGCCACATCTGGAGTACTAAGTTCAATTCTGGGCCCCCACTACAGAAAGGATGTGGACAGGGTGGAGAGAGTCCAGAAGAGGGCAACAAAAATGGTGAGTGGGCTGGGGCACATGACTGATGAGGAGAGGCTGAGGGAACTGGGTTTATTTAGTCTGCAGAAGAGAAAACTAAAAGGGGGATTTGATAGCAGCCTTCAACTATCTCCAGGGTGGTTCCAAAGAGGATGAAGCTGGGCTGTTCTCAGTGGTGACAAGATGACAGAACAAGGAGCAATGGGCTCAAGTTGCAGCAAGGGAAGTCTGGGTTAGATCTTAAGAAAAACTTTTTCCTGCAGAGGGTAGGAAAGCAGTGGAACAGTCTATCCAGGGAGGTAGTGAAATCACTATCCTCAGAGGTTTTTTAGCCAGTACTAGACAAAGCCTTGGCTGGGATGATCTACTTGGGGATAGTCCTGCTAGATGGCCTCCTGAGGTCTCTTCCAAACTTATCTTCCTGTAATTCTGTGATATTTCCAATACTTAGTGCATGGTTTCAAAAAAAGCTTAAGCGCAAACTGAGATTTTAATCTGTAGCTTCCGATTTGCTGCTGAATTAAACATAATGGGACAAAAATCAGAGGCACTTGGGCATGTGATGCAAACTGCATAACTGTAATGGGAACAAGGGAATCAAAACTGATGTACTGTAAGTTTGCACCCAAGGTTAACTCATGAGCACTTGCTAGTGTTCCTCTGCCCTGAATTTAGTGCCTGCTTCCTGCTCACTCCTACAAATAAATTTATTTCTGAGATGCCAAAATCGTAAGTCCAAAGGGGCAGCCGGGGCAGGAACTTGCTTTGAATTGGAGCATAGAGGTTACTAGTGACAACTCAGCGTGACAAACACATGCATCATTTCTCTTTAGAATTCAGCTAGATGTGTGGGTATATAAAAGAACATTCTTTGGTAATAGTAGACTGTGACTTGCTATTCTCACCAGCATGCGGTTAAAATGTGCCACTGTTTATGTCCAGTTCTGCTATGTTACTTGCCGCTTCCTTCATGGTATATCAACTGATCTCTCCCCCCTCCCTGCTACCTCTTTGAATGTACAGCCTGCATTTCAATCTCACAAGTTTATGGGGTTCATCTATTACAGTTTACGTTTCTCCTTCTTTAAAGCTGGCCTAGGCTTTGCAAACTGTGTAGAAGTCTGGACTGTACTTGGAAACCAGAATTTTTCATGCAATCAGATGGCAATGATCGTGTGACATGAAATGGTGTTTTTCACAACATGGTTGGGCATCTTGGAACAAAGTGGCAAGTACCAAGCCTACAGAGAACCAATACATTTTAAAAACAGAGGTTTTAGGAAAGATGGGAACCTGATGTATTCAGGGACCCAGCACATTTTGTCTCTACTTATTCTCTTCTTGCTAGTTTTCATATGGGTGCATACTTTGTGACTTCTGGAGGAAATAAGGATGTGGTCCATCCATCTGCCATAACCAGCATGACAAAAGGGGAAATTAAAGGTTATGATCTTGGTATTTTTTTCCTGCCAGTCACTTCCCCTTTGTGCCATCCTGTGTACTTGTTCCAGATAGGGGACTGCTGCTAGAAATCTGAGCAAAGAGGATGGGGGGGAGATGCTTAAAAACTTCCTGGCAGCATTGCTCCCAGTGTTGTGCTATCTTGTCGCGCAGAAGGCAGTGTGTGCCTCCTTAACGGGCTTCAGTGGTCACATGAGTCAGGGAGATTGGATGTAAAACTTCCTCTCCAAACTCTTGACAGCTTAGCTGTGGTAGCAGAAGAGCAAGCTGTGCCAGTTGTCATGTTACTGTGCCGGAGTCTAGTTCTGCTGGAATTATCACAGTGTTATTATACTCCACGAACACAATATGAAGTACTTGGGTGCTTACACTCATGCTTTCTGCTGAAAAACTATAGAAAATTAAGGTTGGAAGAGACCTCAGACGATCATCTAGTCCAACCTCCTGAGGATGGAGATTTCACCACCCCCCTGGATAACCTGCTCCACTGCTTTCCTACCTTCATCAGGAGAACATTTTTCCAAATAGCTAACCTAAACTTCCCTTGCTGCAACTTGACTCCATTGCTCCTTGTTCTGTCACTTGTCACCACTGAAAATAGTCCAGCTCCCATCTCTTTGGAACCCCCTTCAAGTAATTGAAGGCTGCTATTTAATCCCCTCCCAGTGGATGTGTCTCCACAAGAAGCTTTACCATGCAGTAAACTAATCCAGAGGTTGTTGGTCCACGCTTTAAAAAGGTTGGGAACCACTGGACTAATCTACTGCACAGTAAATCATCACCGTGTAACCATGTGCATAAACTACTGAACAAGTAAGTCAGTCTACTGTGCAGTTACCTAGTACATACTACAGGTACTAAACTAATTTTGCAGTACATACTGCATAGTAGGGCTTGTGTAGATGCTGACCAGGAGCAAATTTGCTCCCAGTCAGACACACCAGCAAGGGGCCTTGGTCCTGGCACTGCTCAGCTCCCGGCTCCCCCCAGGAGCCAGAAGCTGATCAGCACAGGGACCAGGTCCCTCTCTGCCCTCCCCCCCATCCCGGTGCTTCAGGGCTCTCGGCTCCCCACAGCAGAGGAGCTGAGCAGTGCTGGGACTGCAGAGCTCTTCCTTCCCTGCTCAGGCAGGGGCTGGGCAGAAGCTATCCCGCCAGTGGGGCAGATGGCAGCAAGCACCCTACTGGGCAAGGATTCCCCACACAGCCAGGGATTTGCTGCCAGCTGGCTCACCAGCAGACCGGGCCAAGTAACTGGGAAAGAGCTCCCTAGCCCACAGCTGTTTCCCAGGCCCCTGCCCCGATTGGCTAATTGGGGCAGGGGGCTAGCAAAGAGCTGCAGAGGAGGGAACATTATTCTGGCCCCAGGCTTCAGGGCTGGGACTGGCACCTGGGGGAGCCCAGAGCTCCCCCTGGCTGCCATATGGAGAGCAGCAAAGGCATTTCCCTGCCCTGAACTGCTCCCAACAAGTACACATGTAGACATGCTCTCACAGAAAGCTTTCTGTGCATTAACAGTACATGTAGACATGCCCAGTCTTCTTTTCTGCAGACTAAATAAGCCCAATTCCCGCAGCCTCTCTTCTTAAGTCACACCCCCCAGCCCCCTAACCATTTTTGTTGCTGGACTGTCTCCAATTTGTCCACATCTTTTCTGTAGTGGGGCACCCAACACTGGATAGAATAGAGGGGAATAATCTTTTCCTTTGATCTGCTGGCAACACTCTCACTCATACAGCCCAGAGTGGCAACAAGAGCATGCCGTTGGCTCAGATTCAGCTTACTGTCCACAGTAACCCCAGGTCCTTTTCTGCAGAGCTTCTGCTAAGCCAGCTGGTCCCCAGCCTGTACTGGTGCATGGGATTGTTCCATCCCAAGTGCAGGACTTGGCAGTTGTCCTTATTAAACCTCATGAGATTTCTTTTGGTTCAATCCTCCAATCTGTTGAGGTCCCTCCGAATCCTAGCCCAACCCTGCAGTGCACTGACAACTTCCGCCAGCTTGGTTTCATCTGCTAACTTGCTGAGGGTGCACTCCATCCCATCTTTCAGATCCTTGATGAAGATATTGAACAAAATGACCCCTGGGGCCAATAGACGATTTAAGACACAGCCACCCAATTAAGCATGCATATACACTCACACACTGTTTACACTGGAGCATACATGTTCTTGCCTTTATCCTTAATTACAATGGGGTGAGCTACCTTTCACTTACTGCAAGGTAAGAGCAGACACACAGGCAATTAGTACAGAGTAGCTCACACAAACAAAAGTTCACACTCCAGCTAGACTTGTCCACATGCTTCAGCAGGTTAACAAGAAGTGAAATCCAAGGTGGGCCTTTCCAGGATTTGAAATGCCTTATGTTCATGTACTTGATACAGTACAAAGACAGACGGGCAGCATGCTGGGGCTCAGCACATATGCTGTGGAATAACAGAGCTCACTGTTAGCTCTATGAGGAAGTGCAAGATGGCAGAGCACAATGAAAAGACATGTGGCACTGCCCCCTCCATTAACTGCTCTTGACCCAACTCTCCTTGCCAGGTGATCAACTCCTCCCCCCCTCTAAAAGGACCCCGGCCTCTCTGCCTACGCACCTCAAACGTTGTACTTCAGGCCTCCCAATTTTACCTTGAAAAGGAAGAGATTTCAATTCTGATCATTCATATTACATGTGAGCCCCTAACCCTTCTGAGCACTCAGATAGCAAGTTTCTCCCATAAAATTTGTAAATAGATGATTCAGCATCATTCTCACTTTTTTGAAAGGTAAGCCAAGTGATTTGCCCAAGACTGCACTGGGAGTCAGCTTCAGACCTGGAAACAGAAAGTCTTAAGTCCCCACCCAGCAACCCATACACCGTGACACACAGCCCCAAGCTTTATCCATGACAGGAAACATGGAAGATAATACCCTGACAATATAAGTGTTATTTAGGCAGTCTGCTGACCTAGTGCTTCCTTCAGCTGCCAATGCCATTTTCAGGAAAAGTGAATCGGACTTGTTCTCCAGAAGGGTAAGAGGAACACTTCATCTGAATTGGCATTAACAATGCTGAGAAATGTTTCCGTTTCCCAAGTATAAATACAATTTGAGTATGCACGCATCCAAAGGGCTCAGGGATCCCAAACTGAGCCTGGCGCACTTTCACTAATAACCTACACCCTCAAAACAATGAAACTGGGTGTAAGGGTGTTCCCTCGGCTTCATCTGGTCTTTCACCAAGTGATAACGAAGCAAATGTCACCACACTCATATGCCGGAAGTGTGAGGGCCAGAAAGCCAGCAACAGGTAGGATGGCCAACATCAATAAGACCTGGGGTGCACAAAGGCGGGGTCATTAGGACATTTATATATGAGGTGGTCAGCCATCTGAGCCTGAGCAACACCGCTGCAGCCAGTGTCACTGGAGATGCCCCAAGAGTGCATGCTCACCTTAAACTGTCCAACGCCCATTCTGAGATGGTTAAGAGCAGTCCAGGCCCTGCAAGGCAGCTTCCAGCCTGAGGGGCAGAAGCTGGTGTTGGGGATGAAGCTCTTTAGCCACAGATCTTGCGCATCAAAATAAAAGAGCGTTAAGTTGTGAGCCAGAACAAATTTGTTCTTCTCTCTTCAGAGACATGTATGCATTGCGTTGCACGCTCTCTCTCTCTAGTTGGACAAAAGGCCAAGGGAGGAATGAGTGGTTTTGTGAACTGGGAGGGAGCGCACTGAACACAGAGCTAACAGAAGTCAAGTTGTTAGTGCAACAGTGTGCTTTGCTTCTTGTTTTTACAGGCTGAGCTGAATTCCGGCTCATAAATGACAAGAATGGCTGCTTAGTTCAGGCCAGCATAGTGCCTGTTTTTGTAAAATGGTACATCAGTTCCAATTTGCTTTGCCTATTAATGCTTCTTGAGTAGAATTCAATAGCCTTTGTGAGCTTTGTAAACCCATTTTGTCGCACGCGCACTTCAGACGTTGTAAGAAGTCCAGCTCCATCACCTCCGTTGGCCTGCATGCTAACAGCCTGCACAGGTTCAGACAGAGCAGCAAAAGTTGGGCTCTGACAAGGGGAAACAACACTGGAGATTAAAAAAAAAAATTAAAAAATTTCCAAAACAAAAGCTTGAGAGAGAGACCAACTATAGACAGCAAAGTTTGGAAAGGAATGTATGTTAACCCATCCTCTATTTAGGCTTGGACATCTATATGAGCTATATCCCCTAGACCGTGCACACCTCCGGGTGAATTTAAAGCTTAGTTACTTACAAAGCAAAAGACACCCTAACTTTATGAAGGTATTTCTATCCAACAGCAAAGAGTACCACGGAAACTTCAGTGCAACACTTAAGGTATTCTAATCAATTCAAAGTAACTCAGGTTTTGAACAATTTTATACAAATGTAATTAGCAAAAAATAGGAGGTCATCACTAACCATCTGGTAATGCAAAGAGCAGTCCAGATCCTGAAATTTGTAGACCCTCAAAGAGTTCAGTGGAAATCCAGGGGCCAGATTCCAGCCCACTTATTGCACACATAAAAAGGGTGTAAGGGAATAAAGTGTGATTCTATTCCTCCCTGTTTGAATGCCAGAAAAATAATTAATGCAAAATGGTGGGTGCATCCTCCTCCTCCTAGCTGCCTTTTGGCGACTTGCTTTTAAAGGTAAGATGACAGCGAGTTACAAAAGTAGGTGCACTGATGGATTTTCAGAGACTTGAACCAGGTAAAATGATGACATGTAGATGCCCAATACATGGAACAGAATCTGGCCACAGCCTGGGACAGGGAACACGCTACAGAACTGGAGCTTAGAAATAAGCAAACACACATTCACAAGAACTGAAAATGCAAATGTTTCATGTGACTGACTAATTTCAAAGTTAGCTTATTTAGCTGTAGTTAACAGCTAATAAATTAAATAAGCCACTGAACTTTTAGCTTTCCTATTTCCAACTCTGAATCAAATTGGGTGCTTCTGAGAAGCCAAGTGAAATGTGGTAGAATTAACATTGCAAAGCCCACTGACTGCTGTAACTTTCTCTGGATGGACATACTAACCATGTTTCTAAAAATGGTTTTGAAATGTCACTGGGCATGAAAATAAAAGGACTACTGTACAGATTTTCTCCTCCCTCTTCCCCCATGCATTTCTTCTCTAACAAATACTTTATTTAGCTTTGTTACTGTGAAGTGCTTGGCATGACATGTACATCCTTTCCTAGTTTGTTATATAAGTTCAGTGGATACGTTCCAGATCCAGGAGTGTTGGAATGATATTTCAGGCCTATCTACTGACTTGTTTAAGAAGTCAATATGAAGGTGGATGACTTTGCTACACATATTCAAGACTAACCTTTTATTCTGAGATTTGTTTTTCCCCATTCACCTGCGGTCAACCAGTAAAGTGCAACATGGAATCACTTACAAGGATGCACAGGACAGAACTGTCCCAAGATACAGTTCGTGAAGTAAAAAGCAACTCGAAAACACAAGTCACCTTTGGAAGGACAAGATGATCATCAATAAGGCTGCCCTGATTTTTCACCTTACTAAATTCCAACTCAGCAGGTTCTTAAAAAGAAAATATAGAACCGTACTTCCTCTCCTTTAAAACACTGTGGACACTCGTAGACAAGAGGGTTCATCAATCACTCCTCCATCATGAAAAGTTTGGCTGTTTCTTTTAAAATACTACAGCTTTACACCTTTATGGTGCACTTTTGATGTATACACCCTGCAAAGGTTTTACTGCCTGCTGCACCATAAAGAATAAATGAGAATTTGCTTCCTGTTATCTTGCTCTGGATGGTTCTCCAAGAGCAAGCAAAACCAGCTGAATTCTCAGCAGGCTGAGCTGTGTCTCAGTTCTGGCAAAGCACAAAGAAACTTGTCTTCGGCAGTAAATAGAACAAGCCCTGTAAGACAAATACACATGCTGTATCAAGTGTGTGTTGAATACTATACAGACGGTGTCTAAAAACAAAGTATAAAAACTATTTTCAAGTCAGACACCCCTTAGCTCAGGACTAGTTCTCCTTGATTAAAACACCAAAGAAAGAAAGTAAACATACACTTCTTTGTAAATTATGATTAAAAAAAACACAAACTTCCAAAACTTTGGATTGCGCAGCTGAGTGAAAGGGTCACGTGAGTAAATAGGGCTACTGTATGATATCCATTTGCATTACAAACAGGACCCAATCGGATCACAGGACTCGCCTTTTTAACTGCATCTGAAAAGACTGTTGAACATTCATTACCACCTGAAAAAAGAAGCTGGATTTTACCCAACAGTCAAGTTGGATTGTGCTAACTCATCTTAACCCACCCATAACTTTTATCCTAGCAGAGGTGCCATGCAATGCTTTTACCTTGCCTGAATAAGGCTCTACTCCGAGCTGGTTAGCTGAGGTAAAAGAACCTGTGAAACACTTGGAAATTTGAAGTTGCGATTAGATCAGAATTAGTCAAAACATTCAAGCCAAACCTGAACCTAATTTTCATGTGTAAACAACAGCTAAAAGGCACCGAACGAAAACCGAATATGCTCTGAGAAACTAGCATTTCAAAAGAGTTTCTAGCTGGATCCAATCAGACAAAAAGTACATTTGGAGAGCTGGCTTTTCTACGTAATTAGCTGATTACTTTTTCAAAGCACTATACAAGTCTAACAGTGCTATGCAGTGTCATTACACCATTCATCTTCTCAGCATCAGTCATTTTCAAACAACCATGAGAAACTCAGCAGCTGCTAGCTCTATACAGAGAGAAGGGTTTCAAACTGCACTGAACTGCTTTGGGCCACACAAGTGGCATTTCTCAAGGGAAGCCATCAATTGCTATCAAACCAGAACAGAAATATTTCATCTGATATTCACACCTCCCACTAAAAATTAAAAGCCATTAAAAAAGCAACCAAAAATGAAGTAGAGAAGGGTGATGTTTAAGTCAACACCCCTTGAATGTCAATCAGAAAAGGTATATCATGACAACAATAAAACAGCCCTTGTCAATTTATACTGCTCATATAAAACAGAGGAAAAGCTGTTTATGTTCTCAAATGCAGTACAAGCGAATTAGAAGACTCTTGTACACATCACATGATTTTTATGCCATTTTCCAGAGCCCCTTGCCAGGATACACAGCACTTCTCAAGGCCTGTTATTGCAAACATCCCTTCTGAACGTAGGGGCTGCTAAACCGAGTCAACTGAGTGGTCCAGACAGTCTGATACCTAGACTCAGACATGTGGTCTGTGTAAGATGCATCACAGAAAGGTACAGGAAACTTCATGACACAATTATGCAATGATCTGCCCACAGAGGGTGCATCTTGGTAACTGCAGACAGATTGCAGTTGGGTTTGCATGCCTAAAGCGAAGATCTGCGCCCTTTTAAAGCTTTTAATCTGTAATGTAACAATGGATGCGTTTATTAGCTACATAAATGTTTAATCCCTATTTAAATCTTACTTGCCCTCAACATCATGATAGCAAGTTTTACAGGTTAACTGTTCTGCATAAGGAAACTGCATCCTTCATCAGGGCATAATACCTGCTTGATAGTCACTCCCCCTGGAAGTACATGGTTGCAGGACAAGGTCCCTCCTAGCTCTTCAAGGCAGCACGTGTAAAGCATCACCTACATTTACAATACTATTCTCATTTTGTGTAGCTTCAGAGAGCTACACAGAATGACAGGAGCATGCTGAATGCACCTTCCTTCTGACACACACCTGTTTCTAAATAGATTTTGATGTGCATTTCTGTCCATCTCTCTCCAAATTGGCACAAGGTCAGGATAGTTGGCCTAAAGGTAGTTTCTTACCCAGTTTACAATGAGCTTCCTCACTGGCAGAAAATCACAGAGACATCTTTCAATTGATATGTAATTTCAATGGTGTTTACAAGAAAAATGTGTTGGTGTTACTAGCAATACACTATAAACCCACTGGGGGACTTGCAGATTCCTGCTAATTCTTATTAATTCTCCCAAGAACTCCCTTTTAACCATATTTTTGACAAAATACTTTGAAGGCACGCTCGCTCTCCTATTAAATCTCAGGAGTTCCTGTGGAGCCTTGCCAGCCACTGCTTATTTTTGCTCAATACATAGACAGTATCAATATTTCCTTCCCCCAATCTTATTTTCCCCCTTTCACAAAGATATTTCTTCTCTTACTACCCAGATCTCTGCTAGTCTTTCCAGGAAAACGATGACAGATAAAACCTTCAGTAGTATTTCTAGCGGGCATAACAATAAGTGCTATCGGTGATTGCCACACTCCTCAATTAGAAATTGCTGTTTTATCTTTTATATGCAACAGTGCATTTCTGCAAACGTGACACATTTCTCCTTCAGTACCACACTTGATACCTAGGCTTTGACTTCTCCTTCCTGTGATACAGACCATATTCCTACCACACAAGTCTACAGTAAAGCTTTCCCTTAGTGGGATGAGGAGTTGCCTCACTTACCTCGTCTCTGGATTGTAGCCCAATATGTAGAAAAATGAATCCACTCGGGCTTTAAACTCTCTAGCAGCAAATATGTCAGAAAAATGGGAGATGTTACACTTCCCTCTGAAAGAAAGAATACATTGTATTAGAATCCCAGGCTGAATGGTTCAATTAAATAAGTACCTCTTTATTTTGAAGATAAGCCCAGAGCTGCCATGTGCACTTTCAACACTGATGTCACCAACATCCGTGCAAACTATTCCACTGATGTCAGTGAAAGGAGATTCAGTTATTATACAGCCCTCAAAAGGTACTTGACAAACATTTATTAATTTTTGTACAGCCAGAAGTCAATCTGAGGCAGTCACAAATGAACAGGATACACTTCAAATACAAAATCTGCCCCCAAATGCAATGTATAAAAATAATTTCCTGGGTTTTTTTTAAACCAACCCTGTAAGGAAGCACTATAAAACTCTACTATTCACCTAGCTGAAAAACTGTATGCCTGCTTTGTTTTTTTAAATGGGAAAGCAAATCATCAGCCTTAATCACCACTCTTATGAGGCTGGAGTGTGTTTTCGTGTTGCAGCAGATAAATTTTCACATCAGTTTGCGAGACTGCAATTCTTATTATTACACTGTAAACAATATGGAAAAAAGGAGTTCCCACAGCACAGTCACTTCTTTGGGAATAACACCAGGCAAATCTTATTCCTTCTGTCCAACGACTGCCTAGACAGATCTAATATAGGATCAATATTCCCCCAAAAGACCCATATTTTTCTTTAACCTATAAAAATTCACAAGGAATTAAAAAACATCTTTATTAAATCTGCCATTAAAAGCTCTTTCCTGCTTTGTTCTAAGTTAAGGATCAGACCAGCACCAAGACAATAAAGGGGCACCTCTTCCTTCTTGGGCGCTCGTTGGCAGTGTTTGAGAGTAGCACGGGCTTGCAGGTATTCTGCGATCCTCCAAGTGTTCTATAGATGTCTGCACACCAGTGGAGACACTGAGTCGCAAGACTTTCTTTTCAGCAGTACTAAAATCTAACATGAATATATGGAGCATTTCCTTTCATTGGAATTATTCTGACCACTCGTTCCTCTAGATCATGGGTTCTCAGCCCATGGCCCATATCCAGCCCACGAAACGGTGTTATCTGCCGCTAAGGGCTCTCCAAGGATTCAAAAAATGGCAGCAGGGCAGAGCAATATTAACTGGCACTCCCCCTATTGCCAAATTGCTGAATCGGCGCAGAGCCCAGCAGGCCAGATAGTGTGGCCATCATAGAAGACATTCCGGTTTTCTGCTACTCTGTCTTCTATTGATACGAAACCCAATGCTGTTATGTCCTCTATTTTTCTGTTCAAGAAAAAAATTCTCTCTTCAAGAGAAAAAGAGAGGACATAACGGCATCCACAGCTAACTAATTGGTGGTCCATCTAGGGCAGTGGTGCTCTACTGTTTAAACCCATGGAGCAGAGGAGTGGCTGCCCCAGCCCTGCACCTCTACTATAGGGTGGCCATCATAGAGGACAGTCCGGTTGTCCTCTGTCCTCTATTGATATGAAACCTGATGCTGTTATATCCTCTATTTTTCTCTTCAAGAGAACAGAGGACAAGCAGAGGGCTGCAAAATTGGATGCTAAGATTGTCTCCTTATAAGTCAACTCCTTTGGCAGCCATGCTCTAGAACAGTAATCTTCAACCATCATGCTGTTGTGAAATCCTTTCAAGGGCGCCATGCAATGTTAGCACTGTTAGATACGCAAACACGATTTGCAAGATAAACCCAGATATTTCAAATGGGAATCCACAGGTGCCTATACACATGCACTGAGGCTGCTCCAACATGCTGTAATTACAATGAGTCAGAGCAGACTCAATCAATCAAGCCTGCTGGAGAGTGCTAATTACCACACTCCAACAACACGTATATCAGCATCCCTACTCTGCAAAATGGCAGTAGAGGTGCTTCAACTAAAGCTCATTCGACCAGCTTTAGTTAAAGCACTCCCATCACCATTTTTCAGCGCAGGATCGCTGACATATGCGACACTCCGGGCACCTTAATTAGAGAGGCTCTCTGAGCCACTCTAATTAAAGCCAACCCCCTCCCCAAGCACACGTATAAATGCCCCAAGTATTAAAAACACTCTGACCCCGTGGTTTTTCTAAGACCTTTGTGCCAGAATTGCACGAGTATTTTTCTGCAGTCAAAAACAATAAAAACAAAGAGCTGGCAACTGGCGTATCAATGTGTGCCTTGATTCTAACAAAGGGTGCCTTGAGTTTAAAAAGGCTGAGAACCACTGCTCCAGGGGCATAACACTAATGTATTTTTGGACAGCTGCTGTCAAATTGCAATGGAACAGCTGAGATCAACTGTTTGGCCTGACTGACACACTGACAATCCTATTCATCACTTAGTTTCATCTTTATTTCTTGTAAACAGAAACAAAGATTTAAAAAAAAAAAAAAAAAGCAGCTCTTCTGCTCTCTTTTTTCACAGTTTCCGGTAGCAAGATCTTCAGTGTTTTCCCTATAGAAAACTCTGACAGAGGAGAGCAGAAGAACTACCATATTTGAAATCTGTGGGAGTTTTCTGCAAGAATTAAGATTTTAAGGCAGAAGAAATTTAACTTTCCCTTATATAATGCCTTAGCATAATTCACCTGAACCAGTAATTAATAACTAGAAACCAAATCTGCTTCTCACACAATATGGATTTACCCCAACTCCTGTACAAAACAGTACAACCTTTCACATAAGCAGGACCAGGTATTGCTACTCATTTCGGGTAAAAGGTACTTTGTTTAGGACACACTGGTATAGGGCTCCACAAACACTTTCCACTTAAAATGTTATGCTGGGTACAGCGTGGGACTGGGAGTTGGGACCACTGGTTCCATTCTCACACTGGCTTACTGTGTGACCTTGGACAGCCATCTCTTTGTGGAGGGTAAGGTAATGATCTAATTTATTACTAAATTAGAACTCAAAGTCAGTACTTCCAGACTTCCCCATGTTTTCAGTGTATTTTTTTTTTGTTACTTCAGTTGTAAGATCATCAGAGCAGTCAGTCGTCTCATATCTGCATCTTGCATTCACCTGTGACAATTACCAGCACGTTCTGCATTTCCTCCCATACAACCTATACCTTTTTCCTCAAAATCACCCCTGCCCCAAACTAATGTATTAAGCATGAAAGCTGATTCTGTGCCCAAGACAGAAGCACCTAGCTTTGATGACAGCTTCAACAGTGCAGTAGCTACTGTACTGTTCAGGCAGCTGAGGGAGTAAATTGTCTTAATGGCTCATTGTTCTTCACTCCAGTGGTACTAAAGATCCTCTCTCCTTTCTAATGGGCTCGATGTTCAACTAATCAAGTTAACCTTTCTTAGTGCAATTTTACTGTCTGCTTCTGGTTTCTCTCTCTCTTCCTGTTTCACAGCTTTGGAGACACTTTACTTGTTTTCAAAAGCACAGATCTATGCAGGGAACTTGTCTTCACCAACAACTGGGGTTTCAGCTTTAGTTAAGCAGGAAAGAGTGGATGAGTCAGCTGAAGATCAGGCTCTGTCCCTGCTCTATGCCGCCATAACTAACTCTGGAAAAATGTTTTCTTCTTTATAGTGCACCTTTCAAAACCAAGATGCCTATTATATTACAGGTCATGTTGTTGGTTAGAAAATATGGTAATAAAATGCTACTAGGTAGAGGAGGAGTGGAAAGACTTGGTTCGGCTCCTGATTTTTTGAACAGATAATTTGCCTGAAGGTCAGCATTTAGAAACGTGACCCCCTACAAGTTCTGCTGCATTTTTCAAAGGGGTTAATATTAAAACGTAGCTCATAAATATACATGTAGTCACTGTCACAAATTGGGGGGGGGGGGGGGGGAGCCAGAATGAGAATTAAATAAGCCAACAGGAAATGCAGTCACAACAGTCATTTCAAAATCTTGAAGTATTTTGTAGCACAAGTCTGATATGCCAGATTTAAAAATAATAATCTATAACTGCTTGCATTTTACTCTGTTATCACTTTGTTTTGGCTTTTTAGAATATTTGTTTAGGTTTAGCTTTCTCTTATAATGGGGGAAGAGAGGGAACACAGCGCAAGAGCGTCTCAAATATGCTCAGGGAAAATTCCAAACACGTTTCAGTTTCCTCAGTGTCTAAGCTGACAATTAAATTTTCAAGCCTGGTTCCATCAAGCCAGCCAGCCTCACATTAGCTTGCTATCCTCTCTAAGCATGCCAATTTAATACTGGAAGGGTACCTTCCTCGAGACATAAAAAGCACTGTGGAGTTTCAAGAGAAGATTACAGTACGCCATTGGAATTTTCTGACTTTATCTAACACCCTGTAATAAGTCGTATCAAAGATTTTTGTTCCCCTCCCCTACAACAGAGGTTGCAGCTAATTTGCCTTGAAGAAAGTGGCTTCAGCGAAGTGGCTTTGAACAAAGAAAATGTCTCCAGATGGTTTGAGTGAAACACCATCTGAGCGTTATCATCTGGGAGATTATTCGGTTCACATTTTGACAATATCCATGCGCATTTTGGCATGCCGAAAAATTGCTGAAAAATAATGTCTTAGTGTTTCTATTTGAAAACATTTTTAAATAATCGTGTCTTTTCTCTGCCTGGTCAAAGGTTAGCCACTTAAGATAAAATCTAACTGGGTAAAGAGAGCAGCAACCCTGGGGAAGGACAGATAGTACAGAGAGACCAATGCAGAGGTTTGCTACCGCCTGTCTGTAATGGCAAGCTTTTAATGGAGCTCTCAACTGAGCTTCAACAATGACTTCTGCCTCAGAGCAAAAGTCTTTAATGCAATTTATCAGGGCTGCACTAACAGTCACGTTTGCAAAGGGAGGTTATTGTTAACGGTAAAATGAAACAGAGAGGAGGGAAGGTGACTATTTCTGCAACAACTAGCAATAATCTACAATTGCAATGACAGAAAACAGTACCTTCTGAGCAGCACAGACTAGCCGAGATTAAAATAAGATTTTAGAATCGCGGATTCTTTTCAAATGAAAACGGATAACGCAAGTTAATTATTGCCTGAGATGGGAAGGAAGCTGAGCAGTATGCCAATGCTCCCCAAACTGGAAAAGACACAAAAAGGCAGCTTTTCCTCTGTGCTAACAGGTTTTCATTTGGTTGGGGGGGGGGGATTAATTTTACAATCTTTCTCTGGGATGCTGCACAGGGTCCTCTGCAACTTACCTCAGGGCAGCAGCATGGTACGTGTCAACGTAATCTGAAATGAAGAGCTCTCGATTCTTGATCACTGGGTCTGTGATAACAAGCTCTCGTCCAGAGTCTGCAAAAAGAAAATGACACACTGGCTGCAGAATCCCAAACCAGCTACCTCTGCAGTTTCCCAGGCTCTTTGTAGATTGAAGCCTGAGGCTAACGCAAACACACAGAATTGCCAATATGTCCACATTATCCTGATGTTTTAATCATTTTAATACAGTTTTTCTACGGTTCTCACTATAGGCATATCTGAGGGACTCACAGATGATAAAAAAACTTGTACTTGCTGCACCAGTCAGGCATGGTAGCAACGTTTCCCCCAAATTCTACAAAGGGCTCGCTCACAGAAACCCCACCACTTTGCATCTCCTAAGAGGCGTGCTGGAGAGAAACAGATTGTCTGGATACAACTGGAAAAAAGTGCCTGGTCTATCAGGCTCTACTGGGTGAGCACCTTCCTCCGCGGCCCCTCTCCCCACATCTGCCACGTCTATTATACACAGTTTTGTACATGAGCCCTTTTGATCAACATTTCTATCACCTTCTACGGCAGAGACAGAAAAAATAGTAAACGCTAATGATACTAACATGGGGTGTTGCTCGTTTCTGTTCAATGACTATCCTATAAAGACAACTTATTTTTAGTTCTCTGCCTCTGCCTCCCTTACCCCCCACCTCTCTCTCCCACCACCCAAACGCATGAACTATTAAAACAACATCCATTATGGAACTGATCCAGAAACATCACAAGTCACCAACTCTAATTTTTTTTTTTTTTTTTTTTTTTTTTTTTAAGTAATTTAAACTTTTATGCCCCTGAGCAGATTTCACCTCAGACCTTCACCAAGTCCTGTCTCTCTCTTCACTAAGCAATGAATGGTATCATTGAGCTGTGAAGAACGTTTGCTTTCTGGTTTAAAGTGGGAATAAAACTCCAGTCCCAAGTAAAATTCTAAATGCAACCTTAGGTGTTGGATCACTAATGACATCTTTACAATCCCTACTTAAACGCATAAAAATACTTTATATGCAGACAGTGTTACATAATCAAAGCATTAAAGTTATGAAAGCATGCTGGCTTTCCCATCATGCTTACAACTCCAATGTTAGATATTTAAACGGGACCAGTAAATACTGAAGCACACAAAAGCGCTCTTTGTCATGTCACCAGTAAGGAGAAAATCTGCATAGATCTGTAACACTACGTGCCATCTGTGCGGATATTTTAAACATTTAAAACATAATTGTATATAACAGTTCACCTCCCAAGATCTTCACCGTTTTAGAGACAGCCTCAAAGAACTTCCCAGGTTGCAAAAGTGAACAAAGTTTTACAGATGGTCAGGGGGAGAGGGGGGAAATGATCCTGGAAGCCTTAAGCATTCCTCTTTCAGGCACCATTAAGGAGACCAATGGTTTATTATTTAATGCAACAAAGAAGGGGGAAACCAGTTAATACTACAATGTGCATTTCCTTGACAATATTATCTGACAAGCCTTAACACAATAGGATAAAGCCAAATTAAATTTAAGGAATAATTCAAAATCACATTATAGTATGGGAGGGGCACCCCAAAGTAAAAGGGGCTCCTGATTCATCCTTAATGCAACTTGATCTAAATGGTAACTATTTTGTGATACCCCAAAAGCACTCAAGAAAGCCCAGTAATTTTACCAGCAGATTCTTTCTAAGTAAAGCAGCAAGGTGGTTTTAGTAATATTTTTTATTGGACTAACACAATGGGAGAGTTTCCAAAAGCTTGTTTAACATTTCTACTGATGATAAAAGGATATTACCAAAAAAAACAAAACAAAACCCTCTTGCTTACTGTACATTCCCTGGACTATCACAGCCACAACATCACACTTAGCTTTTCAAGTAGGACATTAATTCAGTTACAATATAGTATATAAACCATAGCTGAGATGCATCAACGTGCAGCTATTGCTAGGGATGATATGCAAAACGAAGTAGACCACAGACACAAAAAGACATCATCATTTGTATTTTAGCGTGTTGTTCGCATTGATTATTCCTTACCTGGTCCAAACGCTTTCCACGGACTGCTCAACATAACCACACGACTCCAGATAAGTCCTGTACAAAAATAAGTTACAGCTGACACTACAGAGCATAACTTACCATTCTCATTGTGTCGGTCCTGAACCAAATGCTGATAGACTGAATCTGGGACTTCAGACTGGCGATAGTACCATTTGACATTCATAAGCAGATGGTCCCGTTTACTCTGAAAAAGAAAGTCTAAGGCATTACTGAACAGGAATTCAGATCTTGGCTGCCACAAAAATCTTCCAGAACTCAAGTAACATTGAACTAAATCTGAATTAAGGAAAATCAAATGGGTCAAAAATATTTCCATGACAATGAAACCCAGGGGCAGCAGTACTTGTGGCACGTGTGCTTTCCAAGCCGAATAAGACTAAAGAAAATGAGCATGCCATTCACATCTATGTCACTTGGGCTATGCGCACCCGACTAAACACACCAAACCATCGAAAAAAATCTAAACAAAAAGAACCATACAAGTAATGAGGTGGCAGCATCCTTAGCCTCAAACAGCACCATGTCATCTTCTTATCCATCGACTTTTGACAAACCAGAAGCAAGTTTAGCCAGACACAAGAAGAGAGAATCACTTCCAGTGGGGCTACTTGTGAACAGCAGTAAGATAAAGATCCCAGAAACCCTCCCAGAGAGGCTGCTTTACCCATTATGTTGTAGATTTCCTCTTGCATCTTTTTCTGGCCCAGGAGAATGAGACGTTGCACATTAATCCCAACATTTAGAGGGTCAGCATATTTAAATGCTTTATTAAAGTCAGATTCTGAAATTCACCCAGAACCATATCCTCACTGAATTGGTGCCACTTTGTTTAACAATCCAACTACTGTTAGCCCCTTCTTAACCCAAAATTAAAATGCAAATACATGCAATAAGAGAATAATTTTTAAATAAAAAGTGATTGCACACAGAGTCTTAGCTCCGGTGAGCCTTTGAAACCGTGGCTCGCCAGTCCTTTCCACCACTCCTGAACACTTAAGGAAACACAGCAAGGCCTAAAGGAAAATTAACATTCTTTCAGAGTGAGGCAACTGCAAGCAGAGTGTTTATTTTTTTGCACTGCGGCTCTCGCACCACTTCCAGAAGTGCCCTTAAATGCAAATTTAAAGTTAAAATCATACATGGATTTTTTTCGTCAGGAAGTTCTTGCTGTCCTTCCAGCCCACATTCGCTTATGATAGCAAAGTCTGTGATTATTTAATCAAAAACACACAGGTCTTCCAATTACACACAGTTCTCCAAGCCAGTGATTAAAAAACACATGTAATACCATTAAAAAGCCAGCTAGTGGCAGCATTGTGTCAGAAAATGGACCCACACACAGCAATAATAGCCTGTATGCTATACACCATAAACCTTAGAAACATTAAAAAAAAACACCCCACAAGCAGCAATGAAAACGTGTCCAGGCTTTATAAAAGAATCTGGACTTTATTACAGTTTTAGAGGAATAGCACACCTGCAGTCAAAGATAAAAAAATGTGTTTGATGCATGAACAAACTAAGTCTGGGAGGCAACAAGAATTCCTGCTGCCTTTCAAACCCATAAGATAAGTGATCACTGACTGACATGACTACCTTGAAATAAAAACCTAGGCTGCCTAGCCTTTATGAAATGTCTCTCAGTTTAGAAAGAAAGGAAGCATAACTGTGGGTCTAAAGGTTATGTTGTCCCTTTAATGCAAGTGCATCATTTTACTGCTGCTAATGAGAGTTGCGTGCAAGCAGTGAGGGGGAAAGGAAGGTTACTAGGCAGTAACATCAATTCTCTGAGTTCGCTCTGGGAATTCCCAGTTGGAGGACACGTACACCGCCCTATTCCTGCAAAGCTTTACCAACTTTCTCCTCCAGGTTCCCAACCACTCCCCACAGAAGCAGGGGCTGAGAAGTCATCTCCTACCAACTCAGTCTCCTTCAGAGGACAAAACATCCCAAGCATGAAGGGCTGATATTTGAAAGGAAGTGTGAGCGTGCAAAAGCAACTGTCTTCAAAAAAAAAAAAAAAAAAAAAAAGTTAAGCAACCTTCCTTCAAGGTGGCCTCTGCATATTTCCATCTATGGGATCTAGTGAATGCTCTAAACCTCAAGAAGGTGGCATGCATGACGAGTTGGATGGAAACAGTGAAACTACCCTGCACAGTCCCCAGCCATGACATACGCCCAGGTGAGTAGCGGTGGAAAGCGAGTAGCAGTCCCACGGGCTTCTAAGATGACACTCCAGAGGGTAACCTGACAGAGCAAGCAAACAACCTGAGACAATCCATTGTGAATAATGCATATAATCTGTACCAGCGCTCCGCTAAATAAATATGGGCTAAACAGACTTCATGTGACTTTCCAAACACCATAAACCAGTTCACACCAAAAATCAATGCTCTCAAAATATCAGATAGAAAGGACATTTCCCCAGTGCTAATTTGGGATATCAGTGGCCTGATATAAGTGGAACACTGAATGCTCTTAGGTAAAAATGCTGGATGACTGCAAAAGCTAAGTTTTTTTTCCCCCCCAAAGATGGCCATGAAAGGGGTTCAGAGAGAAGGAGAAAAAAAAGAGGTCAGCGGCAAACCTGAAACCTGTTCCTCCTGCAAATATAATTGCAAATTAAAACACTCTCTTCTAAAGGGACAGAACTTTGAGCACTCTCTCAAAGGTTAAAAAGGTATATCCAACATCAAAATTGAAATCTCTTGTGAGAAAGGCTCTCTGACTGGTGGACACATTAACCAGTCCTCCAAGGAGTCTAGCAAGAACAGGAAAGCTGAAGACTTCACAGTTGACATTTGGTGGTACAGCAGATAAGGACACACTGACTGATGACAGACAGGCTTGGGACAAATACTTTAAAAACACCAGATAGTCCAAAAAAAAAAAAAATAATAATGAAATGACGGCAGAGCATGGGAATAGGCTGTTATCTGCTGACCCAGAAGAGAAGGCTGTTTCCAACTGGGGAAACATCTGAGTAAGAAAAAGCTTTCTTGGGTTACAACAAGACCATCTACAGGCTATATCAGAAGTTAGCCAATGTGTAGCAAAGTGGGACTCCCCAACTATTCACGGCGCTAGTTTCCCCACTTGCCTTTGGGCACGCCACCTACCTGACTCGCCTGCCATGCCTTGTTGTTAATTAATTAGGATACTAATTAAGGTGAGAGGCTGCCCATTCTTGCCCCAAAAACAGGGGACACTATCTGCGGCACCGTCCCTCCACTACACCGCAGCCCAAGCCTCTCAGATGGCATCCAAATGACACAGTGCTCCTGGCCTACCGGCAGACCAAGCTTAGGCCTCATTGTTAGGCCTCGGACACGCACATATTCTTGCTCCCCACAGTGCTCAGGTGGCCTTAAGCATGCTTGGCCTGCTATCTCCAATGTTGCATGACTCACCTGAAGGTGAGGGCTAGGGTTAAGGCACCCTTACCCGCCTTTCACCACGATGATAACTAGCCTGGCATTTCCTAGGGGCTCCCACGCCACTGAGAGCCCCACCAGGCGGGGTGCAGTTTTAGGTCATGCCCAGGACCAGAAGCCACCTAGCCATCCCCTACAGCTCCTGCTCTTTCCTCCAGGGTTGTTATGGAGCCTTGCAGCCAGGCAATGTTCCTGCCTAGGCTGCCAGCAGCAAACTGCCCCATTCATATGGGCAGCCAGAGATCTAAAATGGTCGCCGCAATCAAGCACCTGCTGGCTGCTTGGCTCCGCTCTTAAAGTGGCAGGCACCAACAGTGCTAGGGGAAGTGACTGCAGAGTAAAATGCAGAATGAGACCATCCGACTACAAGGCTGGTGTAGGATGCAATACAGAATCTGTAAAGCCAGTGGATTCCACATTTGCTCTACCTAAGCTGGAGCAATACACGTATATCTTAGGTGGTTTTACTCCTTGAGGGTTTACCTTCAGAAGGAAGGTGGCTGGGTAAGTGTGTGGCCCCAAGAAAACCAAACCTGTTACCTAACTCCTGTTTAGAAAAGGGCTTCATGTGTACCTCGGGCACAGGAGGTACCCTGGCACCTGCAGGCTGATGACAAAAGCCAGGGACCTCAGAGCCTTCCTTTGGAAAAGTGCTGGATGCAGATTACAATTCCAGCACTGAAGACTTCTGTTCCCTTTCTCCCACCTTTGCAGCATGAAAACAGGATCCTGAAACAGGAATGGACACAAGGCCCTTTCCGCTTCACAGACCGCCATCAGAAAGGCAGCTGGGAGTCAAGTGTACTTGTACTTTTGTGCCCAAACCACAAGAAGGCCCAGCATGAGAAACAACTCTCTGGGGAAGAGCCTTCCTCAATGGCACAGCAGGCAGTTACACATACAACCACAAAGACAGGTCATAAAACATGCTGCTCTTTAAATCCATTTCCCTCCCCCGTGTCCCTTTATATCTAAAACTGCAACAGAACAGAAACTGCCTGCAAATGCCCACTTTAAAAACCAGAGGCAGCACTAGAGCAAGAAGTCAGTAGGCAAGCTTTGGACCAAACAAACAAGGAAAAGATTTCCTGGCACACAGCAAAGCCAGCCAGAGAAGGAAGGAAGTGAGGCAGTTAAGAGTACACGGCCTTGCATAACCTCAGCTCAGCCCGCTCAGTGCTGTGAAGGGTACTGCTGTAATCCCAAAGGGAGCTGCTTCTTTGGAAAACTCCTAGAGCTCAGCAGCACTGCAGGAGGGGACATCCCACAAGTGGGGATATGGAGAGAAGGGTATCATAACAGCCTTGTTTAATCTCCACTATGCTTATCAAGGGCAAAGAAGTCATGTTAACACATAATAGGACCAGCAGTCTGGATATCTGGGCTCTGCTCCAGATCTGGGCACAGATCTTCTTTGCAATCTTGTCCAAGTCACACAACCTCTCTCTCTGCCTCAGTTTCCCAAGGGACATAACACAATGATCAAATGATTTCTGTAGCAGGGGTGTTGCGATGTCAGTTAGTGTTTACCAAGCACTCTGAGATATTTGGAGAGAAAATACCAGAGAAGGTCAGAATGCAATGTCTTGCACTGAGGCATGCGGGTCTTGTCCGTTCTTTTCCTAAAGGAACCAGGAGGGGTTTTTATTGGCTTGTTTTTAAACAAATCTGTGACTGGTGCAATACCCTGTTCCTGCTGCTCACAGGCTGCCACACCCGGGAAATCCGGGACATCATTTTCCAATTTGAAAATAATGACAAACAAAGTAAGAAAATGACTGGAGGAAAGTTTGGGGGCAAGCCTGAAAGAAAAGGGACATATTTACCCACAGACCTTTTTACCAGCAGGAAGCCAGAAGACTTAAAGATTTAGCTTCATCCTGAGTACACACAATGGCCCCAGACACTAAGGCCCCCTCTAGACATTACAGTCATTACACAATTAGTTGGTTAATTGCACAATTAACTGAGACCAGCTATAAGTACAAAGTGCTTATCACACCATAAAAAGGTCTAACCAGCTATAAAGTTAGACCTCAAAAATGTGTCCTGACTTTATAGCTGGTTGCTGTCCAGCTTTAATCTGAACGTTTAGCAGGGTCTGCCCCTGTGACTGGCAGTGCCATCAGCCTTATCGGCTTCCAACCGCAGGGTGCTCCATGCACAACCCCAGGACTGGGAGTCCTGCACCTGCTGCGATTGCTCGGCTATGGGGGTTCACCATGCACCCCTAGGACTGGGAGATCCCAGTGGAGTGCCCCCACGGCTGAGACACTGCAGCAGATGTGGCCGGAAGCCCCCTCAGCTGAGGGCAGGAAGGTGCGATGTACATGTGGCATGCCAGGAGGCATGACTGCGTAGCTCGTGCATTAGATCCCATTCCACCTTTACCTGCATGTGTGAAGGGGTCCTAATACAAACTACGGTATTCCAGGTTCTTTGAAGGATGTGAAATACTTGTTCACGTCCATCTACCGAGGATTCTTTCCCATGTCCACTGGTTTCTCTTGCTTGCATTTTTTTTTCATTTTCCAAACTTAAAAATAGATATATATTCAAGGTCTACATCCTCACTGCTTCCCCAGCTACTTTATTACAACTCAACAGTTTCAACAAGAAGTGGCACAGAGATCCAGGTCAGCATGAATAACAGGAGGCAGCAATCTCCAGACCCCCAAAGCAGCATTTAAAGAGACTCTGGAAAAGGCCAGGGCAATCTGCGGGTCTGATTTAAAGAGAACAAAAGTTTAAGAAGTAAAGATGAAGCCTTGACTGTAGCTCATTTCTAATTTTGTTGGTCATTTCCTCTGCAATTAACATATTGAGATCTCAATACATCTCACCTTTCAAGCCAGTGCTTCCCAAACTTTTCCTCAGCATGACCCCATTTACGGCCCCCTTTCCTCAACGGGACTCCATTTCCTCAGTGTGGCCCCTCATTCCCAACCCCCAGCCCTCCACCCCCACGAGGTGCTCCAGGGCTGTGGCCCGCAGCACCCTCCCCCCCAGCAGCGCTCAAGCCCTGCTACCCTCTCCCTGGGGGCTCTGCAGCCCAGCAGGTGGGACCCAGCACAGGAGGCAGTGCCATGCTGCTGCCAAGATAAGGCAACTCCCCTGCCCTTCCAGCAGCAGCTGGGGGCACAACTCCATGCCACTGCTGCTGCAGTGCCTCATCTTGGCAGCCGTGGTGGCGCGCCACTCCCCCCTGTGCCGGGTCCTGCCCGCTGGCCTGGTCCTGCTGCAGCCCCATACCTCGCTGTAGGTGCAGAAATGTTGGGGGGGACAAATGCCCACCCTGCCACATGGTAGGGTACCCCCTTGATATCTCCGCCCTGGGTCCCTCTGCCATGGTGCCTGTGCTCCCACACCCCTCTGCCACATTGCTTGGGCAGAATGCTGCTGGCCTGTAAAGGGAAACCTACATTTCCCAACATTTTTCTCCTTTAAAAAGGAGAAATCCAAGATTTTCTCCTTTAACAGAAAATCCTGTTAAAGGAAAAAATCCAGTTTTTCCACACTGAATGGAAAACCCAGATCCCTGTTTACTGTGACCACATCCACTGATGTTGTGACCCCATTTGGATGGATGGATCAGCGATGCATCAGCCCACTTTTCAAAAAAACACTACTTTTTAAAAAAATGAAGAGAAAGAGAAAGAGGAAGGGTTTCCAATATAACCTCTTCCTCTGGCTTTGCTGCTGGGTTGTAGCAACGCATGTTGTAGAACTCTGCTCCTTCTCTGACTCCTTTGGCAAGTCCCACGCCTCAGTTTCTTCCACGTGAAAATGAAGATAAATGCTTTATATGAGTCTTGTAAGGATTCAAGTGCTTTGGAGCGTTTACGTAAGTGCAAAGTATTATCAAGTGTTATCACGAATTCACCCATAGCATTGATCTGAACTCTGCCCTACTACGCAACTCAGTACGGTGCAGCTGTATGGAGACCTCCAGGCTTTTTTCTACCACCTAAGACTGGGGAAGTATTTCCAGGACAAGGAGCCACGCAACAATCAACGTTGTTGCCACAGATAAGACCCATATAAAGCCCAAGAAGGACAGCCCCAGGACTTCACTTGAGGCCCACAGCTGTACTCTGGACCCGCGTATAAACCATTTCTGTTTCCATGCCCATTCAGAGATTGCAAAATAAATCAATCAAATCAAACCAAATCAAACAAAAAAAACCCCACAACAACAACATTCATGTTACAACCTCAGTCCTGCAGAATAGAGAGCTTTACTCAGCCTTCAAAACAACACAGGTTTTACCATGCAACAGGCTAAGGGGTGGAGGAGGGGGTGCCACTGCTGCTGCGGACAAAGCACTTTTGCAAAAGATTTTTTAATCCTTAAACTTTCGAATATGGAGTTTTACAAACTCCTGAAAGAGGATCGCATAGCACAATACCAAGAGGAACTGGAAGAGTCTATCTTGGGAAACGCAGGAGAGGATTACGGCTTCCGCCTCCCGGGAGCCTAGGTCAGGTGATTTTTACTTGTTACTTAAGATCCATAAACCTGGCAACTCAGGACCCCGTGGTCCCTGGCACCGGCACGGGCACCATCATGGAGGGAGTTTTTGGCTGCGTTGACTCTATCCTACTCCCATATGGGCTCCCATTAACAAGCTTCCAGCTAACACCATATTAGTTACCATGGATGTCACGTCTCTGTACATCAACATCCCCCATGAGGACAGATTATAAGCCATTAAAAAAAAAAACCATTAATCGCCAATGAGGACACTGTTTTTGTTTCCATTACACTCTCCCATTTTGTCCTCACGCACAACTATTTCAGGACTGGGGACTCCCTAGACCAACAATCGAGTGGCACCACCATGGGCACATGTGGGCACCATTCCCTCCAATATGCCAAAAAATATTTATGACAGACTTTGAAGCCCATTTCCTTCGTAGCTGCCCTTTCACGCCCCTGATACACCCAAGGCACATAGAGGACGCGTGGGAAGGGATCTACAGAAATTTCATCAGGTCTTTAACAACTTCCCCCCTCCATCAACCTAACTCTGAAATATTCCACCCAGCAAATTCAATTCCTAGCCTCTAAAGTGAAGTTTTGTGATGGCTACATTGCCACCACGCTGTATTAGAAACCATCCAACTGCCACAGCTACCTTCGAGCCACCAGCTTTCATCATAAGCACACCGTTACATCCGTCATCTACAGCAGGGGTGGGCAAAACGGCAGATCCAGCTGGTGACTCGACGTCATTTCCCAGCAGCCCCTGCCCGTGTCGCTGTGGCTGGTTTCCATGGAGACCCCAGAAGCAGCGGTGCCGTGACAGCGTGGGGTCACAGTTTCCATGGAGACGGGCACCGGTAGTGCTGGCGGGGTGGGGAGCTGCTCCGGGGCTGGGGCTAGGATCTTGCGCTAGTGACGGTGTGGTCTGGAGCCGGGGCAGAGCCGCAATCTGCTGCCTGCATGCCCCAGCCTCTGCCCTGGCTCCAGACCACGCTGTCGCCACTACAAGATCCCAGCCCCGGAGCAGCTCCCCACCAGCACTGCTGGTGCCCATCTCCACGGAAACCAGGGCCTGAGCTATCAGTGCCACCGTTCCTGGAGTCTCCAGGGAAACCGGCTGCAGCGATGTGGGCGGGGGCTAGTGGGAAATGGAGTACGATCCGGCCCACAAGCTGGACTTTGCCCACCCCTGGTGTACAGCCAATTTTTTCATGGCAATAATATCTTCTCCGTTCCTACCAACTGGGATGCACACCTTCAGCATCTGGAGCAGGGATCTCTACAATTACAATACAGTCCCCACACAAGCCAGCAAAGCCAGACTCAGACCTTGCACTGACCTGCTACAATACCAACCCTGGGAGAAGGACAACAGAGACCTACTGGCTGTCACCTACAGCCCCCACTTCGAACACCTTCGACGCATCGTTAATGACCTCCAACTCCTCCTGGACAGATGGGACAATCTGTACGTGAATGAATGAATGAGCACCAACCTGACATCAGCTCCAGAAAGACATGCAGTCCTGGGGCAAAACACTTTAACACCCCTGGACACTCTACTGCTGACCTTTCAAAACTGATCTGAACAAGAAATTGTGAAACAAGAAATCACCCAAACTAGATTGTACTAAATATGGCTTAAACAGGGACAACACATTCTTATCCTATAACCTGGATTAACTTTTGTGACCCCTTTGTTCCTATGGGTTCCTCACTTGTTTGCTCTCCATTCAAATCACTCTCTCCATTCTGTGCACTACTCCGTAAGTGTCATTTCACAGCATCCGATAAAAGCTCCTGCTATATACATTACACACGTACATTTAATTTAGTTAAGCTATTAAGATACAAATATGCCCTGTTTTCTGCTAGAAAGGAAATTACATCTACATGTCAGGTGAGGTGGTTTATACCATCCTGGTTTCCTACCTTACTTAGCAGTAGGAGCTCAGTGTCTCTTTTGGGAATTTCAGCTTCAGTCTACTGCAGCACTTGGACGGGTGCTATTTCATCCGCTATGTTCCACAAGGCAGTGGCCTTTTAACACTACAGCATAGTTCAAATGCTCAAATTCCAACTCTTGACCAGGAAGTTCTCAAGTCACAAAGAGTGACTTGAGAACTTTCCGGGGAAATGATGATTTGCACTGGGCTGAAACCTGCCAACAGATTTTATTGATTCCAACTCTATTGACTCCTTTAAGGTTGATAGCTTCAGCATGAAGTCTTCTCCGGGGAAAATATCAGATGGAAAAAATTAGAAGGATTTCACACCACAGAAAAACCTCCAGCCTTGAATCATCCTACACTGCTCACTTATAGGAAATAACACACTTTTAATATACAGAAAACAGGATGTGGAAGGTGATGGAGTTTAAATTATTTCATAACATAACCAGATGAAGAGTTGCAAATCCAAGTCCTCTGGACAAATCACAGATTCACAGAGATCTTTCATGATACAGAAAAAGATATGATTTTTTGTGATTTGAAACAAAAAGGAAAGTTACTGCAATAAAGGAGGCATTTAAAATGTAATTTAAAAGAAAGAATGGAAAAGAAAAACTATCAGCTGCTGGCCCATCAGACACACGCAAAGCAAATGCCCAAATCTATGTTTCAAAAGGGAAGACCAGCGTAGATCTCAAAATGCTGACTTTTGCTTTCAAGCCTTTTGTATCATGTGGTGCACTTATGTGGCGTAACATCCCACCTACATGCAAAAAGCACCAACAAAAATATTGCTGTTTACAACTGAGACGTGCAAATAACCGTGTATATCTCAATCCCTAGACAGATGATGCAACTAAAAATATGCTGACATATTAATGTGCTGCAATCTGTACTCTACTGATATCATAAAATATTTTTTTCAATCACAGTTCTCCTTTAAGTACTTTGTTATAGTAACAGCCACTTTTTGACCAATTAATTTAAAAGCTTAATCTTGAAAATCATTCTGGATATCTATTCTCCAACAGTAATGTTTTTTCCTCAACCTGATCTTCCAATCTCACTGGAAATACAGCTTGTCTGTTACAATCTTGTTACTTAGATTTTTATCCTCCATTACACTGAAATTCCTAGACAAGCTGTTTTCCGCGCCAAGTTTCCCCAATAAGACTATAGTCATTTACAGAGTACATTGCAGCGTGAGGTGTCAAGATGCCAACTTCTATGATGGACCTTTTAATTTTTTTTTTTTTGTGGAAGCACATGTGCACAGCAGAGCAAGCTTTCTCTTGTTAACCAGAACATATTTTACATATATCAGCTAAAAACTTTCCGTATGAGCACTACAGCGTCAGAAATATATGGAATTTAGAATCAGCATGCATACCGGAAACAGCAAAGCCTTGAAAGTTTTGTTTTGCCGGATCAAAAAGGTATTTTTCCCCTCTGACCCTCCCTCCCTCCCTGAGCAGACTAATGCTGGAATATTTCAAAATTAGACCATCTACTGCCCTTTCCACGACAACTGCAGATACCTAAAATAACAATTACACTAGACTTGCGAGTGAACTAAAATGGCCAATTTGCAACACAAATAGCTAATCAATTTCACAATGAAATCAGCTTGTCTTTTCCTTCTTTTTACCCACAAGGTTGAACTATGATCCAAACTGTCTACAAAAAAGCATCTCTTTTGGGTTCAACAGAATTCATTTAACAATTGCAAATGTACCACTTTTAATGTGGTTTTTTTCCAGCATAGTAATTGCTATTGATATTAAAATCTCACATGATCACATTATCTTCCCAGGGTTTTACACACAAATTGTTCAAATGGTCACAGATGTCCTGCAGATTCTCTCCAAGGATTTAAGTGATCTCCATTACTTGCCCTATTGAGATACTATGCTAAATCAGAACAAGCTTTGGAACCAATATACTGAACACTGGAGATGACAGATGGGCACACAAGATTGTGAGCAGTAGCTATCTCAGAGAGGTGAAAAACAAGGAAAAGGAATATCCTCTGAGATTCCTTTTCGGCCCTGAAAGCCCTTACACAAAGGCTAAGTCTAGAAAAAGAGATTTTAATGTGGGAAGGATCTAAATAATGACCTCTCTCTTCAAACAAAACACTTTACGCGTTGCAATGTACAGAAATGTTGACCCCAGCCGCCAGATTTTATATGGACATTATCTTTTATTATTGTTAACAAATACAAATCGACCAGGATCCTCAGGGCAGCGGTTGTCCCTGAAAAGGAATCATTTTATGTCTCAGGAAACAGAGTTCTAATTATCCTTCACAACAGAGAAAGAACCTGCTGCTAATCAAAAGGCAGTAGATTTTGCTTGCTTCACTGATTGATTCCCCCCTTCCCCGTGTGTGTGCGTCTGTGCAGTGAATTGCTACCAATATTTTCCCTCCTGCTACAGAAGGAACCATGTTAGTATATGTTAATTGTCAAATGAAAGCTAGAAATGGTCTTATTAACCCTCTGAAAACAAAAAAAGGGGGGGGGGGAAAGGAGTCAGAAGCTGAAAAGACAATGGCAAAAATGCAGATTCCTCCTGTTCGAGGCTGAAAGGGTATGTGGGTGGGTTCCAGGCGTCCTCTGGGTCACGGTTCCTTGTCTGCTCAGGTATTTTCTGTACGCTAATTTCTTGACTAAATTATGAAAATATTGAACAGTGGCTTATAAGCCAAATTAAAGCAAGCAAGCAAGCAAGCAAACAAACAAACAAACAAACAAACAAACAGTTTAAAATATACAACTCACTCTTAAAACAAAAAAAATACGCACTTTGGTAGAGCACTAGATAATTTATTTAGGAATTCATATCAATTACCATCAATTTTGCATGCATGTTAGTGGCAATCCCAATTATTGTTAGTAAACAGAATAAGCTTGCCAAAAAAAAGAAGGTCCATCAGGATTCTGCAAGGAAGAAGGGAATTAACTCTATTAGTAAGAGTATTAAATATGGCAATATGCTGTTTAATCTTCCCTGCACCTCAAATGCAGCAGCTCAAGGAGGCAGCCTTTTGGCTCCTGTCCTCTTAACCTGAACCAACACAAAGACTGCAACCTTTAAACCTGTTAGTGTTATCTAATGACTGTTCCACCTACAAGAGCTTTTCTAATAGAAACATGCCTTGATGGCTTATCTCAGTGCACAAGCCAGGCCACAAAGAACCGTCGGCTTGATTGAGCGCCGTAATGGAAGGCAGGAAATGAGAAGGCTTGGTTAAGCCGCGGATAATCGATCAGTGTATTCAGTGAAGTGTGAGCTGAGCTGGGAATAAGCTGCTTGGGGTATCAAATATTGCTGTTTCCAGGGCGAAGTCCCATTTCTGTGATCTATGTAGGAGAAAGAATAATTTATTGACAAAACAATATGGGATTTTTTCACAATGTCTTGCTCTTGACATTGTGTGACTGTTTACAGCAAAAATGTCTCTCGTGGCCCCTTCTCCCACAACTTTAATAGATGAAACTGCTTTCAGAATTCATGAAGCCACTTCAGTATGGCGGAAATTAATTCGCAGTCTTTGTCATTAATTCTTCAAAACACCCTCCTTGCTTCCTTCTACACAAAATGCTCACTTTTATACTCTCCTATACAACTCCTCACCACACTTTTGGAAACAGGAAGTTCTGTAAGACTAGCTACCTAATTAAAAATAGTTTTCGCTATGCACTGGGAATAGTGATTTCTCCATTTGCTACACTTTTAATTAAAATTGTATTAACTACATCTTGCGTTTTGTAATATTTACATCATTGCTATTTTTACATACAATACATACACACACACACACATGCATGTCCCTCTCTCTACCGTGTGTGCTTATGGATAAATATATCACCAATATAAAAGCAGCAGGGAAAAGGTGCGTATGCTTTGAAAAATTCAAACTACATGCACACGTGTGTACACACAACAGGTGTCACCCTACGCCTTTGAAAGTGCAAAAATTCTTCTTTATTTCAGGGGTTAAGAGAATCAAGATCAGCCTTAAAATAGGACTGAGAAAAACTAAATGCACGTGCTCTGTCTCCATCACGTGCAAAACCAACCCTTGTAGATATGGAATAGAAACCTTTTTCAGTTCATCAGACACAGGCTTCTAACACCTTAAGTTATATCTAACACTACAGAAGTATTTCACCAATGCGGTCATTCTTGTGCACTACACGGGTAGCAATGCTCCTCATGTGGAAGCTTTGCCCCTTTTACCAGTTGCACTTGGCACGGACACAGTGAAATCAGCTCCTGTGAGCAACACAATTTATATCAGTAGAAAGTGCATGTGCATCAGTATCCCTGAATCTACCTAGCAAACTTCCGCCAGCTACCCTGGCCAGGGATCATGCCGCTCCACAGTCACCACTGGAGCAGCTGTGCTGGCAGAAGAAGTCTATAGAACAGACCTGGCCTCACATACAGGAAATGTCTTGTGTGCTGTTAGCTACAGAAGGATCCTCTCATTGTTTTGAAGCTATGAACAGCAAAAAGGCATCAAGGGTTACACAAGCAGTGCCGTATACTAAGCTCACTGAGGCCATTGCTGTCCCTTGAGACAGGATGCTCTCTCTCAAAGAAATACTCCAATCAAAAAGCTATCACTTGCCAAAGTAACTTTAAAAAAAAAAATCTGGCTGCTGTGCCCCTCTTGGGTCTTTTACTGATATGAAATCAGCTAAGGTTAGAGCTACCATGTTACCTATAGGCTCTTTATATTACTGACTACCTTTCACAAGCCTCTTAATTTCTGCCCTCTGAAAGCAAGTTTTCTTATCTTTTTATGGAAGCAGATGCACCAGGCACAAATAAAAGTAGAACTAGTCCTCAACCATAGGAGTTCATAAACTGTTATACATAAGAAAGTTTCAGTGAGATGGTTCAAGGGCTAAAACTAGCAAAGGAGAACCTTGGACTGGCCCAATCACAATGTTTCGAACTGACGACTCCATGATTTACACACCATGCAGGGAAATGTTGGCAAGCTTAGTATTTATGAAAGGGCTCCAAGATCGTTGGGAGAAGGCAGAACACACGTCCCCTTATGCAGCATCTTCGGCTCGGTCCAAAAAAGTTTCTGTGAGGAGGAAGAGAGCTCTGCATGCCAAAAACAGTGATTTAAGAAAAACCTCTAGCATGCTGGCAAGAACAGCACCCATTCAAATGCTGGTTAGTGTGGATTAGAGGCTCCCCCTATTTCAAGAGCGTATCCTTAGGCACCACCGCTCTCCATTTCCACAGGCTGGGCTGGTTATATTCAGAACAACGTCCTCTCTCCGTCTGCCTGTAAATGAATTAACCAGGTGGATGCGTGTCAGCAGTTCTGCTCAACACAAGGGTGAAGCTGGCATTGATTATGCTGAAAGTCAATGACAGGATGTCAATCGGTGCATTGGTAGACGAGGGGCCAGACGAGATGGGGCACATTAAGAAGAACAAAGAGAATTCCAAGACAAAACCTGCTCAGCGAGGAAGCGTTCTTCTGCAGCGTCTGCAACCCCAAAATGGCACAGACCTGCATCAATAATGAAAAAGACCATAAACAAAGTAGAACTCTGAGCTAGATTTATTAATCCGACCTTGAAGAAATGCTAAAAATAAAGTCGCACAAAGGGCCAATGGCAAAATGATTTTAATCCATTTTAATACAACGTGGCTGGTAACAGGTGCAAGATAGGTTTTCAAGTAAATACACCGCTTTTTCACAGTGCTCTCCTCTAAGGAACGAGGCTAGGAAATGATCAACACAAAGCATACTGTTATCTACCAAAACCAAAGCAACCGGGAGTGCTCCAAGAAAGCCGCTGTTTAAGTTGCTGCTCCACGTTACAAGGTATTTGTGGAACTGCATCCTCTGCCACGTGTGTAGGGCTTGCGTATAAGCCAAGTGAAAACAAGCACAGACTAGAACTGATCAAATTGAGGCAGCACAATAAACTGAACAAGCAAGAAAAATCAATCCGTCAAACCAACCCCACGCTCTAGATGGTCATGATCCTCCTAGGGGTGTTCTGAACCCAGAGCTCAGTTATTCCAACCTCAACCTCAAAAATAAACTGCCTTTGAAGTTTGCACCTGATTTAGCACTACAGCCTGTTTTTCCAAGTTGGAAACCTAGCTTGTTATTTTGGCCTTTGCTATGTTATTTATCCACAGGCCAAGCCGCAAAGGTGCAGAAAACAAACTGTGGGCCACAGAAAAGTCCAACCTATGGGCAAGGAAAACAAATACATCTCAATTTAGCCCCTTCTATCTTCCCCCTGCTGCCACACTGTAATTACAGAGGAAAAACATGTTTGGTAAGCATTCAATGTTGCTTTAAAATACGGCCTTTTACAGTGACCAAAAGATACGTATGCTGTGGGTGTTCTAGCCTGAGTTATTTCCAAATTAATTGTACAGTAGTCACACAACATAAGAGCTCAAAAGACCTACTATGCAGGTGAGCAAACATCCTCCCAGGAATCTTGATAACTTTATCGTCTCAAAGTAACCCTGATTTCACTCTTTTTCATCTGGTGCTGTGATAGCTATGAGAAGGACCTGAAAGCATTATATGCCTCACAATATCAAACACCAGATGTTATGTGTGGCCAGGCCTTACCACCGTTAAGCAATGCATAAACACAAGATTGTATATAGCTAAACTCACATTTTCAAGGAGAAAAGGACACACCAACATATTTAAGGTGACAATCAGATGAGTTTTCTGTTCCATTTAAAACAAAGTATTTTTCCTATAAACTTTCAGCTTCCCAGGAAACACATTCGGTCACTAAGGCAAGATCCAGCAAGAAGTCTCTTTTTGTATAAACAAATGATACCTAGGTGAAATGACAGCCTCTAAAACCCACTGCAATCTCACATCACAAACAAAAGATAATTTCATCTTGGCCAAGAAAAAGCACCAACGCTAGAAAAAAATAAAAAAAATAAAAAAAAAATAACTGACTTAGCTTATGATAGTTTTATTTTAGGTATTTCACAAAGGCATGGGTCATTGCTTACTATCTCATTTAATCCCATTGTGGTATCTTTCTGCTCTGTTTCCCTTTTATGTTCTTTGAATTCCACTCTGCGGTGCATGGTGTCAGATGAGCTGAGCAGAAGCATGCACTAACCACATTGTTACAGCACACAACTACACAGGAACAAGCCTGTTTAATTATAGCTGTCAGTGCTTGAAGACAGTGTGTCCACCTTTCCCCCCCCATTTTTTTTTTTTTTTTTTTTTTAAGTGAAAGCTTCTTTAATACACTAAAGAAAAAACCTTTGCCTAAAGACTTGCTCATTTATTGGAGAAGAGAGGCAGTAGTCTATATAATCTACCTGTGAGCTATACAGCCTTTACCATAATCTGTTTTATTCTCATACCAGTGAGTGCACACTTTAGAAAACCTGCAGGCTTAGCCAATGTTTAAACTACCTCTGGCTACACAGATGTAGGTTGTAGCTGTGCTGGTCTAATGACATAGGCAGCCAAGGCTCTTTGGGTAAATTGGTATCTTTTATTAGACCAACTCAAATAGTTGGAAAAATTCTTCTTAGTAAGCTTTTGGGTTTAAATACCCTTCATCAGGCTGAGGAAGGGTATTTAAACCCAAATGCTTGCTAAGAATTTTTCCAGCTATTTGAGTTGGTCCAATAAAAGATATTAGATTTATCCAAGGAACCTTGTCTGCCTACAGCTACACCCACTCACCCACCCCATATCATTCCTGAACATGACTACATACACATACCTGCATTAAAAGTGCATGAAAACATTGGAATCATTGCACCGAATACATCAAAGGCCTATTTTCCCAATTTCAATCAGAATCAAACATCAATCAAAAGTACATGAAGCTACATGGTGGACATATGTAAAATAGAGCAGCCCAAAAAACCAAAACAGAATTTTTCTTCCAAACCTTGCTCCGTTAGCAGTCGGGTAAAGCCCACGCCCTTTCAAAAGCTCATTTACAACTATCTAACAAAGATGGGGACATTCTCATTAAATCACACACACGCAATCCACTTGCAGCGATTTTCAGACTTGCCCTCTATACCTAGTGGTAACCCATTTCAATGGTTAATAATTGGGTTGCTCTAACACACTTTCCTCTTCTAAGCTCAAATTTCCAGCCTTTCTGTTTTGTAGAATATCACCTTATTCTTGTCTAAAAAAAGTAAACAGAATTGGGATCAGTATTCAGGATCCAGTATTCACTTCCCCAATGATGGCTTCCTCCTCTGTAAAACAGGAGTACTCCTCTTTCCTCTGCAGAATATTGAGTTCTACTTACAGAAAGTGATATACAACAGCTGGCTATCATTATCGCTGCCCCTACCTTTGTTAGCCATTACATTATTTTAATATCAACCTCTTTTCAGCTCCTCTAAAGACCCTTAATCTTTTCAGACCCTTTTCATACCAATGTTTCTTTCTGCACCTCCAATAGTTAGTCATCTCACTCTAAGCTCTTCTATATCTGGGGGGTGGGGGAAATGCTCTTTTTTTTTTTTTTTTTTTAAATAGCATGACCAGACTTGAACATAGTGTTCCAGGAATGGAAAGCTAACTATTTCTGATGCCATTTATAACATTTTCAGTATTCTTTTCTGTCTGGTTTCTTCTTGTAAGGCTTTTTCTTCCCTGGTGTAAACTCCACTGGACACTGAGCACAGATTTCCAATGACCTGTCCACAATGATATCCACAGGATGCCACCCCAGACTCACACTGATAAAACCTTCATACCACACTAAGCTATTGCAACTTCACACGTGTGTGTGCGCACACGTGTGCATGCCTTTATGCTATTTTACGTAACACCGAAAAACAAAAAGGTGCTGCAAAACTCAGCTTGTCTTCCTCCAGGTATCATGAAAGCTGCATAACAAAACAACAAAAAGGGAGTGAGGGTGAGATTCATTAATAGACTATAATTAAAATCACTATTAAGGAAAGCAATAAGAACTATTTTTGATCACGGCATTTTTTGCTCCTGTTTGCTACTTCCACAAACTCCGCTTTGATTACAGATTATGTCTTTTCCACAGAAGCAAATTTGGCAGCAAGCTGCTGACAAAGTATTGATAGCGACCCTCCTTAACACGCTGCCTTATTAGCATTTCTATTGCTGCACTGCACACGATAGGCATTGTAAATCAAATACACTCAGTGTCAAGCACAATAAGCAAACAGTTACCTAACAACTAATGGTATTACAAATGCATTTAACTAATCATTGAATATACACTCTGGTAATTAAATTCCATTACGGGTTTTAAGTTTTAAACCTAAAGAAAGGCAACAGTAAAGTGAAGATCCCATTCAGAGTATGCCTGACATTTTGCCATTAAATGTCATTTGTTGTATATAGTTCACATCTAATTGCTGAGCACAACCAGCCACAGCATCTATCACTTACATTAAAACAAGCAGTGCACAGCAGTGGGGCTGTTTGAAGCCATCATATACAGTTTAAATAGATTTCTCACCTTTTAAATATCAAGGGGCCACATTTCCCTGAACATCTCACTAAGGGGTTTGCCCTTTTAACAAAGACAGCTACCAGAGTTGAAAGGATAAACAGTCAGACGACAGTTTACTCTGCAAATCCAGCAGAGAGGATGAGTGCTCAGATAGCTGCTAAAATATTATCTAGTAGATCAGGGTATTTTAGAGTGAGTAGAAATATTTAAACAACGCTACTCAAGTGTTCTGCACTGGTGAAAATGGCACTAAAAACACACACCGACAAAAACAAAAGCTATAAAACACAATACCCCACAACTTGGATATTTCACCAGCATTAGCAATCACTGCCAACAGCTGGTAATACAGAGAAACAAAGGCAATTTGAAAAATTAATGCCTGGAAAGCAAACATTTTCTTTTTGCAGTTTGTCAGACGGCATAAACATTTAAAGAACTGACATTCGTTAACACAAATGAAAATGATCTGTTGTAATCACTAGCATGCATTGTTCTGTACAAAAAAAGTTACCTGTTGAAGTCAGATAAAAGCTCAGCTTTCCACAGACGCTTGTGTTTTAGGCATTAAAAGAACACGGTGTTTAGCAGATAAATGAAGTCATGACCTTAATTAAGCAAACAGTATAAATAATTATTATAAAACTTGAAGGAACTATTGAAAAGTAGAGTAGATTTAAGCAAACTTAAACAAAGCAAGAGACCAGACACTTAACTGTTGAGGAAATTTCTACAGAAGACTGTTGATATCTTTTGCCACATCAATAGTTGGCATTAACAGCACCAGACTAGGTATTTGTTCTTTGTATCTATATATAAATCAATACTAAATAAATAAATCCAAAACCAGGGTCCACAGGCTGCAATCTAATCTAAACCAGTAGATTGGAAAAATGGTCTCCATTCATCTGGAAATCACTAGATATTGAAAATGTTAAATCCACAAATAACTACACTAGAGAACAACATGGACACATTTACCTGGTATAAAAGGAAAATGTTCCAAGGAAGACTTAGAAGGAAGGAGAAAAAAAAGGGAGAAGGAAATTAAAAAAAAAAAAAAAAATCCAACCTCTTCCCAAGTGTTGAATGCCACAGGGAAAAAAGTGCGTGCCCAAGATGTTATGATGTTCCACTAGCTCATATAAAGCGCACTGAAAGGAGTCTACAAATCAGAAGCATTTTTTTTAAATGTACCCACACCTACACAACAATGAGCTGCACTTATCCAGCATGAAGCTAAATGCCATGGGCAGAGTGCCAATCCAGTCAGCCTGATGCAACGGTACTGGGCTAAACGCGTGACTTCTTCAATCCTCTCTGAACAAGGCCGTGACTCAGATAGCTCCAAGTATGGATAACTTGCAGTTTTACCAGCCTAGGCAAGATATGAGCCAAGGACATGGATGTCAAACACTCCGCAACATAACTCCCCATAAAGCCCTTGTATACTACTTGCATTAAGTTATTTAGGCACGCTGGCAAAAGACAGATCTTTTCCAAACTTCCAGTGCTGGTGAGAAAGCAGACCACATAACTCTTGTAGGTTTATCTTTTTTCATTGTTCTGGACAAAAGAATTTATACTCAGCTAATCGACACAACAATTAGAAGATTTATTAAAAAGCAACAGGACCCCTGATGAAAAATGTCTGTGTATAACCATCATTCAGAATTACAGAAGCTGGTGGAGTACCTTAAACAAAGGAGGGGTCTTTCCCCTTTAAGAAACCCAAGTAAAAATAACTTTCATTATGCAAACTTTCCCCAAAAAAGTTCCTATATGTTTATTTTAGAGAGTGAGCTGACTGTTCAAACCAGAGTCTTCCCCTGGCACAGAACTTGCCCAGTGCTTTTTAGAAGGGGGGAAAAAAAGACCTCTCTTTAAACTTTTTATTAATTTAACAGTTAAAACAAGGGCCTTTAAAACGCATGAAGGAGTCTGACTTAGAAATGAAGGTTAAAAGACCTGGTGCATCCTAGAACATGGACAGCTCTGTGCACTCTCTCCATTTTGGAGGCAACAAGTCCACTCCTCCAACAGGGCTTCCTCCCACATAAGCAGAGCATCCATCTGAAAGTACAATGTCATTACATTATAAAGCCCATTCAAAACTCACATGCCCTTGGGCTTTAAGCAGCGAAAAACAGCTGACAGATCAGATGTACAAGCCCTGATGCCACTTATGACTCCAGACGACACGCACCTTAACTCGGGAGGCAGGAAGACCTGACTCTAGTAGGTGCCAAGTGCTCCAACGTGGAGAAAAAAAATAATGATTCCATTTAGACACAATAATTTATGTTATGACAAGCTATTGTTCAGCATTTATATGCATGAAAAGCCACAGCACTCAAGCTAAGGAAAGAGAAGTTTCTACTAGGTACAATAATAATAGAATATTTTATACGCTCCGTAAGAGAAAATCAAGTGCAACTGGGCCTTGGCAGCTTTATGTATTTACATAGTTAACGTTTCTTGGATGCAGACATGCTTCAAATACACTCCCAGCTGCCTGCATGCCTGGCCCAGCACCTCTGCTGACAAACAGCACCCTTGCTATAATTCTCCCCCTATAGTTGGCACCAAAAGGGAAATGTTAACACCAACTACATTTACTGTGTTCGACCTCCCCTTGGGCACCAAAAACAGCCAGCACACAGGGTGGAAGGGCGTGCAAGGGACATACCCTGCCTAATCAGAGGTGGAGATGATGCGGTAGACAGAATTACACTGAGTAGCAGGTTACATAGAAGCGAGCAGAGAGAGTAACGACAGCTGCATTTTCCAGATGAAAGATTTATGATGATATTTTACCACAGTTCATGGAATTTTGCACTTCAGAGTGCAAAGATTTTAGCTGAGAGGTCCAAACCGCTTCAAAACGCAAACGCTTATATTAGAAAAAATGTTTTGAGCTTTAAAAAGGAAAAAGCAGCCACAGAAGCGGTGCCTAAAAGTGTCACAATTTCCATGGCCTTCCCCCCCCTCCCCCCCCCATCAAATTCGCTTGGCAAAGAGCTGCTCTCAATCACAGTATATCTTGGCCATAATGATACCCTTTGATCATGAACAGAACACACAGAACCTGTAATACTTAAGTTCGGAGCAATTTTGTAAAACAAATATGCAAAAAACAAAAAACAAAAAAAAAAAAAACCCCCAGCAACACTGCACAACACAGGGGCAGGGAAACTAACACCTGGAAACAGCTAGCTTCCTTTTTGTTTGGAAATGAATAACTTTAGTAATAGAAATGCTATGAAACCTATTAAAAGAAACTGCATTTTTGCACTAGATGTCTTGATCGTTATCCTCCAGCATGTGATATTATAGATTACGTACCTTCCTTACATTTCAGTGGGTCTATGGCTTAAATATATCAAAGGGCCAGAGCACCTAATTGCTTTCTTTAAACATGAAGCCTATGAAAGCACAGACTGAAGCTGGTCCTCGTTAGCAGGCCCATTTTCTTCTCTTTAAATTCACAGAGAATAATTCCCTTGAAAACAGTCACAGCATTTTGGCAATCCATAAAGAGGAAGTTCAACAGCCTGAGGTCACTAATCATAACTACAGTAGATACAGAGCATAAATTATGTCTTTATGCTTCACAGTGGTGAAGCATGTATATTCTTTTATCTTAATTACTTGAATCTTTCTATAAATGAAATATTCAGGCCATGTTTGCAGCCACTAGGGTGTAAACAGCTGTAATTCATTTCTCTAAAGAGATGTTCCATGTACTAATGCCGAATCTCCTTTGCCTTCTTAGAAGGTTATGTTGAAACTCCCCTTTTACCCCCCTCTTCCCAGTTTTGTTTTTCTACATATCATAAACCTACACACACCACGCGTGTTTACGTCTTACACCATGCTGCACAGTATGCTATCACAAATCAGCAGCGGCACTACAGGGTTGCCATTTCACTACCATGCCACGGGGCCTTACTCTAGCCAAGGATCCTTTGAGCACTGGAAGAGCTGTCAAACGTGTGAGGCTGCACACAGTTTATTCTGCATCGTCTTCTGAACAATATCCTCCGCCCAGAGTTTGCAGAAGGAAAGTATTTCCAACCACTTAAGCTGTAAAATGGAATCGGGGCGTCCCAAAATGCTTGCTTGCTTGCTATAAAGAACAACGGCCATGGCACATTCATGGCTGCATCTCTGAAGAGGGCTGTAAAAAGTTTGGTTCTACCCACATCTGATTAACTGCATCTTCTTCACTCGCTTTTCTACTGAAACAGCGTGCAGTGAAGAGAAGAGCAAAGGTCGGCCTTCAAGTATTGTCAGAGGAGGAAAAAATCTTCTCCAAATTGCTTAAATAAATTGATTGGATTCCTTCGACTCCAAAAACTGAAGTCAAAGAGATTCCCTTTTTTCTCAACCATCATAGGGCAGTATCTGCCAGAGGTGGCATCTCAGAGTCCAATGTGGTATGGGACTCGCTCGGTATCTGACCTGCCAAAGCCTCGCGTTCACTAAGAATGGTGGCTAACCCACTGCACTGAAAACTCAACTGTAAAAGGGAAGAGGGTGTGTAGTAGCTCTCCCCTAAGATGCTGCCAGGAAGGCTGGAAAAGCTAGACCTGAAAGCTCTTAATGAAGTGTCTACTCTTAATGAAGAGTAAAGGGAGATCCTTGGAAACAGAACCATCGTCTCTCCAGGCTTCTCTTCTTTGTATCCTTGCCAGTCAGAGCCTGATGGACTGGGGCTGTGGCTATTACACTTCTGCAATAGGGATGCAGCATCAAAGATGTGCATCTTCCTTCCACATCCCTCCGGTGAGGGGGTGGGTTTCTCCATCTAGCCTCTTACACCAAAGTACCTCTCTGGAATCACAAGAAGGATGGCTTAAGAACTCTGCAACTCTAGGTTAAACGTACAGCACTTCCTGTACCTCCTCTCAACCTCCGTTATCTCCAAAGGCTTTAAAGGCCTAACGAATGGAAAAAAATAATGAACCAGGACTACAAAAGACTCATTCATCTCAGGCAATGACAAGTTAGACTAGAAAAAATGAAGGAAGCTGACCTGATAACCAAGGGGGAGGTGCAGAATTTTGACTGGCCATCTGCTTGACATGCAGATAACCCCATTAGTAAAGGGGTACATCTGAGGAACGTATAAATATTTGCAGAAGAGGGAAGGTCAGCGGCTCTAATTTCACCATCTGTGACTCATTTAAACCCACTGGAGGTAGAAGGACTTCCCAGGACGTTTCATAAACATTCAGTCTCTTCAAAGGAATGAAGCTTGATATGACAAGTACATGAGACACTGGTAAGTGAAAAGGAAATTCCTCTTACTGTTACTAATCTCTCGCCATACCCAAAGTTCACTGGTGCAACAAACAATAAATTGTTGAAGAGCTTAGTCATATGGCAGGTGTCTCATGCTAGGAAGGAGGGGGCCTTACCTGATAATAACTAAGTTCTTTGGAAAGCCCTGTCTTGGGGCTATGGATCCTTTCTTCCAGCAAGGGAAAGTATTGGTCTTAGGCAGGGCATGCTTCTTGCCCATCTTGTCTTGGGTTAGCAGTCCAGCAATAAATAGCATCTAACAACAAAATAACTGCAACCCAAAAAATTCACAGATGTACCTGTCTTTGGCTATCCAAAGTGGCAGGATAAAGGATACATCAGCCGGCAGATAAAAAAAAATGAGGAACTGCAGCAGCAGGGAAGAACGACCTGTTTTCACCAGAAGCTTATGCTAGCCCGCATATCTAGGCCTCTACAATAATACCCCAAAACTCACAACAAAAAGGGCAGGATGATGCCCCTCTCAAGCTGGCAAATCCAAAGAGGATTACAACCACTGGATCGTGTCCCCAACAGAGCAAGGTCGGAAACCTTTTATGTATTTGATGCCTATCATCTTGCCACTTCTCATGATTAAGCATGCTTTCAAGATCTAGGTTTAATCAAAGCAATATTTTTAGTCAAGTTTTCAATTACACAAATGCCAATTTATAGACTACCCTATTTAACACATGCAAAGATCATTAGTTTACCCAGTCACATCAAGACAGGCTACCAGATCATCCTTCCCCATCTCCAACCCCTCCCTCTCTTACAAGTCCCCAACTTCCCTAAACACTTTGAAGTAACAATATGCTTGGCAGCAAGCCCAGCTAATTAACAAGCCCAGGTTCTAGTGGTCTGTGGAAAGCCAATCTCACAAAGACCATTCAAATAGCAACTGCTTCTCCTTTTCACAAAGTGCACTGCAATTAAATGCCTCTTCTGATCTCCCCTCTGACAGCAGCGCAGTGAGGGAGACCCCACAGGTAACCAAGTCCAAACCATTTAGGACTTTATACATGGTAACCAAGTGCCTTAGCTTTCCCTGTCTCCAAGGAGCAAGGTATCAGAGGCTTAGGGAGGCTCCAAAGTGCACATTTCATGCTCTTCATGCAATACAAAGCTAAGCATGCAAAGAGTTACATCTTTCACCAATTTGGATTTCTAACCATTCTTACCATGTAGCCCGAGACAGAATTGATTAGAACCACCTGATTTAAAAGGTCACGAGCACTGATGATGGTAACCAAGCCAGTAAGAGCGGTAAAAGGTTCAGTTCATCTGGTCAAATAGAGGTGAAAAGGATCCCCTTTTGGCCACAGCAAGTATTTGTTCTTCTGGAAGCAGCCATGGTTTTTAACAATGACAGAGGGTTTGAGAGAGAACATGAGTCAGATGGCAGGCACAGCTCACCCTCATGTGTTCTTCTAGCAGTTTCCCATCATTTCTTCTACACCCTCAGCCCGTTTTACCCACATCTCTTCTCTGACAAAGGAGTTACTTGTTTCAAGTCACCAGCAGGTGATGGAATGTAGTTCTCCCAGTCTCCTAGGCAAACAACATGCCATTTGTACCGCTATCTGAGATCTGCATCAAGACATTGAGTACTGAAGTCAGGTTTCTAAGGCAGGAAGAGAGAATGAATCTTCAAACAAAAAACCTGTCTGCTGCACTAAACGATAACGATCAGAACGTGGAAGCTTACCGAAGACAATCCACAGGACCATCAGCACCACTCTTGCCTCCCACTACTAAGAACAGCAACCGTGCACATTCCCTACATTAACAATACGCAGCACTCGGCACTTCCAGGCCACGTGTTTCACGCGCATGTTTTGAGCCATTTCTTTTGCATTTCTCCCAGCTCGCCATTCATGCAACTGCCACGTTCAGCTCACTCTGAGTTGCAGCCTCCTTCAGCTATCCACCATTTGGGCCGAAGCAGGTTCTCTCACTTGTGAGGCTTTATCATTTAGTACTCTGAGCCTACAAGCTGCTCAAATTTCAGCTGAAAATCTTCACCTCAAACAACACCACCCTAATTTTTGATAGCATTTCTCATATACAGAGCTCAACAGAGATCCCCGCTTCACAGAGAAACTAAGGCACAGCATGGAGAGCTAAAACCAAGCTGGTGGCATATCTGGGCAGAACCCAGGTCTTGAGACCCGGTCCAATACACTATTCATTAGGCCACAGGACACCCAAAACAAGTCCCCTCCCCAACCAGCATTCAGTTCTGATCAACTTACTCCAGCAGAACACACCTGCTTGCTTTTTTACTGCTTCAAAGTTTTAGCTATGTCAGCATGCAATTTCCGAAAAAGATCCTTACATTTGGCTGTTGCTTATACCTTGTGCTGAAATTAGCTCTAGCATTTTGCACGGAGGTGCATTTAAAACAGGAAAGGGAAAAGGCAGTTTGTTATGGATGGCATCCTTCACATGAAGTGTGAGAGCACTGTGTAGAGGGTGCTGGCTGTGGAAAAGAAAATGCTTTACAAAGAGAGACCTAATATACACATGTACAGAAAACGGGAATAGAAGATGAAAGGACAAAATAAAATTAAAGAGTTTGTTTTTTTTCTTACTTAAATGCAGTGGGGATATAAATAAAGATTTTAACTGTGTCTGTATTCTGATTGAAGTATGTAGGCAAACAAGTCACCAAAAAGTCGACACAGGTTTTTCTTTTATACCATTAAAGAAATTCAGCTTAGGAAGTGGAGGAGGATACTCATGCACTGCTAATTTAATTAAAGAGTTATTTTCCTTTTAAAAACCCTCTAATGGCCCAAAACGAATACAGGCTGATTTAAAATCAATCACTTTAATCAAAATTACAAGTTTAAATTCTCCACAGATCAGTATTCACTCTTCAGTGACTATGAAGCCAAAAAATGTGCATGCAGCGCATCAATATTTCACGTTTACTCCAGGTCCAACTTAGGGGGGGAAAAAAAAAAAAAAAAAACTCGTCCTCCTGTTTACTCAAGTGCAGATGACTTTTCCCCCATGCCCATCTGCACCCTCAAAGAAAGCGCCAGCAGCACGCAGGGCTTCTGAACAGAAGAGAATTTCACCAGAAAGTGACATAAATCCTGGGGGGGAGGGGTCACCTGTTGGACCCAACGTTACGTATTTTTGCTCAGGGCAGAGTTCGCTTCCAAGCAGTCTAAGCAGTTCACACACCAACTCCGGAGCCCAGAAGACAGGTCAGGGATCCCCAAAAACCTGTGCCAGCTCCTAAATCCCAGCCATGTCATCTTCAACCTCAATCTGCCTCTCTCCAAAGTTGCCAAAATTTCTGCACATCCCTTAACAAAGGACAGCCAGCATTTTTAAGAAACAGGCATTTCTTTGCACTGATTATCAGTACTGCAGTAGTGTCTATGGACCCAATGTGCTGGGTGCTGTAAGACTACCACCAAAAACCCTGCCCTGAAGGGCTTGCGGGCCCAACACAAAAAGCAACAGATATGAACAGATAGATTTTGGTCACAGTATGAAAACCATAGCACACCTGCTGCCTCGCTACTGGCAAGGTTTTTATATGCTTCCAAGTAAGGAGAGTTTTAAGGAGGGACGTGAAGAGGGATAACGGGTTGGCTTTGTGCAGCATTGCAGGAGTTCCTCCCTACTCCAGGGACTGTACAGCAGGAAAGGCTTGTAGGAGAATTTAATCACATCTGGAGCTAAGCACAACAAGGCAAGTACCTTTAAGTGTCTTCCTCTGCTTACACATCCCACTAGAGGTGAAAGCAATCAGGACTTGTAGCAGAGATGATATCTTTTTATTAGACCAACAAGATTTTTGCAAAAAAAAAAAAACCCACAAACAAACAAAAAACCTTCAATTCAATTGCAGGCTTTCAGGCACAAACACCCTTCATCAGGTATTGAAGAAAAGATTGTAAAAAGTTCTCCTGGGTAGAGAGGTGAGGAAATCATGGGGAGGAAGCTGTTTTGCTACAGGTCTAGGTCACACCTTAGCTACATGGGTTAAAATCCTCTAGCCTGAGTTTTGATTTAGGACAAAAGAATACAATTGCTATATGCTTTGAGTTCATGTATCCCTCAGCTGGGGACTCCACTGGTCTCTCTTCTCCCCAACTGGGACTAGTGAAGGAAAAGTGTCACATGAAAAAGTGTCAGCCACTGGTTATTCCCCCACCACCACCAAATGGCTTTGGAAACATGAAATGCTGGTGCAAACTGGACAAAACTGCTGTCACCACCAGTACAGAAAGCATGATTGAGACCTGCATGTGGAAAAATCTCACTTCTGAAAAACAGTTGAAAAAATGTTTGTTTTGTACATTCTGAATTATTCTCAATGTAGTCACCATGTTAATACTCTGTATAAGCACAGGAGGGCACTTGCCTTTTGACACCTACATGCACCCCCCGCAAGCAGAATTTCACAGCTCTGAGCATGCAGAAATGAAGCATAATTGCCCAGTGAAGTCATGGCTAGGAAAAGTGTAGCTGGTGGCAGGATGCTTAGTATGTCTTACACATCCACAAGCTGTACTACATGTGAGCATTTTCACTAGATAAGCTATCAGTTTACCCTGAACAGCAAGTTAAAGCAAGCCAGCAAGGTGATCCTTTCCCAGGAAACACAGTCAAGCGAGAATTAAAAAACACTAAATTTTAGTGATCGCAGTGACATTTTACTTTCCCTGTAAAGAAAACCAATTTGAGAGTGGGAAAACAAATTTCTCTAATGAATTATCTTTAGTGACTTATGAAGTGTAACAATGTATCTTTGGAGACTTAATGCAGACACAAAAAATCTGACAGTGCTCAAGTACCCCCCAATGACCAGAGAGAAAATTTCAACTTCAATAATCCTAAAGGTCAGAAACATTATTAAACATGACAGATGCCCTCGCTATTCAACACTAAAAGACAAGGCTAAATTCGTTCCAACACCAATTGCTCTCGATAGCTGTAAAATAGCAAGTGTACCATTTAATTTTTTTTTTTAAATGCACGAGGAACACATTTTTGTTTGCTTTTGTTTTGTCTTCCAGATAGCTACTGTTTTATTTAGCAGCCAATTATGGGAACACCAGGTGTAGGAAATGGCAGTGCTTGCATTGGGCGAACACAGGAAATATGGCAGTAGGGAATCAGAAGGCAAAAGGGGATGGGTGCTCTACAGTGACGAGGAAGAGGTTTGCATAATACAAGTGTGGACAAATAGATTTGACCAATGGACACAAATAAATGAGAGCGAGCTCTCTACAGATACAGCCAACTGCTGCCATTTCATTAGTGGTGTTCTCGTGGACAAATTAAGGGCCACGTATCTCCCTCTTGCTAACACAGTAGGACAAAAGTACTCTAATCATATTCCATCACCATGAGGCTTAATTACCTTTCTTGTTTCCTCCCTCCCCTTTCTTCCAGTGTCCAATTCTGCCCTAAGTTTATGAACTAGGCAACAATTCTGGATCTCAATGGAATTTGTTTTGGTCCCATGCTTTTCTCTCCTTTTCTTTTCTTTGTATTAGACTACCGCAGAACGAGCTTGGAGTTCAAGTTCAGTTTTATTTAAGTTCCCATCGTTCTTAGACCTCCCTTTCTGGGTCGATACATAGAAGATGACTTTTCCAAAGAGATTTTAAATAAATTGCTTAAATCAGAAAATTGCTCCGCGTTAACAGCCATCGTTAGCTGCTGCTACAAGGCAGGGTTCGCCATGTTCTCTGTCAGGCCCTGCAGAACAGATCGACGCAGGCAAACTGGCAGCTCACCACTGGCAGCAGTGCATGAAGTGCAAATGGCTTTTCTACGGTGGGAGGGACTTCGCTGGAGCCAGGGAAAGAGCTCACACAGCTCCTTTGTTGCAGTTGGGGGTGATTCCTCAATAGCCTCCAGAAGGGCTTTTTATTTATCAGCTGGCAAAAAGCCAGCAATGAAATTTCTACGCACTGGCCTTCTGAGTGCCCAGCGATGCAAACTCATCAGCAGGTGACAGCTAAGACAGGGGGAGGGGGTCCGACGGAAAGTCTCCCTAAATGACGGCTTTTTTTTTTTTTTTTTTTAAATAGATTTATCCTGAATTCTCAAGGTCTCCCGACCATGTCGGATGACTGAAGAAGGAACTGGGATTTGACCCTAAAAAGGAACCAGGATTGAACCCTGATTTTCAGTGATTTTGCCCAGATTATAAATACTCATATCCTCTGTATTAAATCCCCGAACATGTCTCCCTTTTCCAGAGATGATCTTGTAAGTGTTAAATAAGACATTTCCACCTTCACGGGATTAATTTTAGTTGCACTACTGCAAGTAACACTACCAGTGCCCAAGCAGGAAAATGGAGACCCTAGACTGATATCTTTAATTAACAGAAGGAAAGTCATTAGTGAAATTTTACATCCCAGTCCGTATCAAAAACCCGTCTGCAGATTCTTTCTACTCAAATTTCATATGCTGTACACCAGCTATTTAAAAACTGCTGGTTCCTGCACTGGTTAAAAGGACACACCGCAAGCAGGTACCTTCCCCCGTATCCCCAATTTCAATCACTGCATTTGAAACCATTCAATTCGCTGTGCTAATGTAACATTTTAAAAGCAACCAAAGGAGACCGGGTATTTAATATGAACAACAACCTGTTACCAGAGAAGGGAGGGAAGGGGAAAAAAAATAGCCCTAGCCTTGCCTGCATATCACTGAATCCTCTGTTTAATACTGGTATAAAAATACAAAGTGCCATCTTGGCAAAAGTAAATCAAGAGCTCTGTAAAAGGAAGGGAATTATCAAAAGGGATTCATAGGCAGCTGGAATAATTTTAATACAAAATACCCAGCAAATCTCCCTGCACTGCTGACAAATCACCAGCTGAGGTAAATCCCAGATAATGAAACATTGTAAGAAAGGCTCTATTTAATAATTTAGCCCCTGTCAAGGAGTTTGTATTGATTCTTGTTTTCAGCACAGGGAGAGAATGTTATCTTCAGCCTTACAGCTCAATGACAGCATCAGTGAATTTAATCACTGCGCTGCTCCTGCCATGCAATCCTTAAACTGTCACCTCTGATTCTTTGTCATTCCTTGTTCATTTCTTCATAAC
>NW_017728926.1:17432542-17452194 GCF_001723895.1 Crocodylus porosus
AAAAAATATCTTCACGGCGATTTTTTTTCCCTGCTTGCCCCTCAGTAACCACGGCTGCATTTCAAGCGCCTCACATTAAAGGTAGCAGTCAATCCTCATTTGCAGACTAAATTTTTTATTCTAAATAATTTAATGCTGCTTCAAATGGCTCGTCCATTCATCTCTTTTATTAACAAGTCTGTGCAGTATCTTAATAGCAGACTTATCCTTGATGAGGGTGGTAATCGTGCCAATCCTGGGACATCTGCTGTAGCAACCGTTTTAGAAATAAAAGAGAATACAGCCAAGAGCAGGCTGAGGGGAAGGGGGAAAATCTTATTTATTTTTATCAAATCTGGGGGAAACCAGCATTTTTTCCACACCAAACTGGAAAGGTCAAGCAGCTTCACAACTGGCCAGAGAAAATTAGCCACGCGTTTATTTTGGTGCAGTACAGGAACAGAGGGTCAATTCATCTGCAGGCAGAAAGAGGCTGTTAAATGAATACGTGTTTGTGAGTATACCTCCCTGCCTTCTCCCTCCAAGGAAATCTGCATGCAAAAGCATCATCTATCATAAAAGTATTCAGATAAGAACCGTGATCCAGTATTTTACATTACAGCTAAAATGGGGAAAGAGGGAGGAGGAATGGACTTGTATAGTTCAGAAAGCCAGATTTCCTTTAATTTTTTTCCCCTCCCAGGTAAGATACAATTCTTTCCATTTTATAACCCTTTGGATCACAGCAAAATGATCCCACAGGCCCTTATAGCCAAGGTCATCATACACAGATTTTCTATTACAGGGCACTAGCGGCATTTCACAACTGTCTTTTTATGCACTTCTGCCTTTCCTTCCAGACTATAAATTGTTACAGGGCCCTGGGGCAATCCAGCTGTATACTCCATTCAAATCAGGCTTCAAGGAGAAAGCATCACAGTCAAGATGCTTCAATCAAGTAAACATACAGGCACAAAGGGCAACTGCATCACAACTAATAATGTTTTCTTTTGTATGGCAAATGCACCACTTTTTTATGTTTTAAAAGCACTGCAAGTTTCTCTCTGATGCTCAGATTCAAAGTGTAGCCCATTAGCATTTTAAATAGGACACCAAATCAAATCAAAACATGATAAATCAGCAGCATGCTGCTAAAATCCATTTGCTGGGTGTTTCTAAATTTTTTTTGGTAAGAATAAAAGGAAAACCTTAAAAAGCAAATTTAGGCTCGTTCATCAAACTGGAATTTCAGACTAAAGAAAAGCCATGAATCATACTGTTAAAAGGCAGATTTGCAGGATCTCTTTTCTTCAGATTCATTAACACATGCAGTAGTCACATATGCCTCAGTAGTCAGCCCACCAGCTATGCTTCTGTTTTTTGGCCATCAATAATAGCAATTTTTTGACATTTTCCAAAATCTTCTCGTTTTCTTCTCAATATCCCACAAACGCAAGTAAAGAACAAAAACACCCTAATTTGTAAGTTGTGTGGCTGAAAGCAGGTGTACTTCTTCTTTCATTTCCTGGATGCCTCCACTCGCTTTTTTGTATGTTTACGTGATATATTTCTTTGTTGTCTTTTTTTTAATTAATCCATTCTTTTAGATTCAGGATGCATGTAAATAAAAGGCTCTGCTAGGTGGTTAGCTATGCTTTATTGCTTTGGAGAGGAACCATACCTGCATATGACGGTTTCTCTCTCCCCACCCCCCCAACCAATGCTGATTTTTGCTACCAGATTTTACAGAAACACACACACGTCTGCGCACACACACATGCACACTTTCTCTCTCTTACTTTAAGGCAACCAAAGCCCTTCATTACATTAGACACCTAAACTGGACAAAGGGACCATCACTGGACACACCAATACAAATGTTTTGCGTATTAAAAGCATATACTTATTAACTAGCATGTATATTTTACAATGCTATTACTGCTGTTGTGGCCGTATAGATATATCAACCTCTCATTAGGCAGGGTTAGGAAGAAATTTTCCCTGTAGCCAAGTGATCCCAGAACTGTCATTGCAGCCTTTTCTTAAACTACTCCTTGAAGCACGCGAGTCATGCCCCGGAGAGGACATAATACTGGAGTAGACGGGCCATGACTCGCAGGCACAATGCTAATTCCTACATCCCAAAGCAGGCAGCTAAAAAATACTCTGCTAACATCATTTTTTTCCTTTTTTGCGGGGGTGAGGAAAGGGAACAAAGTTAGTATAGTCTCATGTTGGATTTCCAACTCAAATACTGGTGCAGATATGTTCATCAAGGCAGGTTTAACTGTATTTAATTTAATGTGATCAGGGAGGAAATGCCATCCAGAAGTTAATGGTATTATTACCAAAAATTTGTGGATGGCATTTGCCTGAATAGCAGTAATTCAGGTCTGTCTGCTTCATCTGAGACAGCATTAAAAGAAAAATGCCACAAACATATATTGCATTTGCCTGTGGTTGCTACAGTGAGATCTATACTCCTGGAGACTGCCTACCAAAAACTGTTTAGGAAACCCCAGTACTAAGAGACAACCAACTGGTGGAGACAACTGGTGCCCTAACCAGCTACCCCTCTGAACGGCCTGATCTGAAGGAAAACAGGAGAGGATTTCAACATGGAGGCCTTAATGCTGAGAAAGAATCTGAGCTCTTTTCTCAGATCCTATGGAGGGAAAATACAGAGGTAGACAGTAGGAAGGGAAATACTATTGGCAGAGCTAATCCTAGACCCACTCTTAAGAGATTCGAAATCCTATCCTCCCTCTTGTATTTCAGAAGAGAAAAAGGAGTCAGAATTAAATCTAACACGATTTGACCTCTTCTTGACAAGGCCTGGACTTCCAGTTAGGAGAAGGGACTATTATTACGGGAAGTTTATGGGACGCTGAGAAACCGGGCTCGCTTCCCCAGAAAAGAGAGACAAGACAGACGACGAGGCCTTCAGGCTCCAAGGGTTCTGATGAGCGGTAGGAAGAGACACTGGACTTCCCCACTATTTATTCCAAAGTGGCAAAAGTACAGATCCTTAATTTTGTAGAAAAAAAATTCAAAAAGGCACACGCTCCAACTAGGGTTCAAACAGCACAAGAGTAAGCCTAGTGACACTGCTCCAGTGTGTACGTAGTTTGCATTAATAAGGCTGTAGTGCCAGAATATATTTAGGTAAGTTTTCTGAATATCTGAGCCGTACCTAGGGTACGATGAATCGGGGCAACTGCCTTGGGCCCCACACTTTGGGGGGGCCCCGTGGAGCCAGGCAGAGCAGCTGTGGCCCCTCCAACGGGTCCCTCCTGGAGCTGGTTGCTCAGCCCCGTGCCGTGGAAGAAGCACGGAGACCTCCGCCCCCCAACCCCTTTGCAGGGGTTAAGGGTGCCCCACACAGGCTGATTTGCCCTGAGCCCCGCACCCCACTAGGATTAGCTCTGCTGAATACGAACTTGAGTATGGTAGAAGGTAAGAAAACAAAACAACACAAACCCCCTTTTTGTTCTGGGTCCTAAAAGGAAATTATAAATGTGGCATTTATGACAGCAGCATCGCTGTAGAAACAACTGTATCATCATAAATTGAGTTTGACTACAGAGTGTTATAGGATTAAGTTAAAAGGAGCAGATGGCAGTGCAGGAGGCAGCCCTTAAAGTAAATATCCTCAATAATATATCCTTAGAGCAAGAGAAAGTCTCAGAAAAGTGGTTACATGTGAAAATGGGATATATTTTACGGAGCATTCCAGCATGAATTGCCTTCCCTTAAATTATATGAGCAAAGAAACCTAAAAGCTGGTAGGCCTTAAAATTGCGTGTAGAAAACCAGCAAAATGACCTCCGCACTTCAAATGAACCATTAACCCACCTTCATTTTTCACAACCCACTTTGTTCCTCTTTTGCCTCCCTTGTATTTACTTATTACTAAGAGGCATTAATTAACACCACAACAGCACAGTGACATATTCCAGTGCTTTCCCTTACTATTTATCTACCAAGCAATACCTGTTATCTAGTGGCATTACTGTTGCGTGCCAAGAGCAGCATCTAGAGAGCTTCATCCCACGATATCCAAGGTGCACTCCAACGTGCAAGAAAATAAATGTTTTTTCTCCCAAGGTAAAAAAAGATGCAAGTAGAAGAGAAAAGAACAAAGTTGATGCCACATATCCATGCTCGTAATCCGTGCCTAATCCATGCTCATAAACGACTGCTTACAACTCCGCGTTCCTCAGTTGTTTCAATGGGTACTTTCTTGTTTTGATTACATTTTTGGCAAAAAAACTCAATAGCTAGCTGGGGTTTAATACCATCGGTGTTTTTCAAGAGGCAGTAAATAAGAGGGAAAGAATAAAAAACAACAACCAACTGAGAGTGTAGACTTAAGGTCAGTCATAACTTTATACTTAACCAAAAGTCCACGCACCACTTCCTCAGCCCCGAAGGCCCAAAACATAGCCAACACAACAAAAAGGGCTGGCACAAAATAAAACTAAGAGACGAGCTCTGGCGGTAGTCTCTGTACAAAATAACCCAGTAAGTTACTTATGTACACACACAAGCATCTCTCACAACCCTGCGAATAAAGGACAAGGGCTGCTTGGGTTTTAAATCTGTAGTGTCCAATCAATTCCACATCTGTGCAACAAAGCAAACAAGGAAAGCATTTACAGTATGCAACTATGCCCTTTATAAATGGACCCACCCTCCCCCCCACCAGGCAGAAATTACTCTTCACAAGCAAATCATTTACAGGTGCTGTGGCCACTTTAGTAATTTAAGAAGAGAGTTGGGGAGGGGGGGGAAGGGTGGAGAAGATGGCAGCCTATTCCAAAGAACTACCCTTTCAATTTAACGTTTCAACGGTGCAATCCTCAACAACAGAAAACACGCCAGCAAAATTAACATAAATGCAATAGCTAGTGAGCCACCGCAGCAGTGCTCTGCATTCTTACATTTCTGTGCTGTGTCACTCCAGCAGAACTGCTGCCTTGAGAGTACACCAAACGTACTGGCTAAGAATGGGTACTGTAAAGGATCCAACTTGCATACAAGGGCATCTTGTTCTTCTAATGGAGAGAAACACAGGTGCAACAAAAATGAACTACACACTGCGGTACAGCAGCACATTCCATTACAAAGAAAACAAATGTTCACTTGAAGCCCGTTTTACAGCGCCGCACATCTTTTTGCTTTGGAGAAGACGTCTGTTTTGCTGCCATGTAATTTGTATTTAAACAACCTGGTATTGCAAGCAGCTGGAAAAAATCATCCTTGTCCAATCAAGAAGGGATTCATACGAAATATTTTCCATTCCTATCTTTTGGCTTCCTTCTCCCCACTCCCCGACTAGTCTTCAAAAGACAACATTCACTAGATCCGCTTATTAGTTATTAATTCAAAAGTTATAGGTTCTTGCACTATAAATCTAATTTCAGCTCGCATATTTGCAAGTGAACATGTGTACGTTCTTAACACCTGGACGTTTATGCCGTCATTAGCGTGCGCACACATGCCCATGCTAAATTTATACCTGAACACTTACATCGAGAAACTTAAATTATGATGCAATCAATGCTCTCCTATAAAAGCTAAATTAACAAAAAATAGTCTATTAGTGAAGACATCTGGTGTATTATAGCAAGAAAAGTTAATGATATTGTCTGGAACCCTGCAATCAATTTTTTTCTCCAGCAGCTCTATCATTACACTGTATTAGATCTGTGCGCGCCTGTGGAATTTATTAGATCTCAGCGCATGGTAGAAGCTTTGCCAACTGGATCTGGTTCAGATCAGGCTAAAATGGGTTTGGCAGCACTCCTCGACTTCAAAGAACAATCAATAAAGTTACCTTTATGCTGCGTTGTGTCAACTGCCACAAGATTTACGGGCTTCCTATAGAATCCCTTTCAAACACAGTTGAGATGGCTTCTGAGAGGACTACCAATCATCTTTACATTTAAATCTCCAGTAAACAGAACACTGTGCTGCTCACCGAGAAATATTGGTAATCAATCCCAGGGACTCAGTTGCACAGAATTAATGCAAAGACAAAAAGTTTGCCGAGATCAATGTAATGGGTAAAATTTACAACCAGTTCAGCAAATCCTAGTTAGTGAGCATCACAGATATGGAAAACTCAGTAAAACACTCTAGACTATGCAGAGAAAGAATACTGTCTGGTGGGGAAAGGACATTTGCTACGATGGTGGGAAAAGGTACCTGACCATAGTACACAGCACTGACTAGCCCAGTACATTTGTTCATCTGCCTTCTGAAAATACATGGCAACAAGGAATAAAAGCAACTTCTTTCAAATATTCTTTCTGCCCCTCCTTCCCATCTTTAAATTCTCCAGACTTCAGGAGTTAAAAGTCTCCTACACTATTGCAGCTGGGTTTTTAACCTAGCACTTGAAGCTCTCAGCAGGCAACCGGCAACTAAAATGTGCAAGTGCGAGTTTTCACTTGCTCTCAGCTTCTGGCTACCAGTGGTCTTTTTGAGTAAGGTTCAGAACAGTGTAAATAAGATAAAAGATTTAAAGCATTACCCTTCAAAAAAAACACTCCCTGGTCTCTCTTTCAACCCCCAAATCTTTACTTGGGTCATAAGAAAAATGTGTAGCATTTCATACAGGAGGAATTTTCTTTCTTTCTTTTGGAAGGGATTGCCTTTCTCCCCCTCAAATGCCCTTTTATGGCAAACTTGTGTGCAAACAGAACTACATTTTTCCCCCACAAGTGTTCTTGTGTTAAGATGCACCACAGAGTCTTTCAGTTTAAGATAAATATACACACATCTAAGCTTTTCTTGCAAAAGAATTTGTGGAGTCAGCATCTATAGAAGACACAAGTGTGCATAATAGGAGAGGATAACACAAATCTCAGATGTTGAACCAATTTTGTAAAATCCAGCCATTAAACTGAATCCCAAGACCACAGCCATCCTAAAAATATAACACAAGACCACAACAAGGCGTCAGGGAATCTAAACTACAGCATAACTACAGCCAGATTTTCCACTTCTGCAAGGTAAATGCGTTTGCCACTGCCACGCCAACCCCTTCATTTCCACACGCTGAGCTGAAGACGTGATTCTGAGCCACGTGGAATTACACAATATTACTGTGTGCACAATATTAAGAGTCTCGTTTTCTTAAGCGCTACATGCTCGCAACTCCAGACGAAGTCAAAACTCAGCAGCTGAGTCAGGCCTTTAGAAAGATACGAAGAAAGAAGAAAACACTGAGAAAAAAAAATGAAGATCCCCAGGATCCAGTCTGTTGTTTCTCATTTAGGATGTATGTTAGATCTAAACTGGAAGAAGAATGGGGCAGGACAGAGCTGTGAATCTTCAGGGCTTGGACTCCTTGACCACAACTTTAGTTTAATGCACAGAAAGCCAAGAGGGCACTCTATGAAGCCAGTCTGAATGTTAATCTTCCATATGCCCATGAGCCATGTGTAACCCTAAGGTACTTCAAGTTTTCAAGAAAAGTAAAGAGCATCTAGGGAGGACAGAAATTGTTCTTGGTTCTTCTCTGGCTATAAATGCTCTCACGCACGTTGCTAAGTGAGAAGAGGGTGTTCTTCTGTGACATCTAATATTTCCCAAAGATGAAACACCCTCCACACTACATTTTTTAAAAGGCTCTCAGGAACAGAAGAGTCCTAAACGAGTTGTTTGCAGTAGGTAAAAAAGTAAAGACCCCATGAAAGAGGCACAAAGGATTATTGGAAAGGGAACATTATGGCCTGATGCCAAAACCAGTAGATAAAAAAAAAAAAAAAAAAAAAAAAAAAAAAAAACACAAAAAAAAACCTTAAGCTTAAAACCAGTATGTAAAATTTATGTCATGCTTTTTGCTTCTTTCCCTACATGAAAGATAAACACTTCAGTGCCAGCAGCCTGGCATTCACAAGCAGCCCTTCAACACCAAATCAATGCATATTTATCCAAGTACAGAGAGGAAAGAGTGTTATGCATTTCCATTTTTCAAGATTTTAAGACATGTTTGTAATGAACAAACATGCTAGTATGGGGTTTGTGAAATAGTCTAATATACTGTTTCCGTCCTCTATCCCAAACCCACTCTTCCACCTTAGCTTACAGCTTACCTTGATTCTTTCCTGAACACCTGAAACCATGAATGATGCCTGAACATACTGGTAACAGGCAGTGCAATTCCTAGAGGGACAACCTGTGTTACAGAAACACCAAGAGAATATAAAAGCCATCATCACTACTACTTACTTACTGGCACCGATTCCCAAAAATGCAATGGCTCCTACTTAATCTAGTTCGCAGTAGATCAAGGCATTATACTTACTATCATTACACATCAAAACTTAGTTCCAAATGGGACTAGCCTGGGATAGAAATGTTCACTCATGTCTGCTCCCACCAAATGTATATTCAGCCTTTGCGGTAACTGTGCTATGCTATTAGCTAGGAGTAACAGAGGATAGCTAGCTTTACAGTATCATAGCTACAGCAAATATTAATGTACACTTTTACCTCTCACTGCAGCCATATGATAATATTCTAGGTCCATCCTCTGTCATCTTAACTGCAGCATACCGTAAAAGGAAGGTAATGTCCTGAGTTAAGACTAGAACATCCAGCATCAATCAAAGACTGCATAAATTAATTTAAAACAGACTGCAAAAGAAAATACCATGACTACTGAATCGAAGGGTCTGTCTACTATAAGTAGGGATCCCAATCCCCTGCACGGTGCCCCCCCAAATTGGCAGAGGTTTTACATATGCCCCAATTTTCACTTCCCCAGCAATAATCAGCAGCAAACAGCCCAGCTGGTGGGACCCCTCTGCCAATCAGGTGCAGGGAGGGCAACCAGCAAAGTGAAAAACATTAAAGGAGAAGCTGCAGGGCGCACTTCCAGCATGATTTACGGTGATCCCCAACTACAAGTTCACTTTTAAAAATTACTGTACATCCACCACACAGGGACAGAGTCAAATTCTTGTACTTGTACTGACTTTCTGATCCCCTGAAAGTAGCCCCATTGAAAGCAGCCGAGCTATTTCCACGTTAAGCAGCTATTTAACATAAGCAAAGATATTCTATTGGTTGTGTACATTTAGAAGCGAATTAAAAAAAAAAATGGAGACGGCTAGTACTAGTATTCCCAAGTTACAGATACAAGTTGCATTCTTCAAAGCTTAAACAGCTACTGCTCTAAAAAAGAATGAAATCCTGATGCCACTGAAGTCAGTGCAAGTTTTGCCTTGGATAAGGCCAGGATTTCACATATTGCTCTAAAAATGATACGGTTACCTTTAGACCAGGGCAATTATTTGGGCCAGTGGACCACATAGGGAGTTTTGCGAAGTTGTAGCAGGCTGGGTCAACAACCCTCCCTCAACAGCTCACCAAAACTCCCTATGTGGGATGGAGCCGCAGGCAGGAGGGGAGCTGCAGTGGGTGGGCGGCAGCTTTAGCAGAGGCAGCTTGGCCGAAGCCCTGCCAGCACAGTCTATCCTCGAGGAGGGGCTGCAGCTGCTGCCTACCTTTGGCAGTCCAGATGCAGAGGTGGCAGCAGATAGGCAGAAGTTGCTGCTAGGTGCCAGGAAAAAGCAGAACTTGGCAGTGCGCACAGCCACCCCCCTCCGCCCCCCAACCGCTGCAGCCGCCTGGAAGCCACATCAGGTCCGTCCTGCAGCTCCTCCCCACCGCCACCACCAGCGTCGCCTCTGGGCCTGCCCAAACCGTTCCTCTCTCCCCACTCCCCACCCAAACCATCCCTGCATGCCCCAATCCACTAAGTCCTGGCCCTGTCCACACCTTACACCAGCTCCTGCCACGTGCCAGAAGCAGCACCAGGTGGGCACTGGCATCAGCTGTGGACGCTGCCAGCAGGTTCCAGGCAGCTGCATCAGCGAGAGGGAGGTGGCCTGCCCAGCAGGACGCAGGTGTGTGTTGGAAGCTGGTCTAAGCTACGGACAGGGCTGGGATGTAGGCGCCTGCCCATCAGCAGCTGGAGCCACCAGCTCCCCACGTGCTGGATCCCATGACTTTGCAGCCACTCACCTGTGGGACGAATATAATCAGTTGGTGGGCCATATTTTGCCCACCCTGGACCATGTTGTACATGATGCTTTATTTCACAACTCAAAAGGGTTATTTTTATGCATCCGTGAATACTGAAGGTGACAGGCAGCACAGGAATGCCAGAAACAGAAGAGCACAAATATGATCCAAAACGCTGCTCGACAGTCTTACTAGAATTGCCAAATCACTTTGTGAGCGCCTCTGACTCCCATCACCTACAACCTCTAGTCCTGGCTTGAGTTTTAGGTACAAAAGAAGAATAAGCTTGAAATGTTCACTCCACATCTCAAGTGAGAAGCCTTTAAACAGTACGCTGGGAAATCCAATCCCCTGAGGCAGCCCCATCTTGACCTGCTAGGCCATACTATCCTCCCCGAGTTGGGGCAGGACCTTTGGTCCCTGGGTGTTTCTCTCCCCTGTACCCCCACGCCACAGCTGGTTCCTACCATGGGTGCAGCTTCCAGGAAACCAAAACACCAATGTCCCATCCGCTCCCCCCACACGCACACAACTTATTACTACTACCCCATTTTATCCTATCTCTTGAGAAGTAGTTCACGAAGAGACTAAAACAACTCTTTATTCAGTGCTGTTCTCCAAATGAAGCAAAAAATCATAAACAGGATAGCAGTAGAGACATTTTACAAAGAGAACAACAGTAGCAGCTAAAGCTTTATCACTGGAATTTAATGGCCATTGGTGAGATGTAATTGTGCTTCAGGAAATGAAAAGAGCTGTTCCTCTAGTATCTCGTTTAGCAGAACTGATGTGTTAAAACAGGGACTTGTAGTGTAAGTGTAATATAGTAATGTGAGAAAACATACTGTTATGCATGCTATGACAAGGAGAGATGGAAAGAGCACGTAAAGAGGATGACGCTGGTTTCTTTCTTCTAAGCAGTGCAATCTGGAGAGGAGACTAGATGCTGTTCCAAAATAATTTCTAGCACTTGCCATGCAAGCTTATCACTTCCGAAGGTGGTATCAGCAGCTCAGTCCCTACAAATCTATCAAGCTGAGTCTCATCCTATGCGTCTCTTGCTAATTCACTCCAATATTAGCAGAGGTGAAACAGCAGAAAAGTTTTAATTACGCCATCAGTCATTCTGATAAAAAGTTTATTAAAGTGAAAGGGGGAAAAAGTCTGTTAAATTAAGATGTCAACCAATTCAAGATTACATCTGAACTCTTCTTTGGGGTAGTTTTCCCACTCCTCCCCTCCCCTCCATTTTTCTTTCTATTTTTGATGTGGGGAAAGGTTTGGATATTTGACTGAAATTGCTGGGTGTCAGACTGTGTAGTACTGTGAACGATTCAGTGATGAATTGAGAGCTGAGATGAAGGTCAGAGCCTAATTTAAACTCCTGGGTACATTTCATGAGTACATAATGGCCTGCAGATAACTAGCTAACCTAACTGGCTCAGTGCTAAACCGAAAGTCTAGCTATGAAATCCATGCTCAGCTGTCTCCAACCTGCTTTGCCATCTTAAAGCAGTCACTTTATCGCTGGTGGTAAAACACAAAGCTCCCTCTTTTTCCCATCCCTTCTTGCAGCAAAAGAAACTGGAAAGAGTCCTATGCCTGGACTGTACAATGAACACTTAGTTGAAAGGGATAGTTACTAAATGAATAACCTAACTGTGCAGCCAAACCCACTTTTATTTTATGATAACCAAGAAGATAACATACTTAATTAGCTGGTGACATTTCAAAGCTGTTGATTTTTGATTCCCCGCTTCACTCGGCATTGCTTTACTGAGTGCAAAACAAGATTGTGTTTTCTTGCTAGAATCTGACATGGGGAAAAAGAGATTAAGTATCCTTTCCCCTGTACCTCTTACCCTTTCCTCCACATCAGTCACACCAACCTTGGCAAACGTAATGCAAATCCATTCTGTTAGTCAAACCAACATCAGGTTTCTTTTTTAGAAGATCATTATGCCTGTGACTTTAGTGACACACTCATCAGGGGAATTAAAGAGTCTGTGAATAGGAGGATAAGCATACATAAGCTATATTCTTTCCATACACAGATCACGAGAATTGATATCATTATATACTCTGCGAGTAGGAAGAGGAAGAGGAAGAATAAGACACAACACTATGTGAGATTTAAAAAAAAAAAAAAAAAAAGGTATCAAAACATATTGCACTCTGCTTCCCACATTGTTTTGCAGACAGCTTTAATATGTTGTACTAGACCACTACTGACAACAGAAGCTTCAGCTTTTATTGCTGTTAATACCCTGAGCAATTACTGTAACTCAGCAGGAACTTCTGCCCAGAATGGCAACTATCACATTGTAATTCAGCATTTCATGAGAGATTCTGTTCAAACATGAAGGCACCTGCTAATGTGCAAAAATTGTACAAATGGGGCTTAACGCATTATTAGAACTGGTAGATAAAAGCCAACATTCACATTTTTTTCCCCTCCACTCAAGTTTTTTTTCATGGTGTAACAGCATTATACTTGTTAGAGATCACAGCAAAAGAAGCAAATGTGAAAGCAACAACAAAAACTTGTTCAGGAAGCAGGCAACTGCCAGGTTTCAGAGATGCCAAGTTGTGAAAATTACCTAAAAAGATGAGTACTGTAAATAATGGAGAACTCCAGGCAAGAAAAAAAATATCACATGGACATCAATATTGAAGCTATCAGTGTGACAGGGGAAAGGAAAGAACATGTTCTCCTGCTCTACAGCCTTGCAAAATTAACCAGAAGAAGCGGGGGGGTGGGGGGGGAGGGTGGAAGGAATCAGGAAAAGGAAAGGAAACCTTTAATGGAAACAGATGGTGGGTAATCTAAACTAAATGTGTCACCCTGTGCCGGTAATTATTTATTATTTTAACTTTTAATGATACAAACATTTGTAACACATAAGCAACCAAAAAAGATCCTCAGTTAAGGACCTCATTCTCTCTTAAGTTCACTGTACACAGTGCGTCTTGGCGGTTGCAAGGAAGGGACAAAATCTAGACACCACCCTTGTAACATCTAGGCAAGGCACTTGGAAGTTTCCATCAGTATTCTCACTGTAATAAAAATGTGTAGCCTACTAATGACTTATATTGGGACTTAACCTTATTTCAAGCACATAATTTATGTATGGAAAATATTCTCTCTCAAGCTTCCAACTGTTCTCCAACATGTGCCCATGAACGCAAGATTCATTTAAGGATGGAAAGCACTGAAACAGGATTCAAGCAAGTTTTTTGTTTTTGTTTTTTTTTTTAAAGATGGGGTTAAGTCCTCAAGTGACAGTCAGTCAATAACAAAGTAGTTTGACAGGCTCCCAAAAAGCAACACTCAGGCAACACTCAATAGCCTGCACATCTCCATCTTTAGCACCTTAGTTACATGGAACCCAACGGCATATTGCAATATCTAGGCACTATCCAATTCAGGTTTTTAGCCAAAAACAGTAGCTTCCAGTAGGCAATACTAAGTAGGTAGCTATGACGATTAGAATACAGTTTTGGTGAAATGATCTACGACAGGGGTTTTCAACCTGTTTTGGTTGGTGTACCCCTGGCGGCTGGTCAAGAAGCAGGGAGTCCGTGGCAGCCGATCGACGAGGGAGGTGGGGGGCAAAACTCGAAGTGCCGGTGGCAGAACAGGGAGTGCCCTCCGCTTCTCCGTGCCGCTACCGCATACCCCCTGGGAGCTTCCCAAGTACCCCCAGGGGTACACATATCCCTGGTTGACAACCCCATGTCTATGATTTCAATTCTGTATGCCACAAGCAACCAGCTGGCTCTGCTTGCACCAGGGCAGCTTATTGCCTCAGGAGTGACAAAGCAGTTGCTAGAAGTTTCATCAAGGAAGAATTAAGAGAAATGAAAGACTATAGGCAGAGGTGGGGGGGGCAGGAAATCACAAGAAGTATTGCTTACCAGTTTGAAGTCTTGAATGCTGCAGATGAAGTATGGGGTGTTCGGCCGGCGACTTTCAATGTACACGCAATCTTTAAAAAGAAAGATTTTAAAATAATGGCAATTAAACTTCTGTGCTTTAAAGCAAGAATACAAAACAGGTTCTATGGAAAACAGCTTAGACCGGGAGGGAAAAAAACCCCATAATGCTCATTAGCATAACATGTAATTTATTTCAAGCTTCATCTAAAAATAGAAGCTAGATGCTTTATTATGATAAGTAAAGAAATAGTTGCATAAAAATTAACTTTGATTTGAATGGACACTTTGTTAGGAAAACAAATGAACTCATATAAGACTGTTTGGAATCTAGCTAGTATAATGACCGGGTCATAACCTATGAACCAGACCAACACAAGGCAGGGAACTAAGCGAATCCCTTGTGGTTCACCCACTATTAAAAACCTAACACAAGCGTATTTTCTTTTCTAATTGTAAAGAAAACCAAGACAACCAATCATAGCTGGAATGCAGTAAACTAAATTAGATTTCCGCAGGGAAGAGCAGACCTTCCTCAAATTACGTTTGACATGACAGTGTCTGAGTAATTATTTGTGTTTGCTTTTAACAACTGGACTTTAAAAGGTTGCTGTAAAATGAGGTCTGCTGTGTTACACACACAATCCTGGCAAGAATCACAGCAAAAGCATTGACTGAGGGGAAAAAAGTACAGCGCTGAATGGAGAAAGAACTGCCTGATTAATGGTAATGACTTTAGAAATGGGAAAATCCACACAGCTTGCTAGAAAGCAGAGATATTGTTCCCAAAGCCAAGCAAATATTTCATGGAAAGTCACTATGCTCTTTTCATTTATACTCCCATTGATAACTACTTGCTCAGATGCTGGAATATGCTATACACATCAGCTGCCCTATCTATCACTCTCCACAAAATTGCATGCACTTCTACAAAAAAAAAAAAGGTAGGTCTTATATAAAAAAAACCGCCCAAAAACCTCAGGTGCTGAAAGATAAAAGCAGTGTTTTTTCTATTGCCTTCAAAAGCTAATAACTGTAAAAGAAAAATACAAGAAAAAAAAGCAATCTCTCTATTTAGTTCATGTGCTTAACCAATAGCTGGGTTGGGGGTAGATTGCCATAAATTGAAATAATACATATTTCAGAGTGATGCAGTGCCATTCTTCCTGAAGGACACGGGGTTTCGTAAATACTACTGGTTTCTAAATAACCAAGTGGTACTGAGGAATTCCTTCTCTTCCCAATGAAATGCAGTGACTTTGGAGGAGGGTGGGACAAAGGTCAACAGCATCCTATAGAAGCATTTCTAAACTGCAGCTGCAGGAAGCGTCTAAGTCAGGGATCGTCAACCTATGGGATTCAGTCCACAGAGCCACTGGATTCAACCGGCAGATGTTTTGCTTTGGAGGACTTCGGCGGCTGCCTCTCCTCCCACTGCTGCAGAGACCAGAAGCAACACTGGTCAGGACCTAGCGCCTGCCCGCCCACATCTCATCCAGGGGGAGTTACTCCAGCCAGAAAAGCTTGCCTACACATGGTCTAAGTAGCTAGAACATAATCATCTAAGCTGAAAGACGATGGATGCCAGGTTTTAAGAGTCTCTACTACTTTTGGGGTATATTCCAGGACTGAAAGTGGTGAGGAGCCCAGTTTTATCATCTCGCTCAAACTGTGGTAATAGGGAATTTTCCACTGACTAACCAACCATTTTTCCCATGAATACCCTAAATATTCCCAAAACTTTGGTGTCCAGACCACCACTCAACATTTCCAGGCAGATTACACATGGGCCTAGGGGGAGAACCGCTCCCTCCCCTACATATCAAAAGCCAATTTTTAAAAAAGCACCAGTTGAGAAAGGAAGTGTTACATGAGGTTAACACATTTCCCGTCAGCTCTACCAGGCCCAGACACATGATTCAATCTAGGCAAAACCTGTCTGATGAAAATCAACCTTTTTTGGTTGTGGGTTGGAGGGCAGGGGAAGAGACGCAGGGCAGGAAGGGGACAGTGATAGCAGTGGCTGCTTTCCAGGGCATGCTGGAAATTAACCTCCACCAATTCGTCAAGCACTAAAGCACAATGAGCAGAAGCTGAACTGCATGCTCAGCTCAGCTACAGAAGGCAAGAAGTAGGCTCCTTAACCTCCCGAGCCCTGAGTACAACAGCAGTATTTCATCTAAAGTGGAAAAGACCCCTGACTCCAAGAGGTTGCAATTCAGGGTTGCATCCAAACCCATGAAGGATTAAACACACAGAGTCACCTTCCCTTATGCACTGCAAGTAACTTCCAAACTGGCAAGTGCCACTCATAGCAGCCCACATCCCTAAAGGACTTGTTTGGTATCAAACAACTCTACCGCTTGGATGGTCAGAGGGCTACCTATAACAACCTCCGGCCACAGTGACAGCTCAGGTGTCCAGGACCCTGGGCAGTTTTATCTGAGAAGTGTTATTCAGATTAAAAGCAAAATCAAACCCCTTTAAGCCTTCAAGTTATGGACAGATCATTTTCTTCCTTTCTAAGACACTCTTCTTCTTTCCTAAATGCTGTGTTTGAATCTGCATGAAAAATTAAATCCACTCAAGGAAGATGGAAGCCTAGGTTTGCAGAACAAAGAGAAAGGATGGGCTGCATCAACAGCGCAGCAAACAAAACCAACGGTGGCTGGTTAAATCCTTCGAGCGATAGCCCCCCATCGAGGAATAGCCCTGTATCTGGACTGGCGGAGGGGAGCAGCCTTCCTCCGTTTCCTTAAATGCTTATGCCTTGTTACAGAACAAAAAATCACTTCCTGCTGAGTGTTTATAAAGTAACCATGGCAACTGACTGATCCAAAGCCTGTAAATCCATATGTCAAATTCCTACACCCAACACTATTATTTGTAAAGCAGGCTACTTTATCACAACAGTCTCTATCCATCAGGACTTGGACTGTTAATCATTTTGTGGCAGCATTTGATAAAGTCAGATGAGCTTGGCACAATGGATTTTTTTCTAAAAAAAGAGCTACAAAACCTATTGCTTATTTTATGGAAAGAGTCATAAAAACACAGAGGGATTAGAATCTGGAGCAGTCTGAATTCATAATTTTATCGGCATCAGTCAAGCTCGTCTCCAATTGACAACAGAAATTGAAAGAATGCCCTGTTCTGACCTAGCTTCTTGACTCATTTATAAGATAAAGTGAGAAGAAAATTATAGCTGTGCTTTGAGTCGACACTCCCATTATAAACACCTAATTTTAGGGGTTTCGAACGCTGACATTTTGGACTGGAATCTGACGTGCGAGTCTCAAACCAAAAAGAGGTTCTCTCAAACTATTTCTGTTAGCTAAAAAAATGGCGATGGCCAGTTTCAGATCCACAAATGTTAAGTAAAAGGTTTGAGATGCGTTTTTACCCTCACAAAATAAAATGGAAGCAGCCGTTTGACGAAATGCCTGCAAATCTACTTGGATTTGAACCGGTGCTTTTATCACACCGGATTGTGAGGGATTCCCCAGGTGCTCACAGCGAGGCTTAATGGTGGAGCGTGTCAGTCATGTTTGCTGCCTCTCATAGCCAAGTTTAGTCCTGGCCTCTTCTGGCATTTTCTAAAAGATTTGCTTTTGTTTTAAAATGGCCAAAGAATCTCTTTCAATCCAGCTGCTTCCCCCCCTTCCCTCCCAGTCTCTCACCAGGTGTTCGCCGGTTGTAAATCAAAATGCAAGTCAGCTTATAGATGACTCCAAAAAAACAGAGTAGCCGTATGCCACAAAAGAGGCCAGAGCCCAACTACAAGGACACACCACTGAAGTTGCAGGCAACCAGCAGGATTCAGCCATCGTGAGCTTCAAGCTCTCTTAGCAGTGAGAGGACTGTACTCGGATAATAAAAGGGAAAAGACAGAAGAGGAGAGAACAACCACACCCGTCGCATTAAATCAAACCTGCCTCCTTAACACTGCCCTAAAATTATAGCAGTGGGGTAGACGTGGTTGGGAGGGCAAGTGACACAATCTCTCTCTCCCCCTCTCCTACAGCCTACTCCACAAAGAGGTTAGCAGCCAAATGATTTAAAAATCGGCACGTTCAGCAAATGCTTCATGTCACCGAGGAGGTGGCTGTGGAAAATTAGCCAAGCTACGCATGTTTAAAAGTCTGCCACTGCTCATTTCCAGTAGCCTTTTTTAACAAAACAAATTAGCAGCAAGTTTCAGCATGACCAGCCTCCTGTGCTGCAAGCAGATTCATACAGGAGGTGGCAATCTGTTGGGTCAAGAACAAACAAAACTAAAACCCACTCTAAAAAAAAGGGAGAGGGAGAGAGAAGTGTAAATATGTTCTTGTATTATGGACCTCAATCTCTCAAAGGAGCTATGCAGAGTTGTTTCTAGCCATCAGGTATACAACTTGCATTTCCAAAGTTTCCCAAACCGAATGGTGCATTTACTAAACTGACAGGAACAGCTGCGGCAGCAGCGCAAGTTTTAAAAGCCCAAAATATGATTATGTAATGGACCATAAAAGGGCCATGAATGAAAAGTGCAAGACCCATAATCCTAGTAATGAATAACACACATACATGACACCAAAATTTAAAAGCTTTCTGCAAACTTCATAATCAATTGAGTCACAGCACCCCCCGAGAAGCAAGCATGTAAACTGTCACGCACCGCACTGCTTTTCCAGCCATCATTATAGCCATGTCTACAATGGCGTGTTACATGGATCTTGTTTGTTTGCTCTACATAAAGCAATTTAACAACATCAGACTGAAAAAGCTCACACCTCCCTGATATCCCAGCTTAAAGGTACATTAATTGCTGCACGTACATAGTTTTGCACTTACTCAAATTAACTGCTTGGTATTCTGGACAAATATCTCGTGGTGCGACGTTGTATCATTTAAGTCCATGATTTACTCACAGCGCAACACAGACTAGCTTAATGGACACTACGGCATTCTGGGACTGGGGTCAGACAGCAACCTGCACGATTCCTTTCCCGACATCCGTTAATTTTTCCGACACCATTTTCAAGCTGTTGTCAAGCACTCCCGAGATCCCTGACTGTTACAGTCGTTCATACAAGGAGAATTATAAGCACGGTGCAGGCACTTGGGTCTGGCTCTGAACCCCTGCAGAGACTTGGTGTCATCATGACACGGAAGGTCGCCAAATCCGACTGCTATTCTTCACAAGCAAACTAGTTCGGTGTTGGTAAATTAAGTCTTGGGATGGTGGTCATGGCAGCTAGCATGCGAGGAAGGCGCTACTTTGCTAGGTCAAACTTGTCAGTAGCTTATTATGGATGAGATTCCCAAACTACATACGAGCTACTCATTTGGAACGTGCCTCTTCTTCGCCCCCCACACCTGCCAGATGCTTCATAAATAAGAAGGGGCTTTTCCCCTTATTTAGGCAGCAAAGTCTTATTGATCATTTTGGAATATTCATCAGCGTTGGAAAGGAATAGTTTGGCAAGGGACCACAATGCCAGGATCATTCCACACTCTAACTATTTGCTCCAACAGATGAGTACGCTTTCTCCCTAGATTACTAAGGATAATCAGGGAGCTGTACTTCTTCCCATCATCCTGGGACATCCACGTTGCACTGTGCTTCCTTGGATTAAAGAGCACGAACAAGTTTATCTTATCCTGAGTAATCAGAGAAGGCCAGTGGAGTGTGCGTCAAGGGCCGACCCTGCAGG
>NW_017728926.1:17452294-17459758 GCF_001723895.1 Crocodylus porosus
TGAATCACTGGCTTCTGCGGGCAGTTGCCACCCCTAACCCTGCACAGGCTGATATGCCCCAGGCCCCGCACACCCCTAGGGATGGCTATCAAGAGCAACGGCGCTCAACCTTTTCAACTAGTGAGCCAGATGCCCTGTCCATTTGCAGGCCAGATCCGGTTGGTGGCCCCAATCCAGCTCCCAGAGTGGGTGTGACAGGGTCCCGTCCAGCCGCACAGGGGGAAGAGGGTATGGCCCAGTCCCATCCCTACCCTACCACATGGGGGTGATTTGGGCAAGGCCCAGCCTCGCAGGGAGAACGGGGCGTGGGCCAGCCCCATCCTGGTCATGCAGGAAGAAGGGGCCTGAACCAGCTCCAATTCTCCATGTAGGGGCTGGGAATTTGGAAGCAGGAGAAGGAAGCAGTATTGCCACTGCTACCCTACTGACAAACTGCCCAACCTGTGGGGGATCCTGTGGGCTGAACACTATGGCTCCACAGGCTGGACTGGCACGCTGACCAAAGGCTAAGCACCCCATGTCTAAAGAATCAATGGGCACGTGACAACAGTTTATGCAAAGGGGGGGATGTTTCTTATTAAGCGCATCAAGTGGTAAATGTCTGCTGCATGTTGAAGTCAGGGAGATATTCTGGCGGAGGGATGGGAGCAGACTTTCTGAGTATTATGTAAAGCTCAGGAAGGCACCTCAACAAAAATGCCTCTAATCACAGAAGCGAGGTCAGGACCGCAGTGCATTCCTACTATGGAAGCTGAGGGCATCCCTAACCAATTAATGTTCAGTAATGAAGGTACCATACTTGTCTAATTTTACTCTGTCATTTATGGGTTGGCTACACCTCAGTGAAATGTTTCAGGTAATGTGCCAAAAAGCAGTTATTAAACTCTTATTAAAAAGCATAGGTAACGCACTGCTTTCCTGCAAGGAGCAAAACCCAAACAACATGGTGCCAACCTCAGACCACAGGAATAGGAGCACAGTCAAATAAGGAGAGTTCTCAAGCTTCTGCAAGGATATGGCTAAAAGTGTTTGCCTTCTCCAACTCCTTTGGAGGGGTGAATGTCATGGGAGAGCCCCATGATTTGGAGGATTAGACACTGGCCTCAAAAGGGTACGTTCCCAGGAGTTTGCAGGATGTTTGGGAAGTTGGGCAGAGTGCTGGATCTCTGTAATAAAAGGTGCTCCATCACAGCTGTTGACTTAGGCTTTGTCTACATCAAGTCCCTTTCCAGGAGATTGTGCTCTGTTTCAGTCCCCTGAGGAAGCTCCAGGAAACCATCTCGTCACAACACTGCCTTCAGGAACCCACCCCTGGGCTCCTTTTGAGACTGAAGGAAAAATGTTTTACAAAGTCTACAGGAAGGTGTTCAGTACTGAACCAGCAGAAAACGATTCCTACAGATCTACCCTGAAGAGAGACATAACACCACAACAAATTCATTTATACCTGGTGTGTAGTTGTATAAGGACACACATTGCTTACGGATACCACGCCCTGCTGCAGCATTGTCAGGCCGGCTGATGGTAGAGCTCTTTTCTTTATTAGTTTCGGCATGCCTGTCCACATCAGGTTCTTGCATGATGTCCAGATCTGACAGGTCACAGTTTCTGTCTCTCCTGATATTCTTCTTTTGTTTGGATCCCAGGACATACGTGGGGTCAGAATAATTTTCAGTGGGGGTTTATTTGCTTGCCTTGATGTCTGAGGTGCTCTCTTGAGAGGGTAGTTTTCATTCTCTGGTCCTGCAGTAGCACTACTTGCAAAAACATCATCTGTTTTTCCATCACATGGGCAGCTAGTAGAAACACTACCATAGGTCCTGCTCTGGTCCCTTGCCTTCAAGTACTTCAGCCAAAACTTTTTTGTGCTTTGATTCTGTGCTGGGACAAGCCATGAGAATGCCTTCTTGCCTTCATTTGCTCCAAGGGTCTTATCAATGCCAACATGCCTGTGACTTTTTCAGATGCAGCTCTTCAAAGAGGGAAAATGAGCAGGACTTCTGAAGGACCCATACAGAAACAAAGGTGAAAGAAGCATGCCTGCCATAAGAGGTACACGAACAATAAAGTGCCCTGCACCACGAAGTAGTAGTTAAAAAGAGAGATGACATCCAGTCAGAATGACACAGAAGCAATGCAAGACATGTTGACACAGCCACAAAGCAATGGACTCTGGGAGTTGGGAGGACCACCAAAAGCAGGATAATTAGGAATGTCATCCACACAAAACTAAGAGAAGAAACTCACAGCAAGCAGGTTTACTCCTGTCCCAAGGAAGACTACTACAGTCCGAGATGCCCAATAATTTGAACAGGATGAGGGTGGGGATGTGGCTATATATGTATGCACATCAGGGATATTAAGAAGACTGAACTAGTTGTTTCAAATGTAACATCCCTAGGTAGACGCAACTTAAGAGTATGAAAATGTCAACAAAACACAAGTTTAGTATGGAGTCACTCACTGTGTGATGTCACCTGGTTACGTGCACCCATTTTTCACTGATCTCAAATCCCTGTAAAATTTTACACAATGAAATGCAGCAAGGATGAAGGGTCCCATTTCATTTGGAATTGCCAGTTTTGACATTTTCTCACGTTCAGTTTTGTGGCCACTTGGCACCATCTGCAAATGACGACCCATTCTTCAGGAGGAAGAGACAGTCAGAAAGCAGCTCTAAAAAAAAATCAAACCAAACAGGAGTGCCCTCACGCTGTCAAAATGTAGGTGCTTCTGAACCACTCTGCTGATCAACAGGTTTATATAAATTGAGCAATAGGTATTCTCTGCCCAGGAAATCATAGACTAAAGCCATCTGTCATGCTGCAGCACACAATGAACCTGTATGCAATCTTCTTAACAGCCAACTCAAAGAACACTGTGGCCACTTGCTTCAACAGCCACTAATCTAGCTAAGGATTCCCAGTAAGCCCCACATTTCAGACATTTCCTTGTTCTTGCAAGATACTTTTGGGGGTAGGGGGGAGATCTTTTCTTTTTCCCCCTGCCCCCACTATCTAAAGTGTGATGACCTTCTGTTCAGGAAATATTTAACACAGTCCTAAAGTCATTACAAAACTAACTGCTCTCCAAAAATGGATTTGCCAGGTGAAATGTTCCTTGCTATCAAGCAGTTCAATGCTCTGTCCACACCTAGTTGCTGTATGATGCACAACCCACAAGACAACTGAACATCCAAGGAAACCCTACGTGATACCTCATTACATGGACATTTGTGTAAAAAAGACCAAAATAGCAAATCAGCCATTTCAGTTTGCGTCTACACCTCTAGGTTGAGTGAATCACCCGTCCGTCTGTCCTTCCAGAATCGAGTCTGACAAGCAATGGACTAACTCAGCCACAGCTACTGATATCTTGCAGCTGTAGGACACTGCAGCAGCACAGAAGCTTCAACACGCCAAGTCTCCTGCAAAGCGTAATGCAAAGGATAGCACAATAAATGCCCATGAACAACACTGTCTTGACTTCACACCTGCTCCTTACTCCTTGTTATGCTTTGACTACTGTAACCTCTTTCTTCAAGCCCCAACTGTCTTCAGCCCTGCCTTGCAGAATGCCTCTGCCTACATCACGCAAAGTGGCCCGAGAGGCGTCCACAGCAGCACAGACTGCAGCATCTCCTTGGCACACTATTCTTATCCGGGACCACTTCAGAACGACTATCCTTACATTTAAAGACTTTCACAGCCTTTACAGTACTTAGTTCCCAGGCCTCCACTACTCCATCCTTGCTCCTCTTCCATCCCTCGCACAAAACTACATTGATGGTAGAGACACAGGGCACTAGGCCTTTGGCCTGCAGGCACAGATTGTAGTCTTCTCAGCCGGGGCGACGAGAGCTGTTGGGGGCAGACACTCCTCAGGCCTATGTCTTGTTACCCAGCATGCTTCCAAGGCAGTGCCTTGGCTGAGTTGACCGGAGGAAAAAAAGAGACTTCGTTACCTTCATCGCTGCAACGTAAGAAAGCCATAAAGCACAGCTGATGGGATTCACTACTTGTCTTCTGCCACCAGTGCATTTGGCTTCTTCCTTCTTTCACGCAAACCATTACAGATTGAATTACCAGCTGTCAAATCTCCCCCTCCAATTTGGAGCCAGGAAACATTTCCATGACACATGCTACCGATACATTATGCTTTTAAATATATGGGTGATCATCCCAGGTGTCTCCATGCCAAAAGGTTACCAGAATGCTCACGTGCCCCTTTGCAAATCAAAGCTGGAACATATGGGCTTAAGGAAACCTTTTGTAAAGGAAAGAACAAAACCCCTCGCCTTTCCCAGTACATGAAGCTCTTTCCTCCCTCTCTAGTAAACGCATGTAGTAAACACCACCACAATTAGGAGCCTTTCAGGTCTTAGCTAATATGAGTCAACACTTGCATCATCCAAGCCTAAAAAAGCCTTAAGCTTTCTGTCCTGCATTTTCTTCCACAGAAAAGCTATTCCTTGAAAGCTACCAACAAGGAATGTCTACAAGCTCCCCCCCTCCCCGTCATTTCAAGTCACAAGCTTACATTTCAAAGTCTAGCTGTAAGCAACTTGAGCTCCAATATATATACACACGTTTCCCTGCACTGACATCCCCATTTCCTCTTAGGATCCCTAGCGCTCTCATTTTTGCCTTCCATCAAATATTTAACTTCACGAATCTAACGTTCTGAAAAGATTAGGCTTGATTTCTAATCCTGCCCTCACCCTTCTCAGCAACTTTAATAAAAAAGAAAAATGAGGACAATGGCTAGCCCAGCAGCTCACATGCCACCGTCTTAAAAATCTCTTGTCAAGTAAATGGATGGAACATCAAACTCCCGTACCCCAGCAGAACATGTGCCGCCACTTGAGAGCCCTGGGGCCATCCAGCGGATGTGCTGTAACAACCACTGCTTATTACGCTAATCGTAGGGATCTCACTGTAACTTTATGCTTCCCCTGCCTCCATGTTACAACCACCTGTTGCATCTCATCTTGCGTATCTGAACTGTGAACTCTTTGGGGTGAGGGACCATCTTCTGTGGGCATGCATAGGTGCCCACACAAGTTCATGTGCATACATGAATGCACACACATACAGGGGCCTGCATGCACTGCTTGGCCAAAAGTGGCATAGCTAGGTAACACTGCAGTAGAAATAAAGTTCACATTATGTGCTGGTCTGAGCAATCCTAAAAGGACAGAGTCTTCAGAGAAGCCCTGGAAATCAAAGCTACCATTTCACCATTAGAGCAGACTTGCATATTATTTAAAACAGGCAAGTAAACAGAGTGGTTTTTATTAATAGGGACTTCACTTCTGGGGTAAGGACTATATTCACACACACAATGAATGCACCCAGCACAATAAAATAATTATGAGGAAGAGGACACAAACATCTGCTGGAGGCAAGTTCACAATCAAGTGACACTGCCTTCAAAATGCGCTGCCTTTTCCCTCTTCTTAAAATCAGTTTTATTGTGTAGCAAGAAGGAAAAACACATTCTATATACCAGAAAATACAGACTGAGCAGAAGCTAGTATTACAATACAGTACCTTTCAAGTGATCCAAAAAAATTTAGTCTCTCCATGCTCAGTGAATCTTGCCCTCTCTCCAAATAAGGCTGACTTATCAATCTGCTGAAAATGGAAACACCAACAGACCTTTAACTACAGCCGCTACAAACAGTATGCTGCTTTAATAACCAAGGTTTAAGAAACACATACAAAGAGAGGAATGCACTGGGAATATTATATGCATGGCTTTCAAGGGAAAAAATATCACCAATGACAGGTAGGGAGGTATAAAGTTACCTCTTTTCCCCATATGGCTGACAACAAACAAACTGCTAGTCTGATCTTTTAGTGTCACTTCCTGCTGAGCAGATTTCAAGCAACACTGTTGGCTCCTTGTCAGAAAACAATGTGCTTGAGCCCTGTTCTTCAATAAATGGTTCAACCAATTTGCAGTGTTCACTTGAAACACACAGGAGTATTCATGACGCCTAGGCTGTAGTTCTTATTTGGCAAATGATTTTATTATAAACTGGTATCATAGTGAATCCATTTTCTTTAAAGGTTTCTGCTGCTGTTTAATGGACTGTCAGTATAATTTAGATTTCATCTATTGAAACTCATTCAAGCCTGGCTCCTGATTGTACAATAAATTGAACATATTTCTATTCAACAAAATTAATGACAGTTAATTGTAGTCTGCAGCTCCCAATTTTATAAAAGCAACTGTTCTGCAGTTCAAGCATCAAGCTACATGATTTCCCACACCAATTATTTTTTTCTACACTTGCTATGCATGCCCACAATATTTCATAGGACTCCCCCTGCAAGGCTAACACAAAATTTAAAGTAGTATTTGGTTTACAGCTCTGACGCACACCTCTGATTTTCCTACAAAAAGCAACTCAGCTGCTGCGAAAAGACAGACAAAAATCAATAGATGTTCAACATGCTCAGTCACTAAATGCATAGCAAAAGGTTATTTAGGTTTGATTTTGTGTTTAAATAAAAAGTGAAGTCAGGGATAGTAGGGCTAAATGTGTATAATTACCTTGAAACCTCGTTTAACTTTCAAACAATGCAAGAGCTGGGCTGACTCAACATCTCTTCCTTCAGATAAAACTTACGGTATGTGTGGCCTTAAAAAACCCCCCAAAAAACAGTTCTTTCTGATTTACATAGATAGCAAAGACTCTGTAAGCATTTCATAAGAGACAGCAGGCATTTGCTCCAAAACTGTCAGCCAAAACTCCCTTCCCAGTGTTGTAAAATATGCTACTTTCCAAACATCTACCTGGCTATGATTCGCCCGCACCAAAAGGAGCCGACTTTGAATGATTCTTTATGGCCACAGCTTATAAAGTGCTTTAGGATCTTTTCTGGATGAAAAGTGCTCTGACAATAAAATGTGCAACGGTGCAACTTCAGGAGAGTGTTCTAGCAGAGTCTCTAGCTTTCTCCAAGTGTGAAAATACAAATAGGTTTCCATGGAGGAAACATGGGATACGCAGGACTTATCCAAGATATCAAGCATATTGCTATAGAAATAAACATTGGAGAGATGGGAATCCAGGAAGGGCAGTCATTCCTAAAGGGAGCAATCCTACAGGCACAAAAGGAGACAATCCTGTTGCGCAGGAAAGGGGGCAACGGGGCCAAGAAACGCTCCTGGCTGAACAGGGAAATCCAGGAAAGCCTAGGGGCAAAAAAAGAGAGGCACACGGGCTGAGGAAGCGGGGAGTAGCTACCAAGGTGGAGTACACCTACTTGGCCCGCACTTGCAGGGAGGCAGTCAGAAAGACCAAAGCAGAAATGGAACTTAGGCTGGCAACAAAAATTGAAGACAACAAAAAGTCCTTCTGCAGATATATAGGGAGTTAAAAGAAGGCACAGGGTAGCATAGGACCCCTACAGGATGAACTAGGACAATTAGTGACAGATAGGAGGGACAAAG
>NW_017728926.1:17459858-17482808 GCF_001723895.1 Crocodylus porosus
AAAGACAGGAAGATAGAAAAAAAAAAAAAAAAAAAACTACTAAGGGCTCTTTGTACTAGGGTTTGCCTCTGTATTCCTGAACACAGATCAGGACAAATCTCCCAGTTGGCCCACAGACAGGCAAAAAAGGGAAACTAGCCTACCAACTGTTAGCACTGACTTAGTGAGAGACACTCGGAGGGGCTGGATGCATTTAAGTCAGCAGGCCCAGACAAATTTCATCCAAGGGTGCTGAAGGAATTGGCCAGTGTCATAGCAGAGCCACTGGCACGGCTGTTTGAGCACTCATGGTGCTCAGGTCAGGTCCCAGAGGACTGGAAAAGGGCCAATGTGGTCCCTATTTTCAAGAAGGGGAGGTAGGAGGATCCGGATAACTATACACCGGTTAGGTCTCATCTCTACCCTCAGGAAAACCTTTGAAAAAATTAAGGATCACATTTGTGGGAGTCTAGCAGGGAAAGCAATGCTGAAGGGCAACCAGCACAGATTCATAACAGGTAGATCCTGCCCAACTAACCTTGTTTCTTTTTATGACCAGGTCACAAAATGCTTAGACGCAGGAACTGAGGTAGATGTCATCTACTTGGATTTTAAAGAAGGCCTTCAATACGGTATCTCATCCTCGTCTCACAGATAAACTGAGTGGCTGTGACGTAGATGATTACACGGTTAGGTGGGTCGCAAATTGGCTCGGGGGTCACACCCAGAGAGTGATGGTGGATGGGTCGGTATCAACCTGGAAAGACGTGGGCAGTGGAGTCCCACAAGACTTGGTCCTCGGACTTGTGCTGTTCAATGACTTCATCAGTGACTTGGATGAGGGAGTGTAAAGCACTCAGTCCAAATTCGCAAATGATACCAAATGATGGGGTAAAGTTAACACACTAGAGAGTAGGGAACGAATCCAGGCGGATCTGGACAGGCTGGAGAAGTGGGCAGTACAGAATAGGATGCAGTTCAAGGACAAGTGCAAGGAGCTGCACTGGGGGAGAAGGAATCACCAGCACATTTACAGGCTGGGGGATGACCTTCTCAGCAGCACAGCAGTGGAAGCAGATCTTGGGAGTCATTGCTGACACCACGATGAACATGAGTTGTCAATGTGATGAAGCAATCAGTAAAGACAACTGCACTTTATCATGTATTAGACGGTGCATGACAAAACAGGTCCAAGGAGGTGATACTTCCCCGTTATATGGCATTAGCCAAGCCATAGTTGGAGTACTGCATCCAGTTTTGGGCGCTACACTTCAAAGAGGGATGTGGATAACCTCAGGAGGGTTCAGAGGAGGGCCACTCTCATGGTTGGGGGCCTGCGGACAAAGCCCTATAAGGAGACATTGAGGACCCTGGATCTCGTCAGCCTCCGCAAGAGAAGGCTGAGAGGTGATCTTGCGGCTGCCTACAACTGCGCTGGGAGACAGCAGCAAGGAACAGGAGATGCTCTGTTTATCAGGGCACCCCTTGGAGTAACAAGGAACAACGGCCACAAACTGACGGAGAGCAGACATCAGGAAGATCTTCTTTACGGTAAGGGCTGCCAGAATCTGGAATGGGCTTTCAAGAGAGGTGGTGCTCTCCCCTACCTTGGGGGGTCTTTAAGAGGAGGCTACTCTTGCACCTGGCTGGGGTTGTCTGACCCCAGCACTCATTCCTGCCCAGGGCAGGGGGGTCAGACTCGACAATCTACTGAATATTCAGTCATTGCCAACAGGAGAAACTACAGATGGGTATTTTGAATTTTACTGACCAGAAACACCAAAATGCCTTTAAGAAAGTCACTTAATCATTTTGTAAATAAAGTATTTGCCATGCTTTTTAAATTTTAATCAGCAGATTAGGACTCTCCTTTACATCTTTGTGGTTTATTATGTGAACCCGCACATAAGGACAGAAGAGGGACTTGAAACTTCTAGGTCCCATGCCCCAAGTGGAGCACACACTCCAACAAATCTTACATGCTTCCCTGTCCAGTTTAAAAGTAAGGGGTATTATTCTACCTCAGAGGATGAATACAGTTTATCTGTAAAGCATTTTAAGATCTTCAAAACCACCTATGACATCAATGCAGCTTTTATAATAAAAACTTCCCAATTTGAACAGCTGATAGATGTAGCTACTTGATTAGGCAAGCAGATAAAGAGTAACCTATCTTCTCAATTGCTGGAGCAGCTCTGAGCAGAAACAGGTGTTTTGGAGTAAAGAACTAAATGAATGCATCACTTCAGTGATTTGAAATCTCTGATCGGGAAGATTTCCACATTATTCTGTGTTTAAAATAGCTGCATTCTCTGTCTCTTCAAAGCTCACTGTGCTGCAAATACAGACATTTATGGTGAGGAAGCCTGGCTGTTACTCTCCCTGTTGGCTTGCAATTTGATAGCCATCCACCTGCCATTTGTATAATCAAGCCTAGTAGTTTTAAACAAGGTATTTGTATCTAAAAACCTGAGTGCTACACTTATTCTCCAAAATGAAATGGGAGATTTTGCTATTGTTTAAATTGTAAATGGCTTTGAGATTTTTTTTTTTATAAAGAACAAATTAGTGCAGCTGCTGTAAAGCTGATCTTATAGCAGAAGTGCATTTCAACATGATGCCTTTGTTTTTTGTTTTGCTTCTTTTTTTTTTTTTAAAGAAAAAAATTCTTAATATCCTAGACACCTGCCAAGACATGTGCCTACTTTCCTACAGTACGGAATATAAAACAAGGATTACCATACTTACAATAAAGATGAGCATTACCTTGCTGGAAATAAGCAACAAACATCTCAATGGAAATAGCAGGCAATACAAGACATCTTTGTTTAGAAAGGAATAGAAGACCTTACCAATCAAAAACAAACCCTAGGATGCTGGGATGAGATGAACACAGATTTTCTAGACCCGAGTGATCGAGAATGGAAGGGTTTCTGGTCTGAAATCCTCCCACAACAGAGTACCAGAAGCAAAAGGTAAAAGGAAAGCATCCATAACCCCTTGGCCTCTGAAGGGAAAAGGAAGACTGGACAAGGAAATGTCTCTGGCTGATAGCTGACAAAATGCTGTCACTTCGCTCAATAGGAGGGTTGGACAGACAGATGGACTGAGGCTGCCTCTTTCATGATCACATAAACACCCCACCCTTGCTTATCCTTAGTTTGGTGCAATTTTTTTTTTTATTTTTTTATTTTTTATTTTTGTTAAGGAAGAAAGGTGAACACATTCACCCAGTCTTCTGACCAGTAGCATTCATCTAGGTTATAGAACAAGGTATGCCATTCAGTTCATTTCAGTTTTATCTTGCCAGTGTTAACCAACTGAGCAGACACCATTGAGATGTGAACGTTTTTTAAATAAATTCCTTTTCACCATTTAAGCTGTATTTACCTCTAGCATTTCACACTCCATTTGGACACTGAAAATAGAGTAGCAGTTTCACTAATTATAGCCTGTTTCACTCATTAGTTCTCATGCACTTCCAGGATTGTATCTGAGTTGTAAGTGTAGGGGAATGTTTACAATCAACACCCAACACTCTGTCATCTTTTTTTCTTGAAATGCTGAAAAGCCATGGCTTCTCCAAAACCTGCATTCTGAAGCTGAACTGCAGGACTGTCTCCAGTTAACTCCATTTACAGAGAAGAAATGCCTTCTCCCCCCACAAAACTTCAGAACGATGGGCTGACCAAAACAGGTGCAACTTTCTATTAAGGCTTAAAAGTGAAGTACAAATCTTCAAGGCCATCAAGCACAGCAACTACAAAAGCAATTCAGCAGCTCCGTTCCACAAAAAATGCCCAGAGATTTTCCCTCCCACCCTTGGAACAATTATTCAAACTCAATCCCAGTAGCATTTCTACCTCACATTTCCATTTGCCCAGTTTTATAATGGCGTGCTATATTCCACATTAATAAGTGTTATTCTGAGTAGGAGTTGCAATCTTCCTATGTTCATCAGCTGCAAAAGTAATTCCCTAATGCAATTTGCAAAGCCCCTGGTATCTGTGCACCATGAGTACCTATGGTAATTAAACCATGGCTTTTCAATTATATCTACTGCTGCTGCCATGTACCAAAAACGTATCAATAAGGTCTTAATGTGAAACTTCACCCTACAGACCTTGCAAAAACTCAAAATGCCTTAGTTTGACAGGATATTTTATTTTTAGGAGTCTAAGCTTTTTTGGTGTACGCACCACACATGCACAGAACTTGCAGCACAGAGATGATTTTTAATAAGGTCTCATTATAACAGTCAATGATGGAACATCTTCTTGATTTGTTGTGATAAGACATGCAGGGATGAAGACGCCTGAAAGGGGACAAATGCCCACACAGAGCGATCACCTCATCTAAAACGCCGCACTTGTGCAGGGCTCATTTGCTATGAGAAACCCATCAAGCACTCTCCCAATTCTACAGATTAATGTACAAGGGACAGTATGAGAAATGACACATTAGATTAACATTAACCCTCTTTCCCTACAAATTCCCAATGTCTTCCCTCCCCTGCTTCTCCCCCTCTATATTACCCAGTCTGAGGATCCGCACAGATAGCAAAGCAAAAACAAAGACAAAACTGTTTGTTGGATCAACCTCTATTGATCAGCCTTAAGTGGGACTCCATCTGTCAAGCATTAACAGCTGCCCCACATACAGAAAAGAGGGAAAACAATGCCCAATGAATTTAGATAGAAAACAAAACAAACCAAACTTCAGAAGTTGGAAATGCAGTTTTCATTCTCTTTATATTAATGGGCCATACAGAAATAGCACCACAGTGCTCCTCCTTGCAAAAGAGGTTCGTAAGTAAACAAGTCTAACAAGCAGTTTGCTGTCTATATTCAATTAAAACATGAAGGCAGGGTAGGAATCAATGCCCTCTGAAAAGAAACATGAAAGCCTGCACCATATACCTATGAATTGCCAATGCATTCTGTCCCTTGATTCAAATTATTTTGAACCCTTAGGATTGCTCACCTAGTCACCTATATTAACACATTTCTCATAACATTTCAAGTCTTGAAAATGAAAAGGAAATTACAAACAACTGCTACCTATGAAAAGCTCCAGTGGTAAATCATTTAAGCAGCCCAAACTTAACAGGGCTTGGAAATGCCAGCGATCTCTACGTGCTTCAATCCAGTTCAAAGAGAAACCTTCTGGGCTGCCTTTGTACAGTTTGTTGACCTTCTTGGCTTGCTGCAAGGCTTGGCTGTTTACCCAGACCCTCTCTCCCTCTCTTCTGCATTATTAAAAAGGGTGGATCAACAGAAAAGGGTTTTAACTGAGACAGGGTTGTCCTTATGATGGTCTCTTAAAATAGAAAATCTCAAGTGGTAATGGGGAGGAGAATGCTTTGAGAGGGGGCTTGTTTGATTTTTTTTATGATGATGATTTTGATTGTTCATGTGCTTCAAAGCGATTAAAGGTGCACTGGTATACATCTGAAAAATAAAGGAAATGCTTGTCAACTCCCAAGCAGCTGTGGTTTCTGAAGTTTATAATTCACAGCAACGGAAGATGTGATACTAAACTGCAAACTCTTTAGAAGTTATATTACTATTTCAGTAACAGAGGTGACACATGAAGAGTAGGGAGAGCAGATGGGGTTAGAACATATGTAGATTAAAGTGCTAATCTCGCAAAGAAATCTGGGCTGACCTAAGCGTTCACCCATGCAGATCCCCAAGAAGGATCAGGGCAACGCAGCCTAAATTGGAAGGGAGAAGTCTGCCTGCAAGTCTAAGTGCTTCTGAAGGTACACTTATAGCTCCTTATGGGATGATAAATCCCACTGCATTTTATGCAGATGACTCAGCAAAGAAACTAGCATTTAAATTCTCAGCACAGGGAGTCCTCCCCTCCCCCCCCAAAAAAATTACTGAAAAGCAAGTTAAATTTCCTAGAAAATGAGAGTATATATGAGAGAGCGAGAACGAGCATGTGTGCGTGTGTACATATATATATATATATAATTTTAATTCTGGCATGCCTGCCTCTCAGCTGGTGAGGGTGTCAAAATAAATAGAAGGCAATATCTGGAAAAATGACAAACACATGGGTCAATGTCAAATGCAAGCCAATCACTGTCAGGGCAAGTGCCAAATTCCTGCATTTCAATTTCACTAATGTTCTCCAACTCGGATACTGCTAGCCCACTTCAAAAGCAAACTGCTTCCTCTCCCTTCCCCCCCGCCCCTCTTTCTTCTTTTTTTTTTTTTTTTATTAAGAGTTTTTATAAAACTGATAGAGGAATTCAGATTAAAACAACTGTTTCAGCAATTTCCTCAGTTACAACAAGGCAAAGCATCTATCTATAATTATAATAAAGGGAACATTTAACAATTAATTGAGCCAGCAAAAGCTAAACCTCGGGAGTTTGGGAGTTCAAATGCTTGCTTGCTAAGCAAAAGGGCAGTGGATTTTAACATAACTGCAGGAAATCTCAGTCCAATTAGACGCTCGGTAAATATAATTCGGGTTCCACTGCGACTGGAATTCTATTTGATGCAGTCCAGCGGACAGACATTACAGCCAAGCCTAGAAATGCAAACAAAAGCTGACCAGCCATCTTCTGTTGTTTTCTCACTGGACCAGTGCAATAAGCCAACACCTCCAGGCTCCCAGAGCAAGCCAGAGTGGACCGCAGGCTCTTTCATAAGGCTTGCTTTGAAAAATGACCACATAAACTATAATCACAGAATATATCAAAGTGGAAAATCTGTAAGATCTTGCTGTGACGCATCTAGTGACAACCATGCGGCAGTATTTCACAAGAGTACTTTTCTGACCTGTTAATTCAGCATCTCTCTGGTCGTCCAATGCCTGCCCAGACAATAGCTTAAGGGGTAACGCTTCCTCTTAAACAGCGCTTAAATTTCTTTTGTTAGATCTCGTTCCTTAACTGACGTCACCTATATCCTCAGAGGCAGTAGCACTCAAAATGTTCCACTCAGGTTACCTTCTCTCATAACAAGATCAAGGAAGACCTGCCTTCCAATGCCATAAACATCATCCACGAGGTTTCACGGGCCACCATGAATTGCAAGCAGGTCCGTTCTTGCAAGGTGCAAGCCAAGGCTAGCTAAGGGCCCAAGACTCTGTTGTTTCTCAGGAAATATGAAAAACGGGCTCCTGCCCATTATGGTCAGTAAGATGTTAGGACATTTATGATGTCTGAAACCTGTTTTCTGATATTAGAACCATGATGCCGAGCTGCGGAACTGGTAGAGCTCTGGTTGAGAGAGAGATGCCTCAAAATCGACCAGACCACAGTTGTCTATTCAAGCTGCAACTTTCCTTGGATTATATTTTACTGATTCTCATGGGATCAGCAGGGAGTCATTTAGCAGTCTGTATTCTTACCTACACCATTTATACCAAGTGTTGCACTACTACATCCCTGATTATGCTAAAAATGGTATTTCATTTAGCATCTCTTCAATCTGGAATTCAGATTTTGCATTATTCTAGGAACACCTACCAACAGTGACATCTCCTAGCACAAGATCTGAGCTAATGCAACCCAAATGACCACAATGTCCTCAAAGATAACAGAGAGTGGCCAAAGGTGTTATTCTTCCTGTAGAAACACATTTACCACCTCTGTTACCATGCCTGCAGTTCTTCTGCTGCATTTGCTGTTTATGTAGTTCCTGATGTCATTGCTGGAATGGATCCCTACAAATCCTTTTAATCCTTATAGATCCTTTTAAATGTTTCTGGATAGCTACAGCAAAACACTGCCCTCATTTCCAAGTGATATACAGAATAATTTGTTTTTCTGTTGATGGGTCTAAATGGACCATCATATTCCAACCAAATTCTTATACTCATAACATGGCTACAACCCAGTCAGAGAAAAAAAAACCTCTTCCTTGTCAGGCACCAGGTTTTTCTAAAAGCAGCATTCCCTTTTGACCTTCCAGGTGAGAAAAGGGATGCTTTTGGGATTCTTCTGTTTATCAAGACAGGTGTATAAAATGTGTTCAGTTAAGAGGCCCATTCAAAAGCTGGAAAAACATCCACAAACCTTTAGAGGTAAAGAGGCCTTCCACTTGCAACAGGAGCCACAAACTTTAATCAACAACTTCTGCAACCTGATTTGGTTAGAACCCTGATCCCTTTCCACCCAAAGCCACGCACGCGCCGAGGTCATCTGTCCAGAGACCGGAGGAAGATTAATTAGAAAGCTAAAGAACACACATGCAGGCATGTAACCACTACCATGCAGTAATTCACTCTGGATCGGTGACACTGAATGGGTTTGTTTACTGCAAGGAGACTAATTAGCCCTGCAGTAAAACATCACCATCTACACGGTGCTGTTAGGATGGAGTAAACTAATTAACTCCACTGTAGTATAGCACTGCCGAACACAAGCACTATCCTATAGTGGCATTATTTACTCCGGCGCAGCGCACATGCAGACACTGACAGGGGTGGCTGGGGCATGAGTGTGCTCCACTGCTGCCTGCTGGCTAGCCCCACACTGAAGCACCCTCGTGCCCCAGCCAGCCTCTCTGCAGCATGTTGAGCCAGGTCAGAGCAGCCCCGGGCTGGCAGGCTAACCCCCGTATCCCCCATCAGCCGCAACTGTTCCAACCTGGCTCAACTGCCTGGGTGCATGTGCAAATGCAGCACAATAAACTCCAGCACAAACTGCACCAGAGTTTATTCAGCTGCATTAACTGAACATGTAGACACACCCAATGGAACTTCCTAGAAGCAGACACCAGGCCTAGTGCACAGTAACACCCCCACATAGTACAGTTACTTCACATTTTTCAAATGGTAACTTTACCATGGACTTGAAAGATTTACTATGCAGTAGGGCTCTGCATGATGCGTCTGCTCCACTTTGACTACATGGTAAAGCCAATTTATTATACTGCGAATGTGTCATGTGCTCCACCCCCTCAGCCACAAGTCCAGAAGAGCAGCATGGCTATTTTTAATATCTTTTCAGTGTTCTTTTATGTCTGTGCCCTCTGGAAACAAGCAGCTAAATAAGAAGTTGCCAGACTTTCACACTCAGGTGAAGGGTATACCATCCAACTACTCGTTTTCCATCACACGGTGCCCTCTTTTACCTATAGCAAAATCAGGAATATCACATTATATATCAACTGCAGCTTCAAATTCTTCAAGAAAAAAACCCCAAAACCTAACATGGCCCACTTAAACCTATGACTTTCTTTGCTTATGAACTTACTGAGGCAATACACATGATGACAGACTGGATACAAATAATCCCAGTAGGCATCTACCCCCTTCTAAGAAAAAAAGGGCAGCTGGTACAAGCTAGCAGCTGCTTTTCTGTTCCGTTCTCTCAACAAACAAGATAGTAAACTGCTATATATACTTAGGTAAACTGCCAAATGAAGTTCAACATATGCACACAGCCCTATTGCCTCTCCATACCCAGGGTTGGGCTTGTCTTTCCGCACCCAGTGTATTGCCAAACAGTCTGAAGCACCGAAACACGGGAAAAAGAACAAACAAATCTGGGGAGCTGCCCTATAAAGTGCCAGCTGCTGATGGCCAATACAAAAGACAGCATGTGTTTTTCCTCATGACGTAATGAACTTTGGGATGTCCTCCAGCAGAAAAACCAAGAGTTAAGACTGGCCGACTAACCAAAGTAAGGAGTGAGGAGGCCTGGCCCACATAGCCAAAAAAAAAAAATCAATGTTTGAAGCTGCTTACAGTCTGCCAATCATGCAAGCAGAGCTGTTAAACTCTGAGTTTTAAACAAATTACACCCACACAAATAGGAACCATGTGTTAACCATATTGCATGTCGATGCAAACCGTATGGGAAAGTCAACCCTGTTAGAACATGGCTATCTATGTCTAGGTAGATGTCTCATCTAGCTGGACTCAATCTGTGCTAGAAATGAAAGAAAATGAAATATAAACCCTTTACATGGATATGAAGGAAACAAAAAATAAATACATAATTTTCCAACCCCGATCAAGTCAACCAATAGCCCACGGTGAAGAAGCCTGTAAGCAAACCTGGATGCACTCTCTGCAATAAATCATTTTGTTACCATAACAGTCATTTCAACAAAAAACAGGGTAATAGCTGCCAGGAAATAAGAGAAAGTAAATTAGACAGGGAAAGGGGAGAAAATACAACAAGGTCAAACAAGTTTGTAGTATGGACTTGTGTATTTTCGAACAAAACACAAAGGCTAAACATCACATTCAGACTCAAGCAGCAGCACTTGAACATAGAAATGCTCTAGTCAAGATCAAGTATAGATGTGTTCATTCAAATACTCAACAATAAGCTATACACTTATATAATCCCTTTCTTCCCAACAATAAAAGTTAATTATTTCTGCCTGCCACCAGTGAAATGCAACTACTTCTGGGGTAAGATGACAGAAAAACAAATAGGTTGATAAGAGTCCTGAACAGCAGCAAGGTTGATTTTGGAAGAAGTGTTGGCCAAAGACACAGGAACTAACTGCCAGGAGAATAGAATAAGAGCAATGGGATCTTCACCTACACTGATCAGAGCTGACCTCGGATAAAACAAAATTAAACTGCTTTCCTGAAAAGCGACTAACAGGAGGTTTAAGTTTGAAGATGCACATTAAAAGAGGTCACCCAAGTAATTGATACCCCTGTGATGCACTGCTTACTGTGGAAGGGTGTGGGCACCCAAATGCGTTACTGTGAGGTTTATTCACAGACATACTACAGTGTAGCTGTTGTGCCATAACTGCCGGCGTCCGCTTCTATCCTGTAAGTGCAAGGCAGCTCAACACCTTTCACTGGGCAAGGCGGCACAATACAACAGTGCAATTGCCACAACCAACCCAAACGCCTATGAATTTGCCCAACTCTGTTCAACTCTTATGCAAATCAGAAGCTACCAAATAAAATCTGAATTTGCACTTAACCTTCTTTGTGACCATACAGTAAGCGCTGGAAATATACCATTTAAGATGTGACAATCCAGTTAAGACGTTATTTATAATATCTTGCAGACGGCTAATCAGCTTTGAAGAGGGTAGCTAAGCTCATGCCTCTTCAGCAAGGGGATTTCTAGTGGTCTGATTTTTTACTGCTATCCAAAAACGTCACTGACGCAAACAAGAGAGAGAGAGAGAAATGACCAAAGGGGTAAAAAAGACAAGTCACCGGAATGTAATCATTAGGAACTGTGTTTTATTTTAATTACTGAAAAGCAGACTCTGTTCAACTTACGCTATTCACATTACAAAACCAGAATAATCTCTTACGTAATCTTACGGCTACATTCTTCTAGGTCGCCTTTCATCAAGTAATCTCAGAGCAAGAGCAACCAAAATAATCTTCATAACCTCCCTGGAAGGTTGGCTGGTACAGCACTTATCCTACAGAGACAATGGGCACAAAGGGTTTCAGTTAACTTGCCCACACTGACATGGTGGAGACCGCTTCCGCTGCAAGGTGGTTTCCCTGACTCCGCACCTTTTGCCAGACCATGCAGCTTTTTCCAGATAATCACAATCTAAATGTAATTGCTGTCCCAAGCACCCAAACTCCCTTAGAACTTGTTTTCCAACAGCCACCTCCCAAAATAATGCTCAATTAAGTGCGGTTTCTTTATTTGTATGAGCAGACTGTTCTCCGACATTGTCAACCATGTGTGCTCCCAGGTGGCTAATAAGGTCTGACTGATGCTTGGCCAGAGCTGACGGGTCTCACTGCGTGTGGGTTCTCTGATGATTCAAAAAGGTCTGTGTCATGATTGAAGCTTTTCCCACACTTGGTACATAAATAGCATTTCTCCCCACTGTGTGATCTCTGGTGAATAAGAAGGTACAAGCCCTAACTGAAGCTTTTGCTACATGCCAAACATAAATAAGATTTCTCTTCCAAGTAGATTCTCCTGCAGCGTATAAAGCATGAGCAATCGCTGATGCTTTTCCCACATTCACAGCCTTTATAGGCTTCTTGCTCCGGTGTGGATTCTCTGGTGAATACTGAGGTGCGAGTTCAAAATAATGCTTTTCCTAAATTCATTACATTCCTATGGCTTTTCTGAAATTAAAAAAAAAAAGAACAAGAAAACTTCCTTTGAAAGCCACAGGCGCTAAAACTGGATATAAAAAAATCCTCCTGCACTAGAATGGAAAAAGACGCTTATAACTGGTGGATGATCCTGGAGTCCCCTGTTCAAAAGCTACAACTTTATACGTCAATAGCGGCTGCAAGCAGCAGCTGTTTAAGGGAGCGCAACAAATATTTATAGAATATGCAGGATGCATACACAAAACTAACAGTTGTGTGTATATGGCTTGGGACTTGCGTCTAAAAGGAGCTATTTAAAACTGTCAGCCTAAAAAATTCAAAGGAAGCTTGTTTGCCAGCAACTTCCTCTTCCCCTATGCCTGCTCCCCCGCACCCTCACCAGCAGGCAGAGTATAAAGCACTTTCTTTTTGAGAATTAGTCAGAAAATCAGATTGATGATCACTGGACCCAGACACAACGCAGGCATTTTTGTACTAAATTCTGCTTTCCTGCCAAAACATGTCTACCGAAAATCAGACTATTACTGATACTTTCAGTGGAGGGCACCTATAGTGAGTGTCCTATTTTTTCCCAGTTCTATTATATGAACTACTAAGACGACAAAACAAACTGATTTTCTACCTCCATTTTAAGCCAGGTCACTCAGCAATGAAAAGCCAGTGCATTAAAGCACTTCACCACAAAACCCACACAAAAGCTGTGCTTAATATACCATAAGTGTTCCCAATCCACTGACACTGGAGTTAAGCTACCCCAAAGCTGAATTCTGTGGACTCCCTGTTCTTGCTCCTCCACTGGTCAAATATTTCCTCATTTAAAGTCCTGACTATTGAGAAGCAAACAGTGTCATAAATATTTTCAATTTGGCATGTCTGAGGTGTGCTTCTTGGAGATAAGTTGATGCATCTATATAAAAACAAGATTTTTTTTTTGTATAGAAGAGAAAATAAAAGAAAAACAACTTAAAACTTTACTTCCAAAAGACCCTACCATTATTTAAACCCTTTAACTCGACTATACACAAGGCAAAAAAAACACATCACGCCCCACTCATCTGGGAGTTGGTCACTAGGGGCGTGTGAAGCGGGCGCTTTTCGATTCTGATTCGGCCCAAATCAGGGACAGTGATCCGATTCATTGATTCTGAAGATTCGATGGCGATTCGGAGAATCAGCAATTCAGACAGACGCAGCTTTAAATGTTTTTTCTACATACCTTGAGGTACCAGCACAGCTTACGAATGCTGCGATCCTGGGGCGCACGGAGCATCCCACAGGAGCGTGGAGGGGCCCTCCATCTGCTTGACAGAGAACCTGGAAGTGAACTGGAAATATTGCTGCTCCACTTCTGGGGCTGCTGGGGAGAGGGCTGTCCCGCCCCACCCCAGCTCAGTGATTGGCTGTAGGGGGACCCTGGGAGCACCCCCAGACCCAGAAGGCACCAGTCGAGCTGGGGGGGAGTGGGTGCACGGTGCGGAAAGCCCCCCTGCACACTTCCCAGCAGAACTGGAAGTGCTTCTGGTCCACTTCCAGGTCTGCTGCCAAGCGCACTGGGGAGCCCCCTGCGCTTCCATGGGACACTCCATGCTCCCAAGCACCAGAGCACTCGCAAGCCCCTGCTACCTAGAGGTATGTAGAAAAAACATTTAAAGCTGTGTTTATGTCCGAATCGCCAAATCGATTCAGAGGGCTGCAATTCAATTTAGAGAGATTAAGGGGTCCTCTGATTCGATTCGGATTCAGAGATTCGACCACCAAAACGGACAGAATCACAGCCGAATCAAATCGGGGACCAAAGCTTCGCACAGCCCAAATGGCCACACTCACTGCAGCAACCAAAAGAAACAGATGACTGACAGGTTAGAAAAAAGAGTACCAACATTTTACACTATTTACAGCTGTTTCACCAGCTTCCACATAAAGTTTTAGTACTCTAGAAATGCAACAGACCATTAGAAAATTACACAGGCTTCCCACCACTAGCTTCCACTGTTTTCCTTTGGAGCCAGTTTCTGTTTTGCTCCAGCAGTGTTACTATAGCATGCTGCCGATTTTACAGAAGAGCAGGATAAAAATAGCGGAGCCCCGAAGCTAATCCTTTTGAGAGCAGAGACAAGAATAAATACCCCTTATGGTGAAACAAACAACTGCAATTACCCATGCAATCAAGATTGCACAATTCTTTTACCCCCAAATAAAAATTATTATTCAAAATGAAGACGGCAACCAGAAGAAAAAAAACCCAGCCAACACAAACCACTTTCCTGGGGAATATCACTGTGTAGTGGTCAACTGACAATGGGCACAGCGTGACAGGGTCCTCAGGGAGGGCTAATTTTTGAAAAAAAATTAAACCCTGAAAAAAGCAAACTTAGTTTAATCACTGCAGGGTTTCACATAACTGGCACATCAAAAGATACCCAGGGTACAATGAAATTTACCCCCCCTCTATTGTGCCCTGAAACAACCTTGATAAGATACGAATGTTTGCACATGGAACAAATATTTATAGTGAGAATATACAGCCTTTCATTGAAAACCAGATAGCTCTGGGAAGGCCAGCACATATGACTTGCTTTAATCAACGGGTAAACTGCATGAAATATCACGTGATCAAGTCTGTCAGGAAAACAAGCCAATGGCATTATGAGGACTAGGCTCCCAGATCCCTTGACTTGCAGTTCGTTGCCTAGAGCAGCCTCAGCTATAAACACCTCCTCCCGTGAAGATGGCTTGTGAAGTTGACAATGGAGCTTTAAAAGCAAGTAATATGAGCAGCAGTAATTGGACTCAAGTCACAGGCTCTGGCAAGTGATCTCATGTCTCTCAAAGGAGTCCTTACATATTGCCAGCTCAGCTGGGGCTTAGCTCCCAGCTCCAGAGCAGGGAAGCTGGAAGCCCATAGAACCACAGTTGGAGAAGCCATCAAAATTTCTCGTCCCCTCTCTGAAGCTGCGGCATGGAGCCTGGCAGTCCCATAACAGACTCCCAAGGCACACAGCTCAAGGCCAGTCTTCATGGAAGGAGCGCTGGGAGTAATTAATTCGTCTACAATGCAGGCTGAACTTTCTGGAACTGAAGCCACCTTTGTTCAAGAACAGCACCCACAAGGAGCATGGCTGCAGAATAATGTATTCCACTATAGTGAGGCCAGGCCAAAGCGAATCTTAACTCCCTTTGCAAGCCTGACATTTTGGATTGTGGCCAGTTACAGACGGGAGTAGAAGGAATTGGATGGAAAGCACAGCCAAGAAGGAATGGAGATGTGAACTGAGGATGCAAAAGGAAAAAAAAAAAAAAGATGGGAGAGCACCGACGCAGAATAAGACAACATAATGGTAAGGAAAAGGGGTCTTTTTCTTAAGAATAGGACTTAAGTTCACCCCCAATCAGAACTGTGAGAGAGATGGAAAGCATGCGACAAGAAAGTTTGCCTGTGTCCACTGGAGACTGCACACCCTCCCCTCTAGGACCACCACGTACACTGCAGCAGAGACATGGTAAGCAGCTATGCAACTACAGCCCGAACTACCATGTATTTAGAGCTCCTTACCTCCAGGCCTGTAGACGACGTCATCCTCTGTGATGAAGGACGATATCTCACCGTTGTCCGTTCTCTCATAGCGAGATTTCTTCTTCGGTGGTTTCTTTTTATTTTTCTTCGTAGACTCCTCCGTGGTAGCACTGTTGTTATCGTTGTCCTCGTCTTCACTGTGGTCGCTCTCGGCATAATTCTTGGCGCCTCCTTCCAAAGTACAGCTCCGACGAGGACGCGAGTTCTCGCTCTCTCTCACTTTGTCTCTTTTGTCTCGCTCCTTGTCCCGGTCTCGGTCTCTGTCCTTCTCTTTGTCTTTGTCTTTTTCTTTGTCAGCTGTCATGATTCGCCACGTGCCTTCTTCTGTCCTCTCACGGCTGGGCCTCCGTGAAAGGTAGACAGTGAGCCTGGGCTTCAGTCTTCTGAATTTCTCACTCAAATCCAGGAAAAATTCGACCACTCCAATAACCCCAGTGTTTTAAAAAGGCTCTTGAAAGAGAAAAAAAAAAAGAGGAAACGTTATTACTCAGAATACTGTCATAATCCCAAGCTTCTCCCCCGCCCTGCAGTTCTCAAAGTCAAAAAGTGACTTTGAAAATTATTTCAGGTTGTCCTGTATTTTACATCTTTATAAATAACTCAAATTAATTCCATGATAAATTATAGTTTCAGATGCTGCAGATGTAGCAACTTTCTCCCACCCCCACAAAAGCTCTTCAGAGTTCTTTGCAGAACCAAGGACAAGGACCATTTCATAGCTATTGCCAAAATACAGACATGTCTGGGGTGGAATCGCAGTTTTTAGAATAAATACCATTTTATCCCAAGAACTAACTAAAAATGTAACCAAATGCAACTGAAAAGACTCCAGGGTAGGCAGGAGGGAGGTTTCTAGAGCACAAATCTGACTGAGACACCAGGTTTACAACCTTTCTTCTCAAAGCAAGGACAATAAAAGCTTTACCTAGTAGCCTGGATTTCAAATTTTAGACTTGATCTCAGGAGGTCCCCTTCCAGGCCTATGCTCCTATATTTCCAGCACAATGCCCCACAAAGCAGACAGAATCATGTCCCACTTGCTACAGCTCCCAAGTACTTGTTAAGAAAGCTTCTTCTCCAAAACAGAACTAAAATTTGACCCTGAAAGCTTTCAGGATCCAATGAGTTCACACCACAAGGGGGTCATGGGCACATCAGCCAGAGTTGCTTGCAGGTATCAGAATAATAGGCAGTCTTTGGGATTCTTTTCCTAATAAAATACAAATTTCTTTAACAGAAGGAAGAATCTAATCCTCTTGTCTTTGTCTCTCCCATTATAATATCCTAACACTGATAACAGATTATACGTTGAGGTCCCCTGTTGCCCAACTACAAATTGACTGGGAAATAGTGCATGCAGTTACAACAGTATTTATAAGTGAATGGCATGTCATAGTTTAAGATCCTCAAACAGCCATGAACAACGCCGTGCAGATTTCATCAGTCACTTATCCGTTCTGTGATAAATCCCCCCTTCAAGCCTCAGACACCACACACTTGCCTCGCTCCATTCAACTAACTAAAATGTGACAAAGAACGCTGCCACGTTTGGAGCTAGACTGTTCAGTGGGGGCAGATGATAGAACAAGGAGCAACAACCTACAGTGGCAGCAAATGAAGTTGAGGTTGGATATCAGGAAAAACTCTCTCTTGAGGAGGGTAGAAAAGTACTGGAATAGGGGAACTCGGAGAGGTGGTGGAATTTCCATCCTCAGAGGATTTTAAGATCTGGCTAGACGAAACCTCGGCTGGGATGATATAGTTGGGGATGGTCCTGCTTTGAGCAGGGGATTGGACTAGATGTGACCTCCTGAGGTCCTTTCCAACCCTCATTTTCTATGATATACTGAAAGCCTCTCGTTTGCTCACCCCAGAAGCCAAGACTTTACCTTCAAATGGCTTTCCAAATCACTCAGGTCCAACAATCTGGACTGACAGGTTGCATGTTACATCCTTGAGTGGCAGCCAGCAGCACAAGCAATGTTAACATTTTTGGCACCCTCTTCTGGAAAGCCTCTAACAGAATTTGCACCAGTTGAGGCATCCATAAGCACTTTTTAAATTGCTTACTAGAACAGTTATAGCCATTTATACAAGCATCATTAAATACTATTTTCCTGAAAACATACTAACTTTAATGGGATCATTCCAAAGAAGTAGATCCAAGAAGCAGGTACATACAAGTTAAATGGAAGAAATTCAATGTTTTCTATAGTTTATCAATCCAGAGTAACGGGATCTGGGCAGCAATTAATTGTACTCGCATATATGTAAAAAAAAGTCCAGGAAACTACACATTGCAGCTTTAAGGAGACTATAGCCAGAAGTGACATTTCAAACAAAAGTTATTCATCCTATAAAGCTCAGAAAGACTTGAAGGCAAGCAAGCTGCTGCCTTCAATCAAGACTTTTGCTACCCGAATTTTTCAGGAAAGGAAGCACCTTCAAGTAAGGTAGCTTTGGAAATACATGATCGGCCACCGTGCACCGGTGATCCTTTGAGTTCTACCTTAGATCTTTCCACAATGTCTCCCATTCACAGTATCCTAAACTATGAACACAGGAATGAGTAAGCCATGAAAAGCAAAGCCAGAGGCATACACCTGGAGCAAATAGCATCATGGCAGCTGCACACAGACAAGCAGGCTGTGCTAAGCTGCCACAAATTCAAGTAAGGAAAAGGCAACAGCTGCCACAAGTTTTAACAACAGCCAGCGAAGTTGGTAAACAACTGTCCTTTGCAGTGCTACCTCGTGGGGCAGCTGAGATAGAGCAAGGCAGGACCTTTGGAGAAGGCGGCCTAGAAGGCTCCAAGCTGTCAAGATTCTCACAGCAATTTCCTTCTGGCAGATCTATAGTTCACTGCGAGAGTGGAAGCATGGACGCATCTCATCTTGATATCCCAAACTTGCTCCCTCCCCACCGCTGCCAGATCACCAGGCTTTTCTCCATTTTGGTTGACCAGACCGCCCAGCAATGCAGGGGGTTAACCCACAACAATGCAAAGCAGCCTGGAAAGAACACAGTGCTACAGCTTTTAACAATCCCCCCTTGATTTCCCCAATTTGGATGAGATGGTTTGCCAGAACTCACAGAACAAATAAATGCTGCAACCGCCTTCCCCATCCACCCACCCACATGTATTACAATCCTATTCAGTGATCCTACCTATCTGATGCTACCATCGCTTATGAAGCCTTAAACTAAGCAGAAAGGAACCATTTTAACTACAGACTAAGCAGCTGCAGGATAATAGCTGAATGCATCTTCAGGTGACTGAAGCCTACGTGGCACTGAGCCAGTCCCTGTCCAGGATTTTAACCATCTGCTCGGTCTTGCACAACATCTGCAAGAGCAAGGGCCTGAGCAAGTACGTGACTCCAGATGCAGAGGTGGGCACAGTAGTTCAAGCAACCAGAATACTGGCTGGTTTGACAGTCAGCAAGGAGACCTCACGCAGGAGGCTCTGGTTGGTAGTTTGCGGAGGCACGTGGGCAGTGCACGTGTGTGGCATGTATTCACGCAGACAAGCTCCCACACGTTTGCTACCAACGTTCCACGCTGGGGTGCCGCAGCCTCACTAAGAATTTGAATGCAAGGAAAATGCTTGCAGTCCTCATTCTTTTGGTGCTGCATTTGGCCAGTTTCTCTGTACTCCACATGCCCCAGCTGCTCTGAGCATTTCATTTGGCTGCAGGCAGAGGCAGGCCTATGGGACATCTTCATTTTTTCCACTTCTCTTGTGGCTGCGTTGTGCGTGTATTGGTACCTCGCATCTCACCAAACTAGTGTCTGCTGTGCAGGTGGCCCCTTCAGGTGTCAGCAGGGCAGATGCTGTTGGCTTGCCTGATTGTACATGCAATGAACTGTTGCACAGGAACACCACCACTCAACCAACTTCTGTATTTACTGGATGAAATGAGTAATGAAGCTTTTAACCCCCCCTCCCCCCAATAAAGAGTTTATTTAAGAACGGGCACAAAAACCAAACAGGGAACGTGGGAACAGATTCAGAATTTGGGCTTAAACAAGTGCAAAACAACAAATGTGAGGAAGAAGGGAAGGAAATTCCAAGACTGCAGGAAAAACATTAGTGCAAAGGAGAAACTTTCAATCTCTGTGCTGGGTAGGACTGAAGAATGGAGTGAGACTACATGATCCACACCCCTCCAATCCAAATCCAGGATCCATGTATACTGGAGTAACAGAAAATAAGGGCAGCTTGCAAAACGATAGGGTCATCAGCTTGGTGCCTAGAAACTATTTTTCTTATGAGCCATGAAGCTGTGGCAGGGGTCCTGTTGCTCAAACCAGAATGGAGAGCTGCTAAGCAGCTGCAGCAGACTTGACTTCTGCAAGAGAACAGTACTGGACTGCTGAGCACTGGGCCCTGATCCTGGACTCCAGATAGGACAACTCCTTGGTATTAACACCCAGAATGACATGCTCCACCCTCTTCAGAAAGCAGTCCAAGAATCACTTTGTGTGCACTGCCTCAACAGTGCTGCAGCTGTGGCTCATGGGCTGAGTTAGCCATCTCCTCCTTCCATCACTTCCTGTATTCCCTCCAGTCAGCAAGGTGCTCCACCGCCGTCACTGCTTCCTTCCTGGAGGGCCTGGGAGTTTCAGATGCCAGCCCTGGAAGGCAAGCAAATATACAAGGAGTTACCGTTTCAGGCTTGGTTTCCAAAGTCTCAGATACCAAGCTCAACCCTCACACAATTTATGAGATCCCATTACCAGAGCTTCTTCCCAGCCCTGGGAGCCTTTGGTAAATTTAAGAGCTTTCCCCCTAGCTCTCAGCATCCTGGTTAGTGGCCACCCTCTCAGCAAGGAGAGAGAGCTGCCTGACCACACCTGCAAGGTTGGCAGTAGCAAATCATAGTTAACAAGGGCCATAATCTGCTGGCATAAACCCTGGATTGTGCAAGTGCCAGCATCACGCTGGCAATCATTCTGCAGTTTTAAAAGGGACACCCACTGCTAGAGGATGCCCTCTGTGAAAACACAATAAAAGTCTGAACGTAAAAGGGGGACACCTGCCTTGCACCAGAGGTTCTGTGAGATTGGAATAACACGGCTATCCATGTGGGATGCGGAGACAAGCCAGCCATCCCCAGCAGTGATGCAATTTCACTAGAGCACTTCCTATATGTTGCCCCAAGCGGACACAACCCAGGTCTACCAGGCTATAAATGCTTATCTGTGACTGGCAGCTGTCCATGTTATTTTTATGTTTAAAAAAAAAACAAACCCCCCAGTTAATCTGGGCCTGGGCATGTGTCATGCATACATGCCGAGGGTATTGCTCACATGTGCTCAAGAGGTTTCATCCCAAAGGCACACTGCCTTTTAAGACAGCTGTTCCACAAAACACTGCTTTTTGAGTCTGGCACACCTGAGGTAGGGTAGGAGGGGAAGGGCATGAAGCACAGCCCCAAGCATGCACACATCTGTTTGCAGGGGCATTAGTTGGAGCATTAGGTCACGACAGCCAATGACAGTAGCTCTCCTAACAACTATCGGACTGCATGCTGACATGCAAAAATGACCAACCCAAAAGGCAGATGTACTTACCATCCACGTCTCTGCTTCTGATAAGGACACGGTGGAGGAGACTGGCTGACTGGCAGTGGGCTTCCGCAGCTGGCCTGGAATGCTCCAAAAATGTGTTTGCTTCTGGCTGGCAAAGTTGCAGACTCCGAGAGACCTTTTCAACATTAGTGCTGACAAAGGCATCATCATCCACCCATAAATCTGCCATGAGGCAGACTAATGCTGGCCTCCCCTCATAAGATCCAGTCCAGCTCCTTGTAGCATAGAGTTGTGGTAGAACTGACCCCCGAGTGTCTTGAGCAGACAAGGCTCATTATGTTTATACCCAATATCCTTAGCCTTGGAGCACACTGGGGCCCCTTGGCTGCTGTCTTGGATGTAGGTTTTTGTAGACATCCACATTCCTGTGGTTATTCCCAAGGGCTTGCTTGATCTTCACTTCTGCCTGGAGCCCCAGGAGGTCTTGCATCTCTGCCCAGGTTCAGCTGCTGGATGAGTGAGCAGCTCGCCTCCTTGATGGTCCCAAGGCCATAATGGCTATAGGCATCAAGGCAGGGCAGGGGGCTTCTGAAGTGTCAGTATCTGAGCAGAAAGAGGCAAAATCCATCCACGCACAAAGATCTGAAAGGCAACATTTAGTGCCCAGACCTCAGGGCAGCAGAGGTCTGAAAAGTTAATACAGCAACCCAACCTGAGGTGGAACCTAACCAGTTAGAAAAGCCAGTACACCCAGTCAAACAGCTGTATCCAGGAGGGGCCATATATGAACAAAACTTAACCCGTGGCCTTCTGAAACATGACTGGCTCTGGGACAGAAGCTTTCCACACCTGGGGCACGTCTAAGCTACATCTTGGGACTGCATTAGTAGTTCATGGCTTTTCTGGATCACAACTGCTTCACGCACCACAAGTTCACCAGTATGGGCATCCATGGCCACAGTGATGATTTAAGCACTTCAAGACTGAGAGCCTTAAGTTGCCCACCACTTATGTGCCAACATCCCCTGACATTTAAAAGCAAAGTGACTCCTACCTTTAAAGACACAACTTTGCCATTTAAATGCAACCTAGAAGAAATCCCTACCAAAAAGCAAGAACAAAAGGGAGCTGAATCTCTAGGGAGGTTTTGCCAGCTCATGCGACCCCGCCGCATGGCAAAAACTGTTGTCACCAGGAAAATGCTTTTCACTGTTAAAGAAAAAGGATAGTGAAACCAAGTGTAAGAGCTTCAGCTGTTGCAAGGTTACCACTTCAACAAGAAATTCAAGCTCCATGGAAGAAAAATATGTAGTTTATGGGAGTGGAAAGAATGAGGCAACGTCACTGAAATACCTGTCCTACAATACAACAAACCCACACTGAGAACAACAGTTTACCTTTAAGAAATAAAGATGTTGCTTATATGTTCAAATTTGCTGGTGACACTAAGATGTGGGGGTATGTGGGTACGCCAGAAGGGAGGAATAGGCTGCAGTCAGCCCTAGACAGGTTACAGGGGTGGGCGGATGAGAATAGGATGGGATTCAACATCGACAAGTGCAAGGTGCTGCACCTGGGGAAGAAGCGCCAGCACCATACCTACAGGCTGGGGAACTCCCTTCTCGGCAGTGCAGAGGCAGAAAAGGATCTTGGAGTCATCATTGACGCCAAGATGAACATGGGCCGGCAGTGTGGGGACACGGGCAGGAAGGCCAACTGCACCTTGTCCTGCATCCACAGATGCATCTCGAGCAGGTCCAGGGAGGTGATCCTCCCCCTCCATGCGGCACTGGTCAGGCCGCAGCTGGAGTACTGCGTCCAGT
>NW_017728926.1:17483138-17486635 GCF_001723895.1 Crocodylus porosus
GCTTGACAATCACCTTGCTGGGGTTGTTTGACCCCAGCACTCTTTCCTGCCAATGCAGGGGGTCGGACTGGATGATCTGCTCGGGTCCCTTCCGACCCCGCCTACTATGAAACTATAAGAGAGCAGCCACTGGGTTCTTCGGTGCGATCCCAACAGAACTGCAGCCAGCAAACCTGTTTCTTCCATATTTAATGTGAAAAAACACCCGCTAAAGTCTGGGGGAGAGGAGACAACCGTGACTTAAAAACCTCAAGGAAATATCTTTTTGTGAACCTCTGAATTGCTGCTGGGTCTACAAACTACTCAAGTAGAGCCCAAGCTGAAGACAAAACCCCATATTATTGGGTCTTTACAATGCAGTATACAATGTTCACAAAGTAAATGGTATTAGAGTGTGCCTTGAACAAGGAGAAGCAAACCGGGAGCAAGGCATGCGTTTCTGGAGCTTGGGAGGTTTCCCCGGTCCCGCAAGCCTGAATCCTGCAGACACTAAGGAAATGGACAGCTTTCAAGGATGAGGAACCTTAGGCTACACAGATCAAATCCAGAGTCAGACTGGGGATAATCAAAGGCTATTATCCAGCTGCCGTCTGGAGACAGATAGCAAATCAGCAGTCAGCAACCAGCGGTAAAGGTCCCCAAGTCCTGTTTATATTATGGCTTCTACCACTGCTATTGACAGTGGAGCTCTGACAATTGTAAATTACTGTAATTTTCCCGGTTCAGATGTGGCCTTTGAACCCAGCAACGTCAATTGGCTTTGACCAGCTGAAGTGGACAAGTGACCGTGTCTCAGTTTCCAAGGAGATCTATTCCCTGGTGGATCAGCTGTGGCTTTAAATTATTCCAGTCTGAAACCTTGCCCATGTTACTACTTCCAAGTACAAAACCCAGGATCCTTGGGGACAGAATGCCCCACACATTAAGCATTTGAAATGGCAAAAATAAAAGAAGGCCATTTCAATTTTTAAAAAGTCACCTGAGAAACAGCGACTGGTTCTGTGTGCCTGAAATTTCTCCCCTAGATCCTACATGACTTTCTTAAAACAGGCTGCAATCCACTCTTGTCCCAGCTGACTAGTACTCCCAGCAATGGAAATACCCAGAAGAGAGACAAATTGCTTTTGCTGTCATGATTCTGGCTGGGGCTGGAATCTCTCAGGCTTTTCCTGAGTGAGTCAATCATCCAGGTAAGAAATTATTCCAACTTCTTTCCTCCTTATTGCAGCTGCCATCATCCTGACAACACACAAGGGGATCTAATGCAAGTCCAGTGAGAAGAAAACAACAATGAAGATGTCAACTGTCCCGAAAAGCCACGGGTACCAAGGATGGCAAGAGTCTATAGGGATGTGGTAAAATATATATTGCACGTACAGAGACAGCGAAGAATTCTCCTGGGTTCGTGGCTGAAATAAACCACGTTCTGTTGAAGCCGTATAAAATTTATTTTGGACAGCAAACCGATTTAGTCCCGTTATGCCCCAAACTGGCTAGTTCCACCGAGGCAACTTAACAAACCATAAACGCAAGGAATAAACCTCTGCTTTTCAACTGATAACCCTAGCACAAAGCCTCTTCAAATGAGAGGCAGCGGACAAAATAGTCTCTGTATGGTGAAGCAGCACAGACTATTATAAGAATGTAGGACATACATTAGAGTTTTATTTGATAGCGTCCCAGGATTGATTAAAACCATCTGTCCATGGTTATTCTTATCCCCTGGCTCAAATCCCCAAGGACAAGCAGCGAGGTGAGTACAGACACGCAGGGTAGAGGACCTTCTGCAAGTATGTGGAGGGCTTTGGTGCCTCCTCCTGTTCTTCCCATCCCTCCTATGGGAGGATGACACTGCCTTCTCCAATCTGAAACCAAAAGGCAGTTTAGGTCCATGGTTTTAGAGAAGACAAACAGACTAGTCAGGGCTTTGCCTTGCTTTGTCTTCCAGGTCAAAAGAGGAAGGGAACGTTATGCTCTACACAGGTAAGCAAGTGCTCCACACAACCCTCTGCCCTTACAGGAAAAGGTATGGCTATCAAGCGGTATTTCACAGGAGACCTGAATCTTCAATCAAACCTCATGTCTTGCTACCAGCAGGGAAGCCTAAAACCTTTAAGATGCCTAAATCAGCTGCTGTAGTTTGTACGAGGGGAGTTCTGTGAGCTCATCATGAAGAAAGAGCCTCTTCTTTCTGCTGGTTTAATCCTTGAACCACTCTCACAAGCCATACAATAAGCACAAGTGCACAGCAGTGACTAATAAGGATGTAGCTTGATCCAGTGACCTTCTGAAAGTCACCTTCACATTTCTTGGACGATAACAGCCACTATGGATTCCAGAGACAAAGATGACCTATTTCCTCCCCAAGTGATAACTGTGAGATCTGCTTTCAGGAATATGCGCCCTCAAGACATACTTAGTAGATAACCTATATATTTCCCCCCCAGAGCAGATGGCACTGAATTTTATATTGGGATTAGCCCCAATTTTTAGTAATTCAGGACTAGACAGTGAAGTGACTATAAAGTAGCTTTGGCAGCTTTTTCCTTCCTTTCTCAAGAGCGGAAGCCCATCTTCCAATTTGCAGAATTCAGGTCTCATAACCTGTTCAATGTTGCTTAGGGGCCCCAGCCTTAAAGTTTCCTTGCAGAAACTCCTTCTGGGTGAGTATCTTCCTTTTCCTCCCCGGGTGAGGAATGCCTGCTTTTGGAAATACGCTTCCAAATTACATTCAACAGACACGGTTTTTAAGTTCAGCAAACCAGATATCTCCTGCCAAGATCCTGTTGAACTAGGGAGCAGATGTTGATGCTACAACACGCTGAAAGCCTGGGTAAATTTTTTCCACTTCTCAGGAAATGGAACCAAGGGCGCTAACTTGTCCACTCAATTCCCGGGAAGAATAAAAGCAGGATTTAACAAATCCTCACTATTACTGGGAGGAGCAAGGAGCCCAAGGCTGGCAACAACTGAAGGGTAATAAACTGCTCTTACTGAACTCTTCTGTATTTATTTTCTCTATACCCTGAAGCCTTCCAGCCTCCTCATCTTTGACTACAGCAGCTGGAGACAAGAACAGAAGTAGCCTCCACCAACAAATCCAGCCAAGGTTGACAGGTGCCACTTTAGTTTGGGCTGCTTATGCTCAAGCAGGATTTGGACCCAGATTTCACATGAATCACTTGGACACTAGCCGAGTGTCAGCAATGCATCGAATACAGACTGAACTTTGAATAGCTGCTTGTAAATTGCTTTACGAAGGGAACGTGTCAGACCCGCTTTCCCTGGCTGCAATTTATACTTTGTTATCACCGTTACGGGACAAGGCAACCTATTTTGCACCAAAGGAAAAAGCAACCAAGAATTCTAGTTCCAGCTGCCCAATATGGAAAACTGAAGTAAAGATAAGGAATTTCACTAGGACTGCCTGCTTAAGGGCTACAACAAGCTACAGTTGCAGCACAAAGTTCCTGGGGCATTCATTTCCGCGACCCCCC
>NW_017728926.1:17487588-17520279 GCF_001723895.1 Crocodylus porosus
GCTACAGCAGCCCCTCCACCCCCCGCCCCCCCCAACTGAAATGTAAGGAGCTTTTACCTGTCTTCTAATTGAGTAAATATGGTACAACTATTTCACGTAAAGCATCCATTTGTCCACCTGTAAAGTTTCCAGTTAAAATGTTTACACTTCCTTCCTAGCTTGTTTTAGAAGAACCTATGTGAATTATTTTTCTTACCAGCAATTATGTTAACAGTGAAGGAGCCTTGCCATCTAAACTGAGACTCAATACAGTTAAGTAGTGTTAGAAGGCAGGTGATGAAACCACCATAAGCACTACTCAACCCCTTTCCCGAAACAGATCATGTTTCCTAGGCTTTTCACTAAGAACGATTCACAATTTCAGAAATGTTTGGGGATTAGACTGACACTCCCATTGCACAATGAATCTATTTTTATTTTTCTATGTAATAAATACCCCACATAGAGCAGTCTCATAACTACTGGAATGAGGGAAAGGAAATTACAGGACCTTGATTGTGTAGAAAGTGTGGGAAAACCAGAAAAGTAGGTAAGTAAGGATCCACCAGCAAGCACCTAATTAAGATTAAACTATGGTCACCCCCAGAGGAAACACTCAATAAATTAATCCTTTATTACATGAACAGTGAGTCAAACATCTTTCAAAGGTCCCTGGATGGTTTATGCCTTTGCAATAAATGTCAACACTCCTCTCACCAAAGCCTACAATACCTCTCAAAAAAAAGAAAAAAAGAAAAAAGCATTGACCTAGTTACCCAGTAGAAGAACGGTAATTTATAGATGGAACTGGGAAACCAACATGTGGAGCGAATAGTCTGGGAAAAAGAAAAGAACTAAAAAGTTAAGCAAGGACCTTCCATTATCCAATTTAAAATGACATATTATATCTGTAACATGGGTGCCGCAAGTCACATACATGCATGCCCCTAAAGCTTTTTTCCAAAACGAGTTTCTCCTCATTTGGAAGCCATGCTCTGGCCTAATCACCCTTCACTGAAACATATATGCAGTGAAAACTAATCTGCTTGCTTCACATTATTCATCTGTCACAGATGTTGTAATGGGTTAAGCACTTTTATCATTTTGCACATAATTACGGCTGGATGATATGGAATCCATAAAACTAACACTATTACAAAAATATAATGCGCTGTGTTTTTTGTTCACTAAAGTAAACTGTGCTAATACATCACGTATATTGCCAAAAACAGTAATTACACAGATGTTTAAAGCTGGATTAGGACAGTAGAAGTAAATACATTGAAAATCTTAGTGGTTTTTGGCAAGCTCTACAGCTTGGGTTTGCTGTAATTTTACTCACTGGCAGCTCCTCATTCCCACTGTACAAAACAGCCATCAACGCAGCTGCCTCTATCGTCACCTAACAGAAAAGAACCTCGGATTACAATACCACAGGTTCAGGAATATTAATCACCTACAATACCAAGTTACTGCCTCATCTGTGGGGAATTTCCTAGAGACTCACAAAGAGAAACAGCACAGACTAAAGAAGGTTATTCACATAGCCGAGATGGGTATACAAGGAATGCTTCCACAATCTTACTGATTTTTTTTTTTTTAAAGATATTCAAGACTTCTCCGAAAAGCACATTTCACTTGGCTATGAAAATATTGAATTCTTTATGCAAGGTCCTGACAGTCAGGAGACTAGTGTCTAGTTAAGTTAGTACATTTTATATACGCAATGGGATACCTCCACTTATCCCCAAGCAGCACAACCACACACAAAGGAAAGCTAGAGAGAAGGAACAGGCAAGCATTCTGCAATGCTTGGACCCGGTTCACTACTGAGTACCTGATCAGAATGATTTCCTACAAGACAGGCTGCCTCCCATCCTGGTTCACTGTGCTCAAACCCATGCAGCATGGCTGACAGCATACAAAAGTTACACTTGTAACGGCCATAAGCAAACCCCATTCAGAGCACAGAAAAGGAGATCAGAGGAGAGGCCCCCCCCCTTAACAATGTAATTACCCCGCAAATGTAAGACAAAAAGCAGCAAAGCTTCACTTCTACGCCTACTGAACAGTAAACAACATGCAAACAGTGAAAGAAAGTGCCTACTTGAGCTGCAGACAAATAAACTGTTGGAATGAACAAAAGTGCTAATTCAAGACATATCTGAGCCTGCCTCTGCAGACAAGATAAGATATAAGTAGCTGAAGCAGCAACCCACAGTAACCCCAACTGAACGTGTGAAGTCTCACCCAATCCAGAGCGTCTTTCTCCTCTCAATGGCTGGCCCCTTTTGGATCAATGTGATTCACTTAGAATGACCCAGTGTATTATGTTGTAGTCTGTTCAACCTCAGTCATGCAAATGTCGCCCATCAAACCTACTCAATTATAGACACCAGCTGCATAGAAGGAGAGCGGAGAGGCTGTGGAGGGAGAGAGCAAAAATCCCAGCACTGACCACAACTGTTGTATGACGTGTAACTAGAGGAAACTTACTGCAGCTTACCCATCACATGGCTGTTGCCTAAAAAGCAACACAGGCACTTCCCTAACTCCACTCTTTCAATGCTGAATAGCACAAGCCTAAAGTTACAAAACCAGGTACAGAGGAGACAGCTGCTCCAAACGTTTTGGAGATCTAAACCAACAAACAAACAAAAAAAAGTGCCTCAACTAAACTCAGGAAGATAAAAGATTTACTGCAGCCTGGGGCGATCAAAGGCTTAGGAGTTTTAATATCTGCTAAAGATTGGTTTGGTCAAGTACTTGCCTTGCAGAGGTTCAAATCACAGAAGCATTTTAAAAATGAGGATAAGAGAGTCACAATAGGTCTACACTAGTAACACTTGGGTCAGCACAACCACAGCTGTATGTTATACTAGAAAGGCACTCCTAATACAGATGGAGTTTATACTAGCAAGATGGCGCTTGTGCTGGGATAACTTAATGCAGTCCTCTACCAAATGTCTTGAAAAAAGAGTGGTTACTGCACATGCAAACATTTGATTGCATTAAAAAAATAACTCCTCATAGGCAGCCTATCCCATGAATTAAAATATACAATACAAAACACTGCTCAACCTACGTAACCACAAACAGTTAACAAAAAGACAAAAAACACATTCTTCCCCAAACACCAGGCCATTCCTTGTTCTAAAGGTTGCAAGGGAAAGCATGGGCTTTCCAAGATGCCCAGCTAAGAACCAGTCAGTAAGATTAATGAACTAAACAAAATGTCGTCCCAAAGAAGAATACAGAATAAATGCCTGAGAAAAAAAATCTTTTTAAATTAAGATAGCTTGAACCTAGTCACTGAAGCAGGTCAGTACTTTGAAAAGGGTTTTCTGCTGTAGCAGAAGGTCATGCTAAGTCAGGACTCCTGGGTTCCCTTCTCAGCCCAACACTGACCAACTATTTGACTGTCTAGGGCCATGTTTCACCGCCTGCAAAACAGGACTATTTTTACAGAGGTATTTGTGGTTTACCCAATGTCTGCAAGGCTTCTTTGAAATCCTTGGACACTGCTCTCAGAAAATGAAGTTTTAGCACTGGTACATGACAGATCGAAGCATTTCCCAACCCCAAGTTCTTACTTACTGATTTTCAGTTCTAGGTTCTCTCTCTTGCCAAGTGTGAAGCACTACAAAGTTAAAGCAGTATTTAAAGCCTGACCAAGGCTGGGGCAAGGAATGAGTACCTTTACACTGCCCCATCAATCAACATACCAGCAATTATGGCATGATCTCCATAGTCTAAATGCTCACGACCATATAAAAAAAAAATTACTCATGGAAACAGTCCCACCGGCATCCTATAAAATTACAGGCATGGATACCACACTGAATGTGAAAGTCCGTAGGCTGGAGGAAAAGTCTGACCATGCACCCCTCTGAATGAGGAGAAACAAAGCATTATAAATAGCAAACATCTCTGGATGTCTTATTTAAGGTAACCACATGCACACTATTGTCATTAACAACCTGCAGGACTAACAGAAGAGCCATTATGGAAATTAAGTTTTCCCTGTTTGTTCTGTGCATCTGGCAGTGTTATGTGTAAAGTTAGTTTTGCAAATTTTGTTAGTCACTTGCCTTGTCGTCCTTCCCTTGTCTAGCTGGTCACTCACATCTACAATCTACACACTTCATGCAAACAGACATGCCACAATTAGCTGCATCAACACCAAAAATGAACAGACGCAAGGCACGGGAACAGAAGCAGAAAAAGGGAGAAGGTAGGAGGAAAGCAAAGCTGGTGATACTGATACCTGAACACAGCAAAAGGAAGAAAATAGTCCCCTTATAACCATTTAATTAAATAAAAAGAATCAGAAAATATTACTTTTCACAGGTGGTCTATCAGAAGACTGCTTTATTTTAAAAAATGGAAGCCAACTCCCCAAAATTGACAGTACTCCTTTAAAATATTTTCTTCCCTAGGAAAAGACCAAAAGTGTGATGTCTTTCAAGCAAATATATATGTCCTTAAAAACCTTTAGAAGTAGAATTTATAATGAAAGTGCCAAACAGCAATCGTTATGGCTGCATCAACAGGAATACTAAGGTCTTCATTCCCTAAGAAGGTATAAATATTAAGCTGGCCAACTAAACCAAAATTCATTTAAACGAGGCCTTGCTAGAATGACAGTTTACTGTTTCCTACCTCCTAATAAGAGGTAAGAGACATTACCAAGTTTGAGGCATAATCAAACAGTCTTACACACTTGTTAAATACAATAAATCCTCCCAAACCAAAAATGATGGAAGGGAAATTTGAGTTCCAACAGAAAACACTGTCTTGGTCCAGGGGTGAAGGAGTATAAGGTGTGGACTGGCACCAAATATGCCCGTGAAGAGAAAGGAAGCTGCATAAGGAACTAACACACTGCCTGTATTATGAAATGTTACCATGAATGGCGATGGTCCAGGCATGTGAAATGCCTACAAAATACTCTGTGTACACGTACAGTGCACTGTTATAACTGCACCAGATCCAGCCATGCCTCCACCCACAGAAGTTCAAGTTGAACTATTTCGGTTCAAGTTGAGTCAGGTAGCAGAGGCAGTGCAGTCCCAGCCCCTCATCCACCCCCAATCCCATCACAGGCACAAGGGTCCAGGATGGCTCAAGTACAGCAAGTGAACCCTATTCTGCCTAGTACTGCTCTCTTCTTTTCCAATAAGTCCATGAAGAAATGAGTACTAGACTAGCCACAGCTCCTTCCGCCAATGCCAAGAAAGAATTGATGACGCTGGGCAGCTTAAGGAAAAGCTTTATTTCCAACAGTTTTATTTTAAAGCATAGCTAAAAATGTTGATATGCTATATCAGCATACCTACTTCAGATAAGACATCCACAACCACAGAGAAAACATAAATGTTAGCAGGTATACAAATGCACAATGCAACAGCATTAAGCCAATACATTCCTGTGTATTTTGTCCTAGGGCTCAGGGTTTGCCTGGCTTTGATAGCTGCATCAACTGTATTCTTGAGGCCTGAGGGAGAAAAAAGATGAACAAGAGGATGTTTGTCAAACCATACAGATGAAAGCAAGCTGACTTCAATGCTCCCTCTCATCCCCCACCATAAATAGAGAGCTCTGTACTTACCTCTCCCATAGCATTCTGTCCACCAGTAGCCTCTCCATCAGGAACTGGCGCATCGCCCACCACTGCATGTAGACAAGGGCACCTTCCAGGCCACAGGAGATCACTCACAGGAATGACTTTTTCTAAAGTGTTCCCATATCTAAACCCTAGAGAAGCACACAAGAAGCAAACACAGCTTACTACGCCCGTGTTCAACATGGTAGTAGGAAAGCCCCCCTCTTCCATCCCAGAAGCACATTAAGCTTTCTTACCTCTTCAAGCACCAATCACATGATGAGGCTGGCAACGAGAGCAGGCCCCAGAGCCTTTCCTGCAATGATCCACCAGGCACTGATGACAGTCCCCGTGGCATCTGCATGCCATTATGGAAAGAAGTATATGCCTCTCGACACTTGTGCAGATCCACAGGAAGGACAGAAGCAAACATAAGAACAAGCCTAAAGTGGCATAACGCTTAATTAGGACAAAAAGATTTCATTATATATGTTTCTCCAAAAAGCAGAACTGAATCGATGTTATACATATGAACTGTGCCGTCTACCTCGCATCTTCTATTGTGCTAGACTCCTGCTTTAAGAAGCTAGCCTTCCAATTCAAGCTGAGATGCCAAAACATACTGGCACCTAGAGTAGGTGAGAACAGGTGACATCAGTTTACCAAGTCAGGCCTCAGTGTAGAAACACAGAAGTGATACAGATGCAAACAAAAGTTCAAAGACCAGGCCGCATCTTCCAAATTTATAGCCATTTCAGTTTATAATGGAGGTAAACCAGAACAATCACAGCATAGCACAGTGGAGATCATCTCACTCCATCTTCTGGAATATGGGTATTAAGGAACTAAAGAGACTTACTAGGAAGAAGCAGACAACTGTACCGTTTGTGGATCAAAACTTCCCATGAAAGACATGAGCTTTATCTGCAGGAGAAAGCAAGCAATTTTCCACTACCGAAGCCACTGTTATCAAAGATAATGGCCCCCTGATTTTTCTTTTGAATCCTGGTCCCGAGCCAACAAGCTTGGAAAGGTTACCCACCCTGGGAAACTAGCTAGTCAGTGGATGTGTGCAGTCAGGATCTCCTGGCAGCAGATGGGAAAGCAGTGCCATGCCACTCCCTTGGCAAGGAAAATAATCCCACTTTTTAAAAAATAGACTCCACAGAAATGGTAGAACAAAAAGAAGTTTCACTGGATATACAAGATAATGTTTCCGGCAATTATCTTGGTGCAATAAAAGCATCTCATGAGAACTTAGTTCAGCACAGATTAGGCTATCACAACATGAGAAATAAAAACAAAACCAAACAAAAGCTGAACAAGTTAGCTTTGATTACTTTTTAATAAATGCCAAGGATCAGACATTTGCCTGGGCTCTGTCATCTTCCCCCTCCCTCCCATCCCCTGCATTTTGGACCAATAAGAAGTGAAGCATCGCCATTTGTGAAAACGCCCGTTTATCCAGTCGACATACCAAGGATAGCAACAAGCAATTATGGCCAGATGTGGACTCGGGCAAGTTATTTTAATGCCACAAAACTGCAGTTATCAATATGGTAAACAGAGTTCTCCAGTAATTTGATCTATACACCTACAAAATCATCATCAGAGGGAAAGGCATACATACCACCTCTCTGCACATTAATACCAGTTAAGAGGTTTATGTGCTTAGAGAGTCAGGTTTTAAAGATAATGTGAAAGCAAGTCCAAGAGAAATACTAAGAGCCAGCAATATAAAAGGCAACTAAGCATTCAGGGTAACTAAAAATATGGAGAAGAGCTCCTTCTCATTTAAGCAAGCCAGACAGATAAATCTTTTAACAAGATTTGTATTGGTCATGTGTTACCAGTCTTAATAAACACAACAGGACCATTCTTCTGTAAGCTTTTAGTCTCATATTGCAAGATAAAAAGGCACTGTGTTCAGCAAATGCCAGATTAAAGGAGGTACGTGCTGCAACTGCTGGAACTAGAGTTCCTTTGACAGAACTCTCCTAATGTTGTCATCAAGGGAGAATTAGAAGTTTACACGCCTTACTTTGAAAGTGCAAAGGATTAAATTGAAAATGCATGAAGATTTTTTTTATTTTTTTATTATTTTTTTTTTTTAAGTTTCAAGAACAAAAGATAAGAGAAGCCCTCCAGACAATTTGTAGAAGTGTAAGCATGGAAAGATTGAACACTAGGAAAAAGAAGTAATTCTTAGAACTGCAACATACAAACACAGGCTGAAATGCTGAATTGCAAGTATGAAAATGCAGCATTAGCACTGTATTTCCAACACGCACACACTGCTGGCCGCCAGCGCACAAAGGAGTAGCTTCTAAACAGCTTACATTTTGAAAAATTCCACCTTTGATTATAAAGCCGATTAGCAGCATGGGCTCAACTTCCCTGGGGACAGGCATGGAACTTTAAGACCAGACTTTTTCCTCTTTCTTTTTTTTAAAGAAGGAGGGATGCTGATCCCTTTTTTTTTTTCCCAGTGATTTTTGGTTGCCTCCCATTTTGAAAAGGAGTCTAATTTTCCAGAGCGGATACTCAGCACTTTTCCCACAGATTGGATAGGGCCCTTTACAGATGCTCAAAACCACCAAATGTCTTTTGAAAAAGCAGACCCGCAAGTGGAAACCAGCAACCAAACTGAAGTGAAGCTAAGCAAACTGCAGCAGGTGACATCCAGCAAGACTTTTTAAAAGAGGTTATCCTTCAAGCCAAACCCTGTAACAATCTATAAACAATGCTTTTCAATTGATGGCCAGGTGGGAACCCAATTGTTTGCCCCACGTGCATCAGCAGCAGGGGCAGAATGAGGAACAAGAGCTCTTCCAAAGGGTTCTCTTGACATAGGAGAACAAACAAATTCAAGGCTACTGGTGCAAAAGAGCTCAGGAGTGGCACTTTGCCCTCTTTCCCTTAAAATTTAATATGCTTTCAATGGAATACTTAGCTCGGCAATCAGCCAGACCATTCAGTAACAGAGACGTGCTGTAAGCAAGCCTACAAACCTATGCTGTCTTCAGAATAGTTTGAACTAGTGATGTCGTTGCTCCTGCCATGGTGGTGCAGGTTTAAGTTACTTCACCGTTTTAATCCTCCACTTCTCCAGATTTAGCATTTCTGCCACCTTAACTGCATCAAGCATTTGGCATAGATTGAATTTACAACCCTTTTTTTCCCCACTAGGAAGTTTTTTTTTTTTGTTTTTTTTTTAACTATGCCGCAAGATGGCTTTTTTCCTGATAATGAACTCGGAAAAAGCAATCTGGAAATGGTTTCAAAAGATGTTAATGAAGACCAGGTTCTGAATGCGAACACAGAGCAATGCCAATTCAAGTCATGTTCTGATGTCAAAAAATTACAGGAAAAATTCATCCAGCTTACACAGCCGTGTGAGCCAAGCAACTATGTCTAACTACCATTACCTAAAAGAATAAAACTAGGAGATTCTGACAGCTGACACCACTTTATTGCATTTTCTCCACACTAACTTCAGCTGTTTCAGATCCCCTCTCAAGAAGAGAAACTGTAAGCTCTCTGGGACATCGAACCAGCTTTACTTAATTCCACAAAGCACTGCATAACATTACAACCATAAATCTGGTGCTTTGGGGGGTCGGTCTCGCTAAAAGTAAAAGCACTGAATAAAATGTAACCACAAGCTAGCCACACCTGTGCATGTATTAATGAAATCCAAAAAGCCCGTTTATGAATAACAGCACTCAGCTGAATTGTATTGTGCTGAGGGAATCCAAGCTTGTTCAGATGCATACATCAGCTAAAAACAAAGAGTAAAACACAAGAGGACTCCAGTTTCATCTGTTTAGGAGAAAGCTGTTTCTCTATACAGTACTTTGATCTGTCCAATTTAGTTGTGTTCTCATTAACCAGCTACAAGTGAGGCCTCCACTTGGAGGGAACTGTGGCCTTAAACACAGCTTCCTCCATCAGCACTTTGAAGTTGTAAAGTGCCAAGTATTAGAGCCTGGAATTGCACCAACACCATGTGTGGATGCTTATTCCAGGCAAACAGTGCTTTTTTCACTTGAACCAAAGTCCTTTTGGAAAGTGAACCAAAGTGAATTGCACAAAAGCACCCTCAGCACACAGTAAGTGTGCCCACGTGGGGCTCATGCCACATGGCTACAGCCATAATAGCTATTGCAGACGATTGCCTCATGTAGACAAGCCATTAAAACTGTACTTTCCAATCTACCCACCTACCCAGCCATCTCTGAACAGGAATTGGGATAACATGGTTTGCGAGAAGCATCAACATTCGGGTTCTACTTCCGGTTCTGACATTTCCCGTGCTAACCTGGACATAATCTATTCTCTTTGTTTCCCCCCTCTATAAAAACAAAAGGATAATACCCTTGTACCTCACAGGTGACTCTTAATTCACTAGCATTTATAAAGCACTTTAAAACCTCTGGATGAAAGATGCTAAATAAATATGGAGTCTTGTTTTTACCTTCAGCTTCATTTTTCAAGCTTTTTCCATTTCTCTCGGGGCTGGCTTATATAAAAGAAGAAGTTAATAGCCAGGGCTTTCCTCAATTTCCCTTGGAATTTAAAAAAAAAAGAAGCTTGATTGGATCTTTACATCATGCAAAGGCTGTGCAGCCTAGAATAGGCACTTGTTAGAAAAGGAATTGGTAAAATGCAGACACTTACAGCTGTATACATGAGCAAATAAGGGACATTCAGATATTGTAAAGCATGAGTGCCAAGTTCATGAGGAAGAGGGATGAAAGTGGCTTTCATAGCAACCATGCCCAGATACATTAGAAAAAGGTAAGTCACAGCACGTGGCTCAGCATCGCAGGGTTCCTGAAGCAGCATTATGTGCACTACTGCAGATAAAAACAACATAATTTAGGTGGCAAAAGTCAAACATTCAGACTGGACAATGCCTGACCTAAGGCTACATGTGAAAAATGAATGCTGTGCTCTGCTGAACCCATTCTGCCCAGGGAGCAGTAAAAGAAAGGGAGTAAGAACTGTTTGCCTACTGGGAGATGCGCAGGAATTAACAAGGATGCTAATGGGCAAATTAAGAGCATAGCCTGGCCTCTCCTCTACAGCAATAGAAGAATCTGCACCCCAGGAAGCATTTAGGTGAACACGGCAAAGCCTTTACTTTGAGGAGCTTGGGAATATTCCGCTAGAGCAGTGATTTCCAACCAGGATGCCATGGCACTCTGGGGTGCCTCAAGATCTTTTCAAGCATACCAAGGGGTGCCATGCAATGTTAGCACTGTTAGGTGTGCAAACATGATTCACTTCAAACAGGAATCCACAGTGCTAAAAACATTCTGACCTGCTGTGCTCTTTCTGAGTTTTTGCAACAGAATTGCTCTATTATTTTTCTGTAGTCAGAAAGCAAGTGAAAACTAAGAGCTGGCATTTCCTCATGGGTGCCTCAAGGCTACTGAGGGGTGCCTCGAGTCTAAAGGTTGAGAATAACTGCTAGAGAGGAAGCTCATCAAGAGAAAAAGCAACAAGATGCGGTGGCACTCAGAAACGTGGTGTTTTAAATACCACGATTTTCTTCATGTATCAGCTACCAGGAAGCAAAAAAAGGGAAAGTCTGGCTGTTGTCCGCCTTCCAGTGGGGTTGCATTCATTAGCAAGACTCTTCAAGAATGGGTTTCAAATGACCTTACCATAACTAAGTAATTGGCTGCAGCTACCAATTTAACCTTAGTTCAAGGAAAAACACCAAGACTTGCCTTGATTCCAGCAATTCTAACTTTGGTGAGATGGGAAGTTTTGAAAGGCCAGAGTAAATATGGCTCTCAAAAGATCTTAGTTCAGCCTGATCAGAACAAGTGAGCAAAAGGACAAAAATGGAAGTTAGCCATAGGTATGACAGTTTCCCAACTCCTTCACTACCCATGCAGGAAAGACCGTCAGCAACAATAAAAATAAAAGGCTGAATTTAAAAAAAAAATAATAATAATAAAAAATACTTTTTTTAGAGCCTCGAAAGCAAGAGACAGACACACCTCTGTTACCCATTTCTCTTCTGGAGTACTTAACACCCTCTTTTTCCCCATGTCCATGTTCTCCAATGTTTTATGAACCCAACTTGTTTCCCTAAACAAGAAAGAAGCACTCTCCTTCAATGCACTCAAGTAAGCTGCTGCTTACAAAAGCTTATGCCCTCCAATTTAGTTGGTTTATAAGGCATGCATACATCCTTCCCGCTTCCTGACTTCCTGACTTCAGACTAGCTAACTACCTCTCTCTTGAGCTAAAAGGGTAGAAGTTGGGAGTTGAAGGGAAAAGTGAGCTGGATCCACAGTTTTCAATGGTTGTCACGGGACAGACAGACCAAGTTCTGTTTACAACAAATCAGATGCAGCCCCCGGTCTCTAGAGCAGACCCAGTTTATAAGCACTCAATCTGTGGAACATAACTGCAGGGAAGCAACCCAGAAAGGAGAAAGGAGTAGACAGGTTTCCCTTGGTTCTTGGGCAGGTGGCCTATAAAGCAATCCTGCAAGGAACAGGTAGGTCCCAGGCCAATGACTGAGGTCATTTGCTTATGCCTAAGCAATTTTATTCTGAAATAATACCGGAAGCCTGCAGGAGAGCATGGGAAACTTGTGGCCGGAGAATACACTTCAGTGCACAGGCTGCCAGGATAGCCCACCGGCTGACATAGCCCACAAGCATGCCAGAATGAGTGGTACACCTGACTCACTCAGAACTGACAAACCCGTGTCTCCCACATCACTAATAAAAGGTGAATAAGCAAGAGCCCAAACACCCAGGAGTAGGACAGACTGACAACCACAGAACAGCAGGAAGGAGAACTCATCCCCATGCACTCTCAGCCATCTACTGCAGAAGGATAAGAGGCTCTACTGTACTACAGCAGCACAGGATTTTAGACTCTGTGGACAGACGTACATCTGCTCTAAAAAGGCAGACTGTTAATACTGGTCTGGCAACCCACAATGCAGAGCTGGATGAAGACTCAAGACACAGTTCCAACCATTCAAGCTGCAAGCTGAAGTCATCCTTTTCAGTAATGGGGGATATCCCCATGGAAGCACGTCTACATGCCCATAAATGGGGAAGACTCTAAAGCCGTGAATTATCTACAAGCTTATTCTATATATGCTTAATTCCAGTGCACAGCAAGTTACTAAGCAGTTTCACCAGGATGGTGAACTGAAAACAAATCCCGGTTTTGCATATCGGACAGTGATTTTGAGCGGTTTGCTGTTAAAATGATGATCTGATTAAGAGAAAATCCCATCAACAGAATTATGTGGGCCAGTATTAAGTATCATGTGGGTAATGGGTTAGCAACAGTAAAATAGACATGAATTAGTAATGATTCTGTCTAATCTGCATACTTATTATTTAAATCTACTGTAAAAAAGAGGAGGAAAATCTATTCCAACAGACATCAACTTCTTACAATATATTCCTACAGGGAACTCTTAGCTCTGGAGCTATGAAACGTCCAGAAAGACTCAAAAGCAAGCAGATGAACAGATTTAAATACTGAGATATTAATAAAACCACATTTTGAAAACATCACTGACTAGCCTGATTTATCACCAAATCAAAGACATCTCCTGAAATGTTCTCAGCTTGGCCTGCCCCACAACACAAGAATACAGCTGTTAAGCAGGCCAGTCTTCAGTTTTGTAGTGTCCCGTGAAATGTCTAGTGCACAATACCATTCCCCTCCTACCTGGGACAAGGGTCACGGGTATAGTTTAAGTGATGAAGACATCAGTTAAGCATATAAGGATGGTCATGGAACATCCTTAAGACTGCAGCAGGAGCAAATTTGCTACGAAATGTTAAAGGTTGGCTCTTACAAGTCTCTACCCTGTGAGAAGAGTCTTGCCACTCATGCAACACAGCTCTAAACTGGCTGGATGCAAGCATGCCTTTGAAAGGAGGCAGGATTACAGAAATCCAGCTTTTGTTTCAATATATTTCTCCAAGAATCAAATACCTTCCATGTCAGTGGTCTCCTCTACTTCCCTCGCTGCCATTTTAAGCTTATGAAATGCTCACACTGGTAGAGAGATTTGACCACAAGTAGTAATTAGAGTTACATATTTACAGTATGTGGCTCCTGTAAGCCCTCTCTAAGTGCATACAATTAAAAGCATGTTTGTTCACTTCAAACCACTCCCTACTAATCATCCTCAAATGGGTATGAATAGAGAGGCTGGTGAGAGAACAGGGAATACAAGGACAGACTCCATGAGCAACTCTCCCACACAGTTAACAGATAATCTTTCCTGGAAAGAGGAGAGATGGAGGTGTTGCTCATGACAGGTGCTGACCTTATTTCTCCCACTCTTACTGCAATCTATCCAATTTGACATGAGAAAAAGGCAGAAGATCTCCTTTTTCTGAACTACGCATTTTATCAAATATGCCCAGATCTGCCAAAGTTTCTAAATCACAGGCTACATTATTCTATGCATCAGCATTCTTCCACTGCAAATTCTACCTTTGTACTGATCTGCTCTGACTCGGGATATTATGCCATCACTCTGAAATCCAGGTCGAGGGTCTGTTTGACAGATGGGCTACGTGCGATGACAGTTTGGATAAGATCATAAGTACATCCTTTCTCAATGTAATTTTGATGCGGGGGGGGGAGCATGTGGGGAAATGTTAGCAGTGCATTTCTTTTCAACAGAAAAACAAAACCCCTATTTCCATAAAATTGATAAATTACCTCCGTACTTATAACAGAAAATGACAGGCTCTGTATTCTGTATTTCTGCAGAGGATAAGCTTTTAGAAGCACATGTTTCCAATCATTTATTCCTCAAGGATGTTTGAAATCTCTTCAAATATTCTCCAAGCAGTCAGCCAGTTTTATCTGCCCCTTGTGGTGATTATCAAAGACTGCTTACAGGAGAGGAGTAGTTGTCAAGTTTCTTTCTCCTATGGATTTTTAGTTTCTTCCCAGCTCCTGTGCCACACAGAATGCCTCTTGCAGAGACAGTCACATGCAAGGATAAAATACTGCCAACAGCTCCTTTTGGCAACAAGATAAAACTAATCAGGGCTCGAAGTCTACCAGAGGTCTGTTAGCGATCTCTTATGAAAGGTGAGAGCGAAAGACTCTGGCAGTAAGGTCTAGGCAGTATCTGGATGCAAAGCCCAATGCTGAGATGCTCAAAACTGTGCTTCCCCTAGATTCTGTACAGAAACTCCTCCTCTCGTCTGGCTGCTGGAAGGCATAAGGGGCTGTCTGCTGCTTCTACCTGCCTAAAGGCCTCCTGGCAAGAGAGGGCAAGAGGCTCTTCTGCAAAACTTCCTGGAAGCCAAAAGCACAGAGGAAAGATGAAAGTATTCTCTACTCTCTGTTACCCCCAACCTCCCCGCCTCCACCTCCCCAGCCACTTTCTAGGTCTGTCTGTCTCTCTCCCCGACTCCAGCCCCGGCAGGCAGCAGCAGCATACAATCAATATGGTCCTTGATAGTTTCTCTGCTCCCCACAGGGATTCTCGATACCAACGGTGAAACTGACGAGTCTCATTAATGTCACTGTTGGGCAAGCGAGTGAGAAGCTACAGAGGCTACCGAGCTGTCTGCAGGCTCATGAAGACGTCACTGCATTAGCTGATATTCATAAGGTCATCTTCAAAAGTCACCGTGGCAAGAAGTGAGATACATTTTTTTTTAAAACTTAATTTCCACATCATGTAACTGATGAATGAACACACCCGCATGCCTCAGTAATCCCAGAGTTTGTATTTACCAAGTTTTCACATCCCTAATGCACTGAAGGAAGCCCCAACGTCCTGTAAATTGAGCTAAGAATGATCTTCATTTTATTTACACAAACACAAGGGTGTAGGCTAGACAAATGGTCTGTTCAAAGCCATCCAGTGTGCAAGTGGTAGAGCTGTGTACAGAACAGGGGTATGCAACCCCCAGCACACGTGCCAGAGCATGGCACACAAAGGCATTTTGCTTGATATGCATTCCTTGGGGAAGGGGCTGGGACGGTGCTGACACAACAAATATCAGACCCCTAGCAGTTCCCTCACTGTCTGCCCCTGGCAGGCCAACTTCTTACAAGCTGAGGTTGCAGGTACTTTTGGCACTCTGACGACTCTTCCCCATATAGGACATAGGCAATACCTACTCCCAGTCCCATATTTGCTCAGTGCATGAGATTATGCTGCTTCTAGTTATGTTCAAGGTGATGTTCTCAACCCATCTCTCCATCCTACTGACATGCATAGGGTTCAAAAATATGAAGTTCAGCAGAGACCACTTCCCTAAAGAACCATCTACCACTACGCTTCCTAAAGAACCATCCAGTCTTACAAGAATGATTAGAACTATATGGATAAGAACAGTGAAGACAATTCAAATATTGGACAAGATTTAAAGAAAACAAGAACCCTTTCTAAATCGTCATAGAACACAACACTGTTCCCCTGCCTTTAAAACATCATTCAGGAGAGAAAAACCCTAAGCAATCTATAAAGGGCTGCTGTTTTTACAATGGCTATCATCATGAGGGGGATTTGATCTCATTTCAAGTCAACAAAAAGTGTCCTCCTAGTCTAAATTCTGTGCAGCTGTATAAAGGAAACTGTAAAAAGGAAGAGTCACCAGGAACACAGGGAAGCATATACAATCCATGTGAGACAGCCATTAAGGTTACATACCTCTCCTGCAAGGAGTAGGTTTAGGCTAACACTTACCTTGAATGATTCAGCTGACTGGACTGCCAAGGTAGATCGTGCAATGCAAGTGTTGCGTGGTAAGATTAGGGTGGAGAACCAAGAAAGAAGGTGGTAGCAGAAAATACCCCACCACCAGCAGCCATAAACCTAAGCCCTTGCACAAGACACCTTGGTGCTCGGTCAAAGGGCAACAAAGTTGACTGGGGTGTAGGCTGTAGCCATGTTGGTCTAAGGACATAGGGAGACAAGGTTCTTTGGGTGAATCTGGTATCTTTTATTAGACCAACTTAAATAGTTGGAAAAAATGTTCTTAGCAAACTTTCAGGTTTAAAAACCCTTCGTCAGGCTGAGGAAGCATCTGCAGTCGGTGTGTGCTCTTCCTGGATGGAATGTGAAGGTGTAAATTGAGGAGCCAGGGGGTGAGAGAGGCTGGGGGGGGGAGAAGGGGGATGAATGTAGCAGGCAAATAGTGGAGAGGTACCTGGGGACTCAGATGGCAGGCAGGTTATAACGTGTCATAAATCCAACGTCTATATTTAGTCCATGGTTTTTTTGTATCCGGGAGGCTAAAATTTCAGAACCAAAACACTTACAAAACACATAGAAAAGGAGAAAAATACATTTGACACCCACGCTATAGCATATCCACACAGACAAAATCTAAGTGCCCACTGTCCTCTCAACTCTAACGGGGAAGAAAGCAGCAAACGAGTCCAAACACGATAGGAAACTCATGTTACACAACTGCCACTAACATCAACTAAATAAACTACCTTAGCTATCAGAGAAAGTTAAGGCATATTTCCTCTCAATAAAATGGCAGTCTCTCTGCCATAAATCCATTTAAAGAGTTACATAAAGCAGTTAAAAACAAAAATTAGGGAGAAAAAGGAATACAGTACATCTGTCTGATTTAACAGTGGGGTGTTATTTATACATTCCTGCCTGAACTAGCAAACCTCAGATAGATTTTACATGCTATTAACAAAATCATTAGGACATAATAGATCAATGTTCGTCTGTGAAGTTATTTAGTCACTGGTATTTTGAGTCTGCTAAGAAGCACAAGGATGGTGACCAAGTACCTTGAGGAGGACCCTGGCTAGGACTCCACTCACACACTTCTTTCCAAACTGGCTAGATAGGCAGCACTGTATGCAACTTAGCTTTAAATTCGACTGCAAATATTCGATTTTGACACAATGCTGTGGAAAAACTACAAATATTGGTCTAAATCAATCCTAATATATTTCAGTTTTTATTTTTTCCCCTGCTTTCCCCTGTAAATAGGGCTTCAACTGAAAGTTACCTACCCAACCACCCTAATGCTTTACATGGATGCACGTAGTTCCGTGCATGCAAAAAGCAAAATCTCTGTAACAGAACATTTTCAGCTCCCGCCATCTCATCCTCGTGTCTTCCAGAAACCAGAAAACCTCCCAACCATCTTCAATTAAAGCATCCAAGCTAAAACTAGACCAAACTATTCTGAGAGAACGCTGAGCGAGCTGCAGACACTGGAAAGACACAGGATCCCATGCTGCAACCCTCCGCTATATAAACAATCGCATTAAAAGGTCTCTGCACTACTTGGGTTACTCGTGGAGAGAAAAAACGACAGAGCTGCCCCTCTGATCAGTTCACTGAACAAGGCTGTCCACTCAGATGCTGCTATAATTAAACTAAGAACTCCTAAGTGAACAAAGTGGACTCCGAGAAATGAAGAGAAATATTTATGAGATTTCAACCAAATAACTGCACTATTAAATCTTCAGGAAAAATCCACACCATCATCAAAAATGTCACTTCTTAAATCAACCCCAGGCCAGGAGAAAAAGACGACATTGAAGAGCAGTGAGCGAGAAACCTTATTTTTTGGTTGTCCACTCTTTAAATACACTCGCATACACTGCAGCCCTAATGAGACTTATGCCTAGAGAAGATCTCTCTTTAATTTTCTACATCAGTCTCATTTTCTCTGAGGAGCTGCCTATTTTGGTTAATGACAGGGCAGACGTCAGAATTTTTTCCTCCTACAAAGCCCTCTCTTCCCCAGTACAGTAGCACTGTTGTAATCATGAGATTAAGTCTGCTTATTCATGTGTGAAATGGAGACTTGATCCGTCGCTCATACTGCAGGCTGCCTACAGCAAACTGGGTCTGCATATTCTTCATAATTTCATAATGCCTAACAACTGCAATATATTAAATTACATCTCACTTCCTTTATTGCGTTTACAGAATATAGTACCATAAATACTTGGAATTTAAAATAACAAAACCTTGCTATCAAAAGCATGACCTTTGATCTTGGCTGAAACTACATAATCAGTTTCTGCTATGAGGCAATATGAATGTTATTCAAAGAGCACATTGGGGGGAGAGAGAGAGAGAGAGAGAGAGAGAGAGAGAGAGAGTGTGTGTGTGTGTGTGTGTGTGTGTGTGTGTGTGTGTGTGCGTGCGTGCATGCCTGCGTGAGCGCGCGTGTATGCCTGCGTGAGCGCGCGCACACTCTATCAGGTGTCAAAGATTTATAGCTCAAATATCAGTTCTTTCTACAGTGAACATACATAACAATTCACTCACTGCATTTCTACAGCACCTTCCACCCTAGGATTTCAAACCATATGCAAACATCCATTCATTAAAGCTGCTCCAAGCCCCTGGGGAAGTTTAGAGCCCAATTTATAAAAAGCTGAAGCACACAGGGTATGGAAATACTGCTTGTTTTGTTCATTGTATGCTTGCAACACAAAGTCAAGATAGGTGCACTGCAGAAATCAAGAGACAGGTTTGACTTGCCCAAGGTCATACAGTTTGTGGCAGATACAAAACAATGCAGGCCTAGAGATTCCCCTCCCTATGACTTGCCCAAAAATACCACCCTTCCTCCACTATGCACACCACTGGGGGCCAACCTTTCCTGCAGGGAAGCCAAAAATTAAGCCCTACACAGCTACACCCTCAAGTGCTACTTTGATCCTGCATGATTTGCTGCTCTGCTTTCAGCTCTCTACCCTGTACTCTTTGCCCAATCTGCTGCTCTGCTTTCGACTCTGTCCCTGCTCTGCCACTGTGTTGCCTTGCCCCTTCCCCAATCACCCACGTGCCACATATTAATCATCTCTGGTCAACACCACACTAAGCGATCTAGGCTCTTTGCACTAAGCATTAGACAAGATGGACACAGACATTGCACGGCAAGATTTGTTACTATCCAGTGACACTTCCTAGTTTCCTGCCCCTAGCAACACTGACTAAAACATGCCTGGCTCAGGATGTGTATTCCACAATGAAACATAACAAAATTAACAATGATTAGGTACATTTAGAAACAGCATTTTTTTTTTTAATCTATATATGAACACCAGCTGTGTCTAAGTGCTCAGGATACTGATGCGAATTCCAAAAAGCAGCACAATTAAAAATTGCTCCAGTTCTCATTGGCTCAAGCCTGAAGCACAAGAAGACTAACACACATCTCCCCAATGTGGGTTGATGCCCATCTTGACAAACAGCTAGGGAAGCAGAAGGAAGATCAACTATATATGCTGAGCCAAAGCATCTTGCCCCCAGTTGTCCTAACTGCTTGTGAAAGATTAGCCAAAGAGCCTTGTCTTTTGAGCATGGCAACACCTTCCTTGCTTAAATTCAATTTGCTGCATAAGTTGCTTAGCAAGGAGGTCAGTTAGATCCTTAAAAGAACATTAAGCATCAGCCGCTAGCATCCACTATGACTGGGGTGGTCAATCTGCAACACATACTACAAGTGGTACGGGCAGCTTCGCACGCAACAGCCTGGCAGAAGCAGGAGGTATAGGGATCCGAGTGGCACTTGGGGGGAGTGGAATGGGACTGAAGTGGCACTTGCAGTGGCACTTGGAAAGGGTAAAGAAATGGGGCTTAATTTGTGGCATACATGCCCAAAAGGTTGGCTCCCATTGCACTACGACAAACACAACATTGGGACCACTGAAAGGGTGCCTCTTATAACAAGGGTTGCAACAAACCAGCTCAAAGCACTGTGCAAAACGCATGCATGTGGAAGAGGACTGGAATTTGCTGCAGACACCAGGACTAGCACCAATTCCTTCCTACAGACCCCAATACAATTGCTTTTGTGTATGTAAAAAACTGTAGAGACCAGAAAAAGATCTCAGTCTTTCCATACATGTGAATCACACAGAATACTATTTCAGAAGAAAGTCTAACACCAGTGTTTGAACCTGTGTTTCCAGATTAAGGATTTCAAGGCCTCAAGATTAGTCCACCAAATGCAATATACTCCAAAGAGAACTCGCAATAGAGACATGTTATGAAACTACAAGTTATACTAGACAAAACTGATTATGACTCAATTGCTTTTTGGGTTTTTGGGGGGTTTTTTTTGTTTTTTGTTTTAAGTCTAGTTCCTTTAATCTGTAGTTTTTCCCTGGCAGGAGTTATGTCTGTAAAGCATTGTGTCTGTACTCATCTACACTTGCTTTAACAAACAGCACAGAGCTTGCCAAAAAGGTGACTGAACAGCTTATTTCACCCTGACAAACTACAGCAAGGAAGCACAATGGCACCGTTGTTCAATTGCTAGCCATTTCTCCAAAATTTTCAATCTCTGCAGCTCCCCTGGTGGTAGCAACAAGACGACTGCTATTGTAGGAAAGGTCTTCAAATGTCTAAGCCCCCTTTGGATAAGATTAGACAATATAGAGCTTAAAGAGCATATGAGCAGCTGAAGCTTGTCTACACTAGCACTCCCTCCAGCAGTAGTGGGAAATCTGGGGCAAAACTCCTCCAGGGAGACATCTGCCAGACAGTTCACTAAGGTGACAAAAGTTTGCATTTACTCAAAGCTCCTTCCACTTTCAAAGCTAAGCATGAACATGACGTGGCAGACTGCTCAACGACCTCCAAAGTAATTTCTCACCCCACTGTCTTCCAGACTCCTTTCCCGAGCCCTGCCTCAGTCATATCTGGCAGCTATCAGACAATTTGCAAAAGGTGTGTGTGAAATCTCCAGGACAAAAAAAATAAATAAATCAGCTGGCTTGTGAGGAAGCATGGCTGCTATCACGCCAATAGTCAGTTCCCTGGCTAGACCCAAAAAAGCCGGGCCTATGAAAAGATGCTCATTCAGTAGCATATGTGCATTAAGGGTACTTTTAGTCTATAGTGCACACTGCTGTATGTCAGGTTTCAAATTATTAGTTACCAATCTGTGCCATATGGAGGTTTGTATTAATAACTTACTAACTGGCTACAGGCTATTACTAACTTGTATATGAATCTGAATCCACTTTTTTATTGAAAGTAATAACATCACAATTGGCAGTTTCTATTTATGAGACTCGGAGGGGGTAGGTGGGAAAGAAGGCAGAAAAAGGCTCCAAGCAATGAGTTTGTCCTTAACTTGCAGTTATAGGATGTGCTTTAAGATACCATGAGCCAACTTTAGCCCTTGGGCCATCCTTTAGGTATTACATGTACTTTCTACTTACAAGCCTCTCCACTGAGCTTATTAGAGCATTATTCTAGCAGTTTGGTCACATAAATCTAACATGCCCAGGGAATGCAGTTGGTTAACGTATGTAGGCCTGCTCCTACAAAGTGCTGAGTGCAATGTTTTGCAGGATTGGACCATAAGCCACATCCCTCTTGATCATTTCAGTACAAATCACTAAGACACCAGTGAAACAAGTGCTGTCACTTAATGCAACTGTGCAGATCCACATAAAACCACCACACTGTCTAGTACAATCACAGGCCTCTGTAGAGGATGGCTGTAAGTCTAACAAGCAGGAAAGGACAGAGGCACAGTTAACTGTAGATCAGTACCTTGCCTACCAGGGTTATTTGCATCTCATTTCACTGAGTGCTGAATTCACACAAAAATGTGCAAAAAAAAAAATCATAAAAGTTTAGAGACTCGTTCTTTTAAAGTGATAAATTAGAGGGAAAGCTCTCAGCCTTCATGAATACAGGCTAATGTTGCAGCACAAGCAAACGTGGGAATGTTGAAGCTGCATATCACAAGTGAAATCGCACCAGTACCTTCAAAAAGTGAGACGCTGCTCAAAGACTTTCCCACACCAACAAGAAGCCCCTGCTCCACATGCAGGATGTATTTTTAGCATTCATGTGCTACACCACTCTAAAATGCTTTTTGGAAAAAATAAAGAGAATTATGTTAAAAGCATTCAAACATACAAGCTCTGGATGGATATTACACAACTGCCAATAGGAATAAAAATATTAAAGTAAGTAATTTTAATTAACCAAGGACTAAGGATCTACTTTACCCTACAAATACACGTGCAGTGAAATGAGAGGCAAGACTTCTGTGGGATATAGTTTATTGCACAAGCTGCAGGGCTGGGATAGACACACAAGCTTTTGGGTTTCACAGTATCCTTCCCTTCAGGTCTTCCCATACAGCAAAGCATAGTTCTTCTGTCCTGTTATGCTAAAATACAAATTATGATAACGGTATTTTTTTTTATCCTAACAGAGGACGAATAACAACAATTGTGCAGTTATTTAAGTTTCATGAGAGATTGTTTTACACTTGTACAAATGTGCCTAAAGAGCTCTCTGAAGCTTCAATCATTTGCTGTGTGAAAGCATTATGACAAAAAACAAAAAGTATAAAAGAAGTATCGAAGAATTCTGTTCAAATCATAAACTTTTCTCCTACCACATTAACCTAATCCAGAGCAAATTCAGGTCTTTAGAACTGCTCTCTAGGTGTTACAGAACAAAATTAGCCAAGTGCCAGTTATCCAAGCAATTGGGACCCAATTAAATCTACTCGGCTCTGCCTGGATTAGCCCGTTTCTCTAACAGTCATGTAACCTCTCCCATGAGATGATATCTACAGGTCCAGTTGAGATTTATTACTGGCTGACTAATTCTCAGCATATGCTAGATTGCAATCTTCCCTAGGAATCAAAATGAACTTGGAACTATGCTGATTTTAGAGGATGAGAAAGTTCCCAAACTGTGGCACACGTACCCCTGGAGGTACGCAAAACATCTCAGGGGGTATGCAGGAGAAACTGTATAATGGCAGATTTAATTTTCATTATAGGGGTTTAAGGGCATTTAAGGGGTTAAAACATAAAATAAATGCTGTCAAGGGTAAGAAGACAGCTGGTAAATCTGGAAGGGGGTACGAAATAAGAAAAAGTTTGGAAACCTCTGATGTATAGCACGAGAGTATCAGCAGGAAGTAAGAGGGAGAGGTAACAACCAGCCACACTGCAGAATGATAGCTGCCGGTCCAGACATCAAGCTCTCAGCTCAATAGAAAAAATATAGACTTATTAGCTACAAGCTAAGAAACATTTTAAGGGGTTGCATGGGTTTTGCACAAATCAGCTGAATATGATCAACTGCTGGCATAAAAATTAACCCAGGCCGTCCAAAAAAACCCAGAGATGCGGGTTTGGACACTAAGTATTTCCAAGGGGTGCCAACTTTTATGTGGAATCCCAACAAAGCACCCTGCTGACTCCCCCCACCACCCTCCCCAAATATACCACCTTGAGCTCTCTTGCAAATAAATCACTGGCTACATGTGACCTGAATATTTTAGAAACCCTTGAGAAAGCTTAAAAGTTTTCAACTAGCAATGATCGTGCCTCAGTTCAACCTCACAGGCTACATTACTGCCACTGTGCAAAGATACCCTAACCAAGGGTATCTTAACCAAGATACCCTAACCAAGATAATCCTGAGTTAAACTTCTTTCGGCTATCACCTGCCCCGTGTGTCTCCAGCACTAAACAAATTATTCCTCTACTGCTGACAAATAGTTAATATTCTCCAGAAGCTCCCTGCAAGCAAACTAAAAACAAACTTAATAAGCTATTGGTGCATTTCAAATGCAAAACCTGCTGTATTAACAAGTCAAATGTGAAGAAAATAACACTAGTGTTTATGAAGCATGTCTGGCCTAGGCAGAGTTCTCTTGAGCTCCAAAAGAAGACATCCATGACTGCAATGCAAAACATTTTGAATTTGTTAACTATTTTCAGGGTATATTTGACACCATCAGCAGACCTGCAAGTCTCGATTCCTAAACTTAACATTTTCAGCACAAAAAGGGTAAACTTGGGCTTGATTTGCTCTTTTGACTTGCCAGGGTTTACCTGGTGGTGTTCTTTAAAGCAATTCAGCTAAGCCACAGCAACTCTATGAGGATATCCTTAAGGAAAAAAAAAAATAAAAGAAAGAAAGAAAAAAAGGAATCAGTGCAGACCCTGTTTACATCAGGTTAGTACTCCCTTGAAAATTCAGTTTAAAACTGCTTTGGTTTTATGAAACCAGAAGAAGTCTGTGTGTAAAAGGACCCTCAGCGTTTTGTAGCTGCAAATGTAAACAAATACCTTCATGTGTATTATCGCTAATGCACCAGTCACAAGTAGAATAAATGGTCCAAGTGTTTCAGAGCTTCAGCATGTTAATTGCCTGGCATGTAATGATTATGACTAATCTCCAGCCAAGACTATCGCTAACTATATTCAAAATGACCAGAGAGTTGTGTACATAGCACAGTTCTGCTGATCACATTATTTTAAAAGTCACTGTTTATAAAGAATGCAACACAAAAAGTGAGAAACAGTAACAGCTCTGGCATCCTGGATAGCACAGCATATGTCCTTAAATGTAAAACAGTCATTCTGTACAACTGTACACCTCTACTGTCATCCCCTAGAAAAGGTACAGGAGCATAGTCAAACCCAAAAATCTAGAATTTGTATTTTATACTTGATCTTTTCAATTAATATCAGTTATCACCATATTTTAAGGACCAAAAATATTTGCTCACGTACTACGAATTAACATTTAACACACTTAGGGAGCAAATTTTCAGCTCTGAACTTTAAGTCAACACCCTCGTGCAAAAGCTACCCTGTATCTTCAATGAGTTGGACCAGCTTAGCGGCACCCGCATCAAATCCAACAATTTAGTTGACACAATTTTTGCACTCCCCCACCTCCCAAATACAGGTGGAAGCTGTATTAAAAAAAAAGAAAGAAAAAAACATGAATCTAAAACACAGAAAACTTCTCAACAGAATGGTGTATGGGATCACATACAAGTTACACGCATGCAAGAACACTGTTTTCTGTCTCCTTTCCAAATGCCAGTTTTTCAATTTGTATTTGCATAGAATTTCCTTGTCAACAGCTGATTTTGCAGTTTCCCCTACTATATCCATTCATGAAAGATATCTTTATTGAAACCAGGATGTACTGTACTAAAGACCGCCTTAGCAACTGTGGCAAGTACTGTTCTAAAGGTAACAGACTCAAAGTGAAATATTAGCAGAAACCAAGAAGCTTCACAAAAACAAAAAAATAAACTGAATCAAAGGGTTGAATTTATATTTTTAAGTGGTCTTTAGCATATGCAACCAAGTGACAAACATCTTGCATGCTCTGAATATGCTAACTATAAAACAATGCAAAAGAGGACAATGCAATTTCTTGTAAAAAGACAGGCAGCGGTAATAAGTTGAAACAGACTGCAGCCAATTTTCATGCACTATTCATAATTACTTTATTATACTGTGAAAGGGTAATCAGTCTCTGAATGATCTAATAACCTTGGGTTGCTCTTAACTCCTTTACATCAGTCTTTAACTATAAAAACAGAGGCTGGATACTCCATGTTTAAACCAATTACAATATTCTAATATTAAAAACATGCAGTTAGAGGCCTTACACACGCACGCGTGCGCACACACACTTAAACTTCCATACAAGATTACCTAAGAGCATTCAATAAAGTCAGAAGGAACTGCTGTATAAGAATCTATTCCTAGCTCTCATCTCAAAGGAATAGCTTTATCATCAGGAAAGGGAAATCAGATTTTTGGCTCCTTTGTTAGATTTCAATAGGAAATGGAGCAAATACAGTATGTTTTGACTGCTTGTAAAAGTAAATTCTGCTGGGATTTGTTACTATGTCAGATTTAAGGATGAGGATTTTTTTTTACTGCTTGAGGTTTATAGCCTCTTGCGTTTTGGCTCAATCACTTTCATACCATCTTGTAACATAACTACCTGCTGCGGACACTCTTAGTCATCAGTCAGTGGCTAAACCCAGAAATCTTCACACCACGGATAAACACAAATACAAAGTTCTCAGGTCTAACCTGCTTTGGGAAAAATGCCTACTTTCTACTCTCCCCAAAATGACATACCTATGAAAGAGAATGAGCTGGCAACAACAAAGAGGCTGTGAACTTTCTCAGGGTCAAAGGAAGTAACACAGTCCTATTTTAGGTAAATACATAATTTTCCTACAACTGAACACGGAGGTTTCAGTCAGCTAATCTAATCAGGAACAAAAGAATCCAAAGCCACAACTTCATTACCAGCTGCAGTAACCTTTGGCTGCTATCATTTTGCCAGCTAAATGAGTAATGGTGGTAAGGAGGTGGGGGCTGGGCAGGAGAGAAGGAACAATGCCATTTAATTTAGTGGCCAAAATACCACTCCTCCCACCCCACCAAAAAAGGCCAAGACCTTCCAAACAAGACTAAAGAATACCAATGATTTAATGCCCTAACAACTACTGCCTACAGTTCTAAGAGTAAACAGTCCAGGCTCCCAAAAGCTGCAACGATATACAATTTACTAAACAGCCAGAAAACCAGAACTGCACTTTAATATCTTCAAGTACTCTGATCTTTTCATAAAACATCTAACTGTATTACAAGGTGACCAGCATGTCAATACTAGGGGCACTTTTGGTCGCTTTAGTCAAGGAAATATAAATCTGTATCACCAAGGGAGAAAAAAATTAAATCACTGCATTATAGATGGAAATGCTGCAGCCCATCTATTCTAGGACTAGCTAACTTTGAAAAATTACGTTCCCCTTGCCCATAGCTTTGCACAATGGATTATATCTTATTTCTAAAATAAGAGACAGGAAAATCTGGAGGTATCTAACTTCTAGGAATTAATACTACAACATTTCAGGTTTGTTGTATGACTTTATATTGTTGCATCTGAATTATGTCCGTTTTCACAGAAGAGCCTAATCGCACTGAATCATTCCTCTGAAATTTGCACTGTTACTTCCCCCTTGAGGAAGTGTGCAGTCGCACTGCTAATGCAAAATTTACAGCCCTCATTTCCCCTGTGCTTTTGCTAACAGCAGGAAAAGCCAGACTTCTAACCCCACCGTTGGATGAGAAATGTGTAGTTATAACCAACAAAATTCACACATCACAATCAAATATTATTTATTCCCGTAACACAATATTTATGCAATGACCATGTTTTTTCTGTTGGCAGAACTACATGAAAGTTTCCTAAAGAAGCCCAGCTTGTTTTAATCATTCACATTTTTCAACACCCTTTGTTCTTGCTTTGCAGTCAAAGGTCAAAACTCAAACTGCTACCTCAGGCAAACTTGGGAACAAATTCTAATTGTTGTGAGCTTTTTCAGTGAAAATTTAACATTATACTTCCACCTTTGTTAAAAGTACACTCTCCATACTGATCATTTCCCTTTCACCTGATCAAAGATGTGCATTATGCACATCTGACACACACAGAAAGGCCTGCCTTCAAACGCAGAAAGAGTGCTGCTACCTGAATTCAACCTTAGTCTTTCTTTGAAAGCAGAGATCACTCTCACAAGGAATGCAATGGTAAACTTTGAACCAGACCTACACAGGGCAAAGAGAAGCGAGGGCCTGCTTATGCTACAGTTTCAATTATGCCAAACACGATCCTAACGCACAGTTTCTCTGATCAAATTAATATTTCTCTTAAAATGCACATTATAAAACTCACATGGCATCTTCCCTGCATGTTGAGAAATAGGGTGATGGTTGTCTGAATGTTAGCAAGGGTATCGGAAATTTCAGTTGAAAAGAAGCCTGTCCAGGGTGGGCAAAGAACCACGTTACAACATTCAAAACACTTGTATTCCACTGGACCATGGGTATAACCTTAATGCAACCCTAGATCAGGCACCCTGGCAATAATATAAGAAAAGTATCATTTGAAATAGCTTTCTTTCTTGAAAGACATTTCAAAACAGACAAGATTGAGCATTTCAAAAGCAAAGTAGAAAAAACAAACCAACCCTGTTTAAAAGGCTGGCACAATGATTGTAAAGAAAGGAAAAATTAATGGGAGAGAATAAAGGTTTTCCCAAGGGGAACAGATACGACATAGGGAGTTTTTTAGTATTAAAAGAGCACAACCAAGAGCTGCCATGTACCCCCTGGGGTCTTCCCAAGTACCTCCCTGGACTACAGGCACCTCTGGTTGACAACCCGTATTAGAGCATGACTGCACCTTAAAACATCTTGAATCCATGGACTGGTACCACATACAAGAAATACTTTCAGCTGGCACTTACTGAAGAACACATTACCACGTAAGAAAGGTCTATGCCGTGCCCAGCTGTGCCCTTCAGGCCACTGTCGCTACCATCCATTAAAAAACAAAAACGGTGGATAAATTCAGGTGCCAGGAGCAAACAGAGCTTTGCACATGGCAGAAAGTATTATCTGGAGGTTTTTCACGAAGCATTTATCAAATATTCCAGCCCAGTTTTTCTGGTTTTGGAGACTAATACATTTTGTTGTTCTTATTGGAAACTGGTGCGAGCTGACCTTGTTTCAACGCTGGCTTCATGGCTTACACTGACCCTGTATTAAGTTTTGTTCTCAACATGCAAAATGCTCCTAATTTTAGGTATCTACTAGGAAACTGTTTTCTGGCCTCAGCATTTTCTGTCCTTAGGGCAGAGTTAACTCAAGCAGTCAGCACCTGGGTCTGAGCCCACATGTCTGTCTAGCCATCCTGTGAAGTGCCACAAAGCCAACCTATGCCCCAGCTGCCATGTCCTCATTACCGCTGTAACCATGCATGCCTGTCTTGAACGTCTACAGAGGCATGGTGTCTCTCACGGTTACTTCTTTTGCAATAAGCCAACACGCCAATTCCTTCTCAAGGAAGTGTGCGAGAACTTGTCTGTCCTTCTAGGCACAGCAGGGAGTTGTGGGAAGACACTGGACAACAAATCAGTACAGAAGTGAGTTAGCCTGCACCCTCAAGAGTTGGCAGCCCAAGCGAAAGCCTCGGGCTCACTAAACCCCGAAGTTTAACGGGCCAAGCTTGAGCACAGAAGAGCCCTGGTTAATTCTTGCAGTGAACATCTATCTACCCCTTGCTCTGTGGTGGAATATTCACTGTTATTAGCGTTAGTGCATCATATTCTCATCACACCTCCACTCCTACCACCTGCACTTCCCGCTGCTATCAGTTAATTGGGTCTCAGATAAGGGCACCACATTGGCCTTATGTATAAACAGATTTCATGCGTGTTTGCTTTTATGGCTTTACCAACTGTTCACCACCCCCGCCTCCCATCAGCCCATAGGCTCTTATCTCAACTACCCTCTCATTCAGGGTGCATTCCACCAACTGCAAATTTTATCGTATGGGGGGGACTGACCTGCCATCAAAGACAGTTCAAGACATGCATTAAAGAAAAATGAGCATCTCTGAGGTGCAATATTGTCAAAAACATAGCTGATCAGTCTCAACCCCTTGTTGTATTCTCTCCTTTAAGAGTTTACAGCACCAAGGCGAGTGGAAAAATTGCACAGAAAAGAGTATACATACATAACGTGTGAGCTCCAAAAAAGTCACCCTCTTCATAAAACTTAGCCATATGTCAAGCACAAACTTCGTATATTATCCCACACCTATGGTGCCCCGTGATGAGCTGAATCGACAGCATAAACTGACATAAATAATACCAGGGCTTTGTGGAGTGATGCCCATTTACCTCAGCTGAAGTTCTGGCCCACCGAATAGAAATGTTGTCAGGACCAGGAAGACAAGTACTCCAGCGGCAAAAGAGTCCGGCGTTCTGCTTCTGCACTCCAAAGGTAGGTCTGCTCTCTGTCTCTAAAAATCCTCCGGGTCACACATGTGTAAATAATGCAGAATATCTGCTACGGTAGTAATTCATTCACAGTACAAAACCAATGACCTCCTATGGCATTACAAAATGGATGGTTCCTTCTGGCTACTCTTAAGCAACACAATAGCTAGCATAACCCTCTGACCCCAAAACAGGCAGGTTTATGAAAAGTCTATTAATAAACAGCTTCTTGTTTTCTTTCCTTCTCCCCCACCCAAACCAAAACAAAAGGTCTCTCACAAATGAGCTATTAGCTACTGATACCAGCAAACAAAAGCCTGTCTTGTCCCAACACATGAATAAAAATGAGCAAGGAGGGGGTTGGAAGATCCACCAAGCAATTCCCCATAACCTCCAGTACATGATACACTGCACTGCAAAAGGAAGTCAATGCATTCTGACATAACAGCTGTACACAGAGTCACATTAATTAAAATAAAAAGCTAGTCTACATAACGTGCAAGCAATTCACTGAACCTTACTGACAAGTTGAAGGAACCGTTCCTTCAAAGATGCATAATTCAGGAACAAGCTGACTGGTTATACAGAAGGCAACGGCACAAAGGAGATCCACAAGTATTTGAGAAAGTCACAGCTATTTAAAGTAAAACAAAAAGCACGACCAACTATAAAATACACACAAAGGAAGTGGTAGGATGGATTACGTCAGCCCTTGCCTCAATTCATAAATCCTAACCGCAAAACAAGACAAATGCTGAACTGTCTTTCTCTGGAAACCTGCTTAAAGTGAATACATGCAGTTTAAGTCTTAAAATATGCTACCGAACAGCACTCGCTGATGCATCACTTTCAACAGCCACAGGGAAAAAAAAAAAATGGTGTAATCCTAGTCAATTCTATCGTGCAGCCAGATCAAATAACATCTCAAGAACGGCCTGCCAAGCACCCAGCCTGCCAGAGTACAATAAGCACTCAAGTGCTCTGGACTCAAAACCACCTTTCGCTGCTCCCAGAGATCCTTATAAAATAGTTTAAACACTACTAAATTACAGGGTTGGGAAAAAACACACACAAATAAAAGCTTTTAAATGTTGCTCCCACACAATTCTTAACTTGCTGTAAAGCATCTAAAATGTCTGCCTTGTGATAGTTTACTAGGCAATATAACTATTCAGAAAGGCAAGTGCCTTTAAAGAACAGAAATCTGACAAAAATGCAGAGTTGGTTGCAAGTCTGGAACTAATTGCCCACAGATTAATGGCTTTACATTGGAATAGTGTGCCTCTGTCTGTAGGGTTTTAAATCCTGTTTACTTTAACTTTGAGTTCCCAGAAACGCGCTGCTAGGATGTAGAGCGTTTAGGCTCCATGGATTAGGTATTAAGACCACCAAATGTCTCAACTTTTCAGCCCAAGTTTAAAAACAGGGATCAAGTTGAAGTTAAAAATAAATAAATAAATACATAAGGCTCCTTGACAACTGCTATATTTTCGTTCAGGCACAAATTTAAATAAATAAATAAATCCCAGATGGTTGAAAAGGAGCCTATGTATGCACTCGCACAATGCCCCATGCAGCACAGCGCCACATGTACTCAAGAGAGGCTTAAACCCGGTTGGAAAACAGAAGCAGAGCTGGTTTCTCTCTCAGGAAACAGAAAGTGGTCAAGCAGGTCTCCTGCCACTTCATCCGAGAACAAGATTTGAGTCAACATTATAAAAACAACTTGCGCCCGGCGCTGCGCCCAATTAGGAGGACTTGAAAGGCATTCCGAGACGCTCCTGCATCTCAGCCAGAGAAGGGGGGGCTGGTTTCCAATCAATCAAAACGGAAAGGGAAAAACAAAACAAAACACCCCGGCTCCAGTCCTAACCTGGCTCGCATGAAATCACTTCTCATCAAACGCGTGCTCCGCTCCGCAGCTCCGGGCGGGGGAAGATTTCAAGCGCGCAAAGCTAAGCGCGCTCCTCGGAGCGGGCGGCCGTGACCTGACCGCGCCGGCCTCCCGCCTCGGGCCGACACAAACTATCGCATCGCCTACCGAGCGCGGCCAACTTTCTCTGAAAAATGGGGACTAGCAGGGGGGAGGAGAAAGGGGGTGGGGGGCTAAATAAAAGGCGTACAAGGACAAGCGTTTCCTCCTTCCAATGGGGTGCATTTGTTGCTGTTGCTGCTGGGATTTTATGAAGCAGCCCCAGGCTTTCATTCTGGGTCAAGGCTGGGAGGGTGGGGGTTTATTTGCGCCTCTGCCCCCTGCCCCCCAGCCCCGCACTCACCCAGCGCGGCCGGGCGGAGCCGCCTCCCCCGCGGTCCCGGCAGCTGCTCCCGCCTGACCCCGGCGGCCCGAGCGTTTCTTCGGCAGGAGGGGGCGGCTGGCACCGCCGCAGCCCATGGAGGAGCGGAGGGAGCGGGGGGAGGAGGCGGAGAGGCACTGGGTGAACAAAAGGAGGCCCCCTCGGCTGGGCTGGGCTGGGCTGGGCTGGC
>NW_017728926.1:17520411-17554137 GCF_001723895.1 Crocodylus porosus
CCGCTAGGACGCGCATCGGCAGGCAACACCGGCGAGAGGAGAAAGCATCCCCGGCGGCCGGGAATATGAATGCAACCCGCCTCCCTCCCTCCTTCCCTCCGCGGATCACAACACACCGGGGGGGGGGGAGATGCAGATTCAAATAAAATAATAATCCAGAGATCCAGGGGTGGGGGGAAACGCGCCCGCGGACACCCCCGCGCCTTGCGAAGACGGATGAGAGACGCCTCTCTGGTGTGTGGTCACGTTAGAGACGTTTCTATCCTAGGATTTTGTTGCAGTTTCTTCAACCAGTGAGCCATTTTGTTAAAACCCTCTCCACCATCTCTTCCCTCTTCCTCCCCCCCCACCCCCCAACAAGAGAATAAAGATCCATCTGTTCTTTTAAAATGACTCAATAGAAATTGGTCTAATAATGAAATAAATACACGCGCCTTGCCATGCGGCTTTAAAACCAACGGGGAACTTCTCTGAATCTGGCAACTGAGCACAGACACTTCACGCAACAACACAGACGCAGAGAGCCTGAGACGCTTCAGGCACCAACAGCAAATCCTGCCGCTCTGCGAGATGCCAACTTTATTTGGGGCAAAACCCTTTAGGGTCTCCCCTTCTGAATGAGATGCACAACTTGCAAGAAGTCTCTTTCTTGGCAAGAGCGCACAGCATTTTTTCTGTCAAGCAAATAAACAGCTACAGAGCAATATTTTAGCCTCCGTTAACCTCTTTTGTCACTGCTTTACAACTCCAAAAAGACATTCAAGACTGTGGTCCCACACAATTATATCAGATCCCCATCAGGTTAAGTCTGCTCTCCTGTCTCATTTCTTCCAGATGCTGTAAGCTGGGAGTGGTGGGGAGGGTTCATATCCACACCCAGGCACTGGTATGGTGCTCACCGCTTTCACATCAAAGCCTTCTGCAAAATGAAAATGTGCAACCTGAAAATTTAGAAATGTTGTGCTTGCTCAAAATAGCTCCCTAAACCACTCACACAGGTAATGCACAAAGAAGTACAACACCCCTGCCACCGTGAAAAGCTGCTGTGAGCAATACAAATCGAAGGTGGTGTGTAGTGCAAGCCTGGCTCTGTTGCAAGATCCATTGTACATTAGCTTCTCAGTTGGAGCCCATCCTAGGGGGAATGCACTGGTTGAAAATAAGCTTCATAACCAAGTGGCTTTGTGATAGCTCCATACCTGTCAGAGCTGAAATCAATCCCAAAGTCCAAGTACAAAGCAGCCACACTGCATTTATCCTCCCTTCACTTTTCTAATCAAATAGTGTATGGCCTGACACACAGCAGCCCATGAAAAGGAACATATTTCTCCAGTGTCCACTTAGGAAAAAGTGGACTTCCAATGACTTCAAAAAGAAAGTGTTCTCTGGCAGTAAATGAATTCAGGCTTGGTTCCACTGACTTCCTGTTTACCTGGGATCTTCACAAGTGCCTTGGTGCTTGCTACTTCTATCCTAAGCAAACTGATTAGGAGCACAAGTCCTCAAAATGCCTGCATTGGAAATCTAGTCCTTCAGCTCCATAAATGACTCTACAATTTGGACTCAGTTTATATGCAAGACGTTAAAAAAGACCAGAGTAATCACCCTCCACTGGTTTTCAGAAGATAACAGGATTATGCCACATTCCTGATTTGCAGGCACAATCTAGAGTAAGCCTCAGTCTCTCTGTGCCAGTCTTCCCACCTTTAAAATGGATCTAACACTAATCTGTCTTGTACACCTCGGAAATTCCTGAATGAGAGCAATTACATACATTCCAGTGATGACGTTACACACGCACACCAATATTTCAAGAACCAGCTGGCCAACGTTCACACCATCCTTGTGAAATAATGGCGGCAGCAGCCTCATTTTATAAACAGACAAATAATATGTACCCAAAGGTCATAAGTAACAAAAGCACTTCCACCAGCAATTCAGTTTAATTTACTAATGAATTAATTAAAGAGATTACTAAAGATTTAAGTGCAACAATTCAAAACCTGTTTGGAAACAGGTGCTCTCTATTTCCCCAAACCCCAAGGCTTACAGAGACCAGAGCTTCTCCTGAACCTGTTCCCTCATTTGGCAATAATACTTCAAGTTTTCACCAACATGGATTGTTTTTGAAACTATCCAGTGTAAATCATTTCAAGGCATGCGACCTGCAGAGGGAAAATACGAGACAAAAGGCACAGACAAAAATAACAGCATGTCGTTTAGATACGTTAAATCAAAAAACTATGCTTGTTATTTTAGCCAACTATCTAGAAAAAGTATCCTGAGAAGAACCACCCTGCGTTGGACTACAGAAGGTGAACTAGACTCGGATCTAACAGCTCCAGAGTCCGTAGCTTACGGGATTCAAAGAGGGCATCTTCTATTTCCTGCCCCTGGTCTAGTATACACGGTTTTCCTGCGTTAAACTGAATTTAGGGACTAAACTCCGCTCCATGGAGAACTCCAGCCCAGGTTTCACAGCACTCTCCATTTATCAAAACAACCCTGTCATGTTGAGTACCATTAACAGATAATGAAAGGAGACAACGGATGCAGTTACAAGCAAAGCACTCCGCATTCTACAGGCCTAAGCATGCAGCCAAGTGAGCTGACATCTGACTTTATTATAAGCATTATAATTAAATAGAATACTTAGTTTAAGTAACATTAAGGTTGTGACACAAACCAGCAAAGCTAGGAAATTCAAAGATAAGGCTTTGACACACTGTCATTAACTCCTCCTATTTGTACAAGTGTTTTCATGCACGCACATACACACACAAGGCTTTGACACACTGTCATTAACTCCTCCTATTTGTACAAGTGTTTTCACACACACACACACACACACACACACACACAGAGTTAAGAAGTGGAAAGCTAACCTTAACTTCAATTTCCCACTTTTTGTTGATTTCTGTGAGTGCTTTAACACTTTGCAGACACGGTTCTTTGGGTAACATTTCTGTGAGTGCTTTAACACTTTGTACACCTTACCACTGTGCTTGAGCTTGTGAAAGACAGCACTTAAAAGAGCTGTGATGTACAGCCTATCTTCAAAGGGTGGAAAAGACACTGTTTCCTATTCATAGGGCAAAGAAATAATTCATAACTTCTGCGACAGCTTTACAAAATTTGCAGAACATTAACTACAGACATACCCCAAAGCCACTAGATGTACAGGAGTGTGGCATTTAAAATTCCTTCAGAGAGAATTAGCTATCATCAGGTATGCATAAATACTTCAACCATTTAGACAAACTGCTCCAATGGAACAGTTTAAGGTCTACCAGATAAGGATATACTTTGGCAGCAGACTTAAAGTGAGAATCCTCAAACTGATCAGACAGATCACATGAGAGTACATTTAAAAAACAAAACAAAAACAACCCCCCCCCACTAACAGATCCCAACATGACACTCAGTAGCAGTCTATACTTAGTTGTCCAGAAAACACAGCTCTGCTTTTCAAAACAGATTTAACACGCTGCCCTGCCTGACTATACCAACCACAGTGTGTTAAACCCATTTTCGAGAATAAACAGACACCTGATCTTGACAAATGTTTTCTAAGAGCAGGTTTAACATGATTTGTCTAGCTTACACAGGCACCAAGCACAGGGCATTAAATCCATGTTAAGCTATTTCTGAAAACAGACTTAATATGGCTCTCATAGCTTTGCGTACATCAAGTTCTTTGCCAATGGCTTTCTATTGTTGCTACCACTGTTGGTACTGTACTGGCATTGTCGCAGGTCATTGCCCTCTGCTTCTGCCAAAACTCTCTCACCAGTGCTAACACTCAATACCTTCCTAGTCACAGTAACAATGGGAAATTGCTGGTTAAAAATAACAAACCTAAAGTAGAGACAGCTTATGGCTAACAATTTACACTAAAAATGACATGAGACAATGGTTAACTGCAGATTCCTCCGCAGTGGTGGAGGAAAGTGAGACGGCAGTTGATGTCAGAGCCCAACCACGCTAAGTACCACAGAAAGTGTCCTAGACACTTCCTTCCATTAGAGGTCTAATACACTTCTTACAATAGCTGATGTAGAGTTTGGCCCTTCCTAACTGTTGCCACAATCCTGTTTTACAAGTAAGTAATTCTTCCCCTGCTGTCAAGAATGGGCCATTTCCTTAATGTAAATAAGGCTGAGAGGAGATGGCAAAGGTCTCGCCTAATTGCCAGGTTTGAAAAACATACCACGTCCACAGAAGTTTAGGGCTGGAAGGGACCTCGTGAGATCAAGTCCAGCCCCCCTGCTCTGGCCAGGAAAGACTGCTGGGGTCAAATAACCCCAGCAAGGTATGCGTCCAGGCTCCTTCTGGCCATCTCCAGGGTAGGTGCCTGCACCACCCTCACTGGGAGGCTATTCCAGAGTCTGGTCACATCAACTGTGGAGTTTTTCCTTGTATCCAGTCTGAGAAATTTCTTCTAGGAATTTGACTGTTGCTCCCGGTTTTCCCCTGAGGCGCTTTGGTGAACAGTTGTTTGCCTAGCTTGAGCAGGTTTGAAGAATTTAACACACTGGAAGCAACAAGGAATCCCATCTACATTTCCATGACTGCCATTAGACCTATGCCAGGTGAACTGGAAGCAGAGAAAAAAGTAAGTGATGCCCTCTCCCCCACTAATGTCAACACAGCCAGTTTACTGTATTGTTACACGAAAGTCCTGTTTAAACTGCAAAATCATCTCTATGGGGAACCCAGCTGCAGCACCCACCCTTACCCTACCTAACATGGTGGAAACACCATTTCATCTGATGGGCACAGTGTCCCAGGCTACAGCAGAACACAGGACAGAGTTAAAACATGATTAGAGACGTGCCTGTGGTACAAGATGGAAGGGTGTGTCAGCTGTCATCTTAAAGCAGACGGTCCCTAAACTCAGCACACGCTATATTTGCCATTCTTTTTAATTTAATGTAGAGCAGCCAATTTTTACATCAGCCGTTTTTAACCTCCCTAAAATTCCTACGTGGCACCTGGTGCTCTCTGTCTATTATGAGCTTCCACAAATGCTTTTCCTTTTTTAAAAAGCTCTCCATTGTGGCAAAAGCCCCACAACCTCCTACACTGATTTTTCTCCCATTTCTACAGTCTGTATCTACAGGGTGTGTATGTATGTATGTATACACACACACACACACACACACACACACACGTACGTATATACATACACACACACATATACCCTGTAGACAAAGACTGTAGAAATGGGAGGGGGGGGGGAAAATATATATATATATATATTTTTTTTTTACTTTTGGCTTTTAAATAGGAGGAAAAACATGCCCTGCTCCCCTGTACTTTGGCTCTTGAACACCAAGCACCACCCTGCTACAAAGACTGAAACCGAGCCTTAAGTGGTTGAAACTAACTATTAACTTTGACACCACTTTGATACTCGGGGAAAGGAGGCCTTACCTGACATGTCAAAATCCCAGATCCTCAAATCCGAACCTCATTTTCAGGCAATTAGACCTTTCTACTCCTGAGCGTTCCAAGTGCTCGCTTCGCCGTAACTGTCACCTGGCATTTGAAAGTGGAACGTTTCATTTCTAGTGACTCTACAGTGTGTTAAATCACGCTCCGAACATTATCTCCCAATGCAAAAATGGGGAAGACGAAAGGGTGCACGCACCGTCAACGTATTTTGCAACAGTGGTGGTAATACGCTTATTAGCATTTGCCTGACAGGTAACAGCCAAAAGTGCTCGTGCCTTCAAGCTTCCTCTTGGCCCCTGACTGGCTTGCGGGAAGCACTCAAACAATAACTGATTGCACAAGCACCTAGATCAGAGGCGCGAGGGAGATCTCTTCGGCTGCAATGGGCAAGCCCAGCACCTAACTCCCACTTATATGCCCTTGAAAAGCTACCCTGTATAAAGTATGTGAGATGCCTATACCAGACTCCCTATGCCTGAAGAAGGGTGACTGCGCCCAAAAGCTTGCCACGAACTTTCTTCCAGCTACTCTGTTGGTCTAACAAAAGATATCACATCTACCCAAATAACCTTGCCTGTGATGCCTATACAGCACCTTTGGATGCACATAGCATTTTGACATACAAAGCAAAAGAGAAAAAAACATTCTTCCCCAAAGAGCTCAGAGAGACCAACAAGGTAATTCACAAAGCACTAACTTTTTTTTAACTGATCAGAAACATTTCTTGCTTTGACTTAGGCTGAAACTTTACAGACAAGCTCTTGGCTGTAATTGCCTCTGAAAGAGAAACAGTCCATACATTCACTTCACTTCACAAGCAGCAGCTAAAATGCAGAGTAACCAACTTTCAGGGGGCCCTATTCTACACGTTCATGAATGCTCTTTTGTTAATGTGCATTAAATTTAGGCACCTCCATTGTGAGGTCCTAGAAAAAAGGCACATTAGCCTATTTTAATGCGCATTAGCGAAAGCATATTTTCTGTGATACTTTAATGTGCATTAAAGCACGCGTGTAGCTGAGCCCAGGATGAGGCATGCAAATCCATGAACTAAAGCATCATAATAACTGAGCATCATAATATTGAGCCTTTAACCCCATTTGGTAAGCATATATTAAAAGCAGCATGCCCTGCCTACAGTAGAGTCAAGTACATTAGTCCATATATCCTAACAATGCCGCTTACCCTACACTACACCAGCTCTGGGGCCAGGTCTAAGGCCCAAACATGCTACATTATTTCAGTAATGTCACCCCGTCACACGGCATTTTCCCCAAGTACTACAAGGAACTTCCTCGGATCTCTCACACGTGTGTTTAGGAGACAATTAAAGATAATCCCCCTTCCTCAGGAAGTTTTTTGTAAAAGGATATGCACATGAAATATCTACAATATATTCTTTCTACTACAGACATCTCTATACTAGCAGAAGTCAAGTCATGACTCGTGACCCTCCAAAGTGCAGGGATCTCTGTGGTGATATTCTGAGGTGCATAATTCTGCCTGTGATCTAAAGCTTGAAACAATCCTTCAAGCTTCCTTAAAAAAAAAAAAAAGCCCTAATAAAAGAAGCAGCACATATTTTTTTAAAAGTTTTCTTAAAATGGCATTTTCCACTTACAGCGCAGAAATCACTAGAGACCAGGTTGGATATATGAAACCACAGTTCCAAGACAACTGTACTTTGAAAGGACAAGACGCGGTTAGGAAGAGAACTCACTCAGCGAAGAGTTGTGGGGAAAATGACAAAGAGGGTCATAAGGATGAATGAGCCGAGGAACTCGGGGACTTGGCAGGATGTTCAAGATGAAATCCCTTATGTACTTAGATATCTACTAAATGTAATAAATTCAGTTGGGGGAAAATCTGACCAAGTTGCTAGGAAGCAAGTAGTGAGAAAGATAACTTGAAACTCCAGCTAGAACCTCCACTTCAAGAAATCAAAACACACCAGGATAGATGTAGACTTCAGCAAATACAATCATGTTTGCAAATCAGAGAATTTAACTTACTCAATATTTTCCCCTCTGGTTTGTTTCCTGTGTTAGTTGCCAAGGAGCAGAGAAGTTAAACAGTCTTTTTCTGAGCATGCGGGCACACTGCAAACCAAAAATATGAACACAAAAACGAGTGGTGTCTGCTGGCTTTCGTGGTGGAGATAAAGCAGAACTGTCAACCTGTTCAGCAACTTTCCGCACGAACCCACAGCCTCCCCCTGAACAAGGGCACTTTTTAGTTCAGAAGATATTGTTTAAAACATACATGCAGAGGGGGAAAAAATAAATCAGACAGCCAAACACAAACATAGTTAAACAAATTTAAAGCTATGAAATGAATGGTTAGTAGAAGTGACGCATATTAGGTTGCAATCAAACAATGAACAATGCTGAAGACAGTCCGCACTAACTTCACATCAATTCATTTTTTTTTTTTTGCAAGTATGAAATCTGGGTTTGTTCCATTTTATTTGCTTTTTGTTGGAGGAGGGGGAAAGGAGAAGAAAGCAGCAAGGCTAATGCTTTTCTTTCAACCTTTTATCAAAGCAGTTTAAACAATGGCCGTTACCCTGATCTTCCCTCTGATTTTAACTGGAAGTAACTCTGCGAATGGAAAATATGATACCTCTATCAACAGCCTGTGGTATGTTTAAACTATTATAATGTAAAGCATGCTTATTCTCACAAGCTAAAGGAAATGACTGCCAAATGCTTCCTTTACAATCTCTCCAGAATAGGACAGATCCTTTACTGGGAGATTTTCCTGACATACAAACGTAGCAGAAAACAAAACACACAGAGATATACATTAAAACTTGCTAGGGATTTATTTTCCTTTATTGAAGATGCAGAAGAGATCAGCTATGTGACTACAGCTCTCAACATTTTTAGTGTGTTAATCACTTTTACATTCACGTACTTCAGAAAATTCAATAGACTTTTAAAAAATGACAATAACCACAGGATGTGACCAGAGCTATATTAATCTTTCCCTCAGGAGGGTCAGATAAGCACTAAAAACAGGAAGTCTACTATAATGTTGAAAAATTCTTAACAGTCTGGAACCACATGACAGCCGTTTGGTTATAGATTCATGTGCAAGTGAATAAAGACGGTGCACACACATGGAAATCATGAGCCTCAAAAATATGACGGGGAAACCCGCGGGATGTCAAAGTCTTACAAAAAGGTTACCTGGGGATGGAACTAATCTAATGTTTATTCTTAACAGGGATATGAAGGAGAAGCCAAGAATTTATTCCGTCCAGTTCATTTAGAAAGCGTTAAAAGAAAAAAAAAAAAAAAATCAGGTTCACAGGAACAATGACTATTTGTGTCAAGAATTGTTACTTGCCTATTTGGGCCTGTGCCTATTTATTAATAGCTCCCTAACCACTGCAACCAAATGTGAGACATGCTTCATCTTTTCTCCATGCTGATACTGCACTAACAATCTTAAAACATCAAGAGTAAGAGAGCTAAACCTTTTATTCTAGTGAAAAATGACTCTTTCTGTTTTGGAAGAGATTGCTAAGGGATTTAAAATTTAAACTGCACTGTTCAGAGTGCAACATGGATGCCCTTATGTCACGTAAATTTATCTGATCAGGTTTATTGGCATTAAACCTATTTTGTTTTGAGACATACGAAGAGGCAAACATTTACACACCAAGCAAACAATGGCGCCTTTGCCCTAACTATTCTTCAGCCATACATACAAAAGCTGAAAACAGAACTACAGGAAATGATCTGTTGCTTTTATAGTACCGATATCAGCAACCAGCTCTCCTGAATAGCAGTGCAGTTCAAAATCATCAAGTTTACTCACCACGTATACCCCTCCAAAATTGTAAGTGATAAATAGAAACTTAGAATGGTTTCAATTAGTAAAACATACTGGACAGTCAAATTAAAAATGAGGGGCATTAGAAAACCTGTTTTTTTGGGATGTGACAAAATACATGTAGACAGATTTATATATTACCAGTAGATGTTTTCCTCAATACCTAGCAGTAAAAGCCCCCCCACACACACCCCTCGTCCACGCTGCACACATACTATGTATACCTAGCCATTTTCTTTTAGAGTATTCTGTAAGTCAGATGTACTATGACCTCCTCTGGAATTTCAAAATAAAATCATATTGGTCTACTCTACCTCTGTTTCCCCTCTCCTGAGCAATGCAGCTGGCACAAACAGTGTAAATAAATCTAATATTTTTAGAAGGAATATGCTATTTTTCCCCAGATGCCTTCCTTTATGGCCTCTCAGAGCAAGGATTTGGCACGATAAGAGTCCCCTAGTTGTCTCTTCCTGAAGGGAAGGGAAACACTGGAATCCATTGATTGATTAACGAGAACAATGGAAATGAGGTATTTTGTATGTATAACTTGCCCAGATCTGATGGGGGTTATTTCCAGCACACAGTTATGTTCCTAACAAAATAAATTGTTGAAGACATGCTTCTTACAGTTTACACTTGCACATACGGTCTTAGAATTCATAATCTCCCTGGGAAAATCCTATAGACCAGAAAACTACCCATCTTTTAAACAAATCCAGCGTTGAGACACACATGTAAAATGCCTGCTTTTCACTATGTTCCAAAGCCATCATCATCTCTGGTGAAAACAACCGAATACAGATGGTAATGCAGGAAAACACAAAATGAACACATGTGACTATTAAAAGGCACATTACCAACGAACACACGTTTACTTATTAAAAACATCTACATGGAGGTATAGGAAAAGCAAAACATTTATGGCCGGTGGGAACAGACGGTATAGGGAATATAACAGATTTCACGCTTTATGCTAAAACAGGTTCCTGGCATAGTCACAAAAAAAAGAAAAAGAAAAGGCATCTTAGTGTTTCAGAACTGCTCAAAAATACACATGTATGAGAAATGCTGTCTTAACCAGCATTAGCATCCAACTACATGTTAGTTACAGGGGTGGAGGTTGTTTATTATGAATAGTCATTTATTAGTTAGCCCTTCTTAAATGCAGTTGAGATGTAATACGCCACCTACTGCCATGTTCCTAAAACAACATGTTAAAGGAAGGAAAAAAAAAACATTTCAGTGTTCAGTGCAAGTTCAGGACTACTACAGAAAACAAGACATGCAGAAACCTGAATTCGTGGTTTGATGAGAAGTTTTTAACTATGATTTGCCTCTCAACTGCTGACAAAAGTCCCACCTAAAAACTTCAACTTAGTAACACAAACAAAACCACCCACGTTTAAGCAAGAACATAGGAAGATGCTTTTCCTACGGATTTGAGCAGTTGAAAATTTTTAGTCAGCAAATGCAGTACCCGCACCATGGATTCAGGCAGAAGCTATAACAGCACATGTATATCTGCATGAATGTAATGAGAACGTGTTTTCAAGCAGTTATAAGTCAAACTTCAAGGTATTCAATCGGTTGTATAACAGCTCCTTTTTCAGTATCATCTGAACACAATGCATAGCCTTTGATTAGGGTATTGACAGACAAACTGTTGAATTTTAATGCTAGTGTTTTGTCAATGAAAAGTATTCATGTACGCTTCACAAGTTCATTAATAATCCATTAAAAAGACCTAAATTAAAGCTTGGCAGGCAGCTTCCTCATGAAACAAAATCTGCTTCTTCTGGTTTGTAAGAACTGAAAGTGCCAAGTGTGGCATATTAAGATGTGAAAACACATTTTAAAGGTTACACTTTGAAACTAATTTCAACATCTCTAATAACGGTATCATTAAGCAGTTGCAGAACACACATGAGGGTACCTATTTCATTTTAGCTTTAAACCTGCAGTCTGTCAAGTTTCAGAAGGGCAATTTTAGTAAGCCCACAGAATTCTACTTACAATGTTGTCATAAAAAAAAAATCCCTGAAGGTATGTGAAGATATAGGTATATGTGAACATGTAACAAACAGCAAGGAGGATGAGTCCCCTTCTTTTGGTATAAAGGGAGAAACAGGCCACAATTTCAAATCACTCGCATGTAATGCGCTGTTGTGCTGCTTCCATTATCTGTGTTTAGCTTCCATAAAGAATGCTGACATGGGCACTTCAGGCAGTGATTGAAGGGTCCACAGGAAGGGGGTGCTTAGAGTAATATTTTAAACTAAAAATAATCCATTTCCAGGGGAAGGTGACACTGAAAAACTGGCTAAAGCATAATCAAAGTTTGCATTTTCAGTCTTGATAGTAAACCCAGTTAAGAGTAGTTAAGGAACAAGATCAGAACCGTGTGCAATATCAAGAAAGGAACATCCGTTTTACTAACAGTAGTCTCCCTCTCACATTTGCTTCAGTTATGGTATATACACAATGGACGCCAGCCCTTCACCATTTTGCAAGACTATAAACCCTACAAAAAGGTGGGGCGTGGGGAGGATTCTCTACCCCACCTGCAAACCTAAAAGGAAATTATAATTTTTTCCAAATGTGTGGGCAGCCAGTTACACATCTGCAATGAAACCTTACAGGCAAGGCTCACCCTATGCTCTCCAACCTGAGCATGTTTCCATGCACAGTAGAAATGGCAAGCGGAACAAAAGCCACAGAAACCAAGAAAAAGTATTTTAAATTTTAATTAAAAAGTTAAATTATGCATGTCACAAGTCAATAGTCTTGGTCCTGACCAGAGCACAAATAGACTGAGAAGAAAGAAAAAAAACCTCTCGCAATTCCCATGTTAAAGCAACAAACAACTACCTTCTTTCTCCCCTCAAAGGGCAAATGCTTCATAGATCAACAAATACAATCCTTAATTTGTCCCGAGTTTAAGAAAGGTCTAAAGTACTGCCTGCCATTCCCGTGTTGAGTGCTTCATCATTAATTCACCAGGAACATTTCAAGTTCTCATTTTTAACCTGGGCTAAAACATAACCCTGTAACCCCAAAGCAACAACAAACCAAGAACCTCAGCCTACCTCACTAGTCACGATAGACAACTGTATGCATTGCTGGACACCAACTCTTCCTGGTGTGCTTGGGCATGGAGGGCCATTGGCACTTTGCATCATCAGGGCTCAAAATGGGAAAACAGCAATCTACATCAAACTCTCTTTGGCAATAAGCCATTTGGAAATTAAATCATACCAATCCAATAATCCCATACCAGCCTTTCCTATTAAACACAAGTACTTACTAGATTAAAACTGCAATTGTTTACAACTCTGGAATGATCACTTCATTAGGGAAATCAATGTGCAACCCCACCCCCAAGAACTTCCCTGTATACCCTATACTTCCCCTATTATGGAAAATACAATAGTCAAACAACTAAATCATCTTTTAGTATGCGGGCTCTCCAGGACTGTAGTGATCAAGCATTAATTAATTGTATTCCCACTGTATAATACTGGCTTTTAAAGAACCAGGAAGGGGAACTGTCAGAGGAACTATAGCAATCTTACTTTCTAATCCCTGTTGAGAAGCAAGGCTCAAAATTTCAGTGTATGGGAGTTTAACATAGAGCTAAATTGTTAAGGTCTCCTGCCAAACTTCATAGAGACCAAGTGTGAAGTTGGTGACAAAGCACAAGACTGTTCCTTTACAGCAACGATAACATTTCCTCCTTCACAGTTTGTGCAGAAGAAACCTCATGTTATATCTCATCAAGTTATTTCATGAGGTCATATTTGTTTAAACAAAAAAAGAAAACAAGGAGTGGGAGAATGCTTTTTTTTATATATATATATATTTTTTTTTTACATAGACATCCTCATCTGATTCACCACTAAATCACTGCAGTCTGAATATGAAGAGTTAGTTTTGCATTATTACAGTCAGGAAATGCAAGTGGTGATGATGCAGTGAAGCTGACTCTCTAAAATTCAACTAGGAGTAAGCAGCAAAAACTTGGGCACCTTCTTGACTTTGTGTACACATAAATATAATAGACCCCCCCTTTTTAAATGAGGACCTGTAGTACCCTAATATCCACACCAATCTGTAGACCACCTCTTCTCCCCAGCAATTCCTGTTTTTTGTTTTGGGTTTTTTTCTTATTACAAGCATAAACCAGCTTAATAGAAATTCAGCCCAATTAATCTGGAACTGCAGTCATTGATGATCTCAGACTTGGGGTTCATGCACACACTCTTACTCCTTTGGTAGCTGATTTAAATAGGAAAGAGACCAACAGCAGCAGGCTCAAATTGTCCATTTGCAATTGCTGAGGGATATACCTCTTCCCTTTCATACGTTCATAGAGTTTAAGGCGAGAAGAAACCATTATGTAACCCACTGACCTCCCTTCAATGAGTTACCTCTGCATAGTGCCCAACAATTTCCATTTGGCTAAAGCCTGGTTCCAGAAAGACATCTGGTTTTGATTAGAAGACAAGGAATTACGAACCCACCACTTGCCTTCACAATTTCTTTCACTGGCTAATCTCACTCCATACTGAAGGCTTGTGTTGGTTGGGAGCAGATGCCAGAAAGCATCAACACCTATCGTTTCTTCCTCTGATATGTAGAAAAAGCTCTACAGTACTCAGTCCTGCGTAGTTCCTATCACCTATCATTATCCTCAGGTTCATTTAGTTTGTGATCTGCATCATTTATATCAATGATCCTGAACCAGGGTGACTGGGCCAGGGGGTGCCATGCAATATCTGGACACCCAACAATGCTAACACCTACACATGATTCACAAGATAAACCCAGATTTCCAATAGGAATCCATGGTGTCAAGAATATTCTGACTTGTGCCCTTTCTGAGTTCTTTGCAACAGAAAATTATTTTTCCCACAGTCAAAAAAACAAGTGAAAGCTAAAAGCTGGCAAGTTGGTGCTTTGAATCTGATGGTTGCCTTGAGCCTAAAAAGGTGAGAAACAATTGATTTACACACAAAAATCTCCTTTGTTATTTGTTTTCCCCCATTTACTCCATTTCATATCTCTGTTCCATACAGCATACAAGGAATTACTATACATGGTCAGACAAACAGTCCCTCTTCCACTGATACTGGCTGAGAAACCCCCATAACAAATAATCAAGGAAAAACCCGCCCACAAAAGTATCTTCATCTCTATGAACTAATGATTCATCACTGCCATTAAGCAGATACAGATCGTATGAACTGCACTCAGTTTTAATTATAAGCTGTGGTAAGGAGTTACACGGGTTAGTGTTCTTTCATGGAAAGCAGCACTTGATCAGTTTTAAAATTTGTTGCCTTTCCTGTTCATTGAATGATCCCATGTTCTCATCTTCAGAGGACAGGAGTATCTATTGATGTCCTTCATACAGCTCATTTACTTGTTCATTTACTTAAGAACAGCTGTTGTAGAGACTGCAGTACTGATGATAGTATTCATGATTCTTAAAGGTCTCCATTTAAAAAATAACGAAGCTGCAACACATTTTCCGAACTTACAAACTCTACAAAAATACTAAATCCTTTACACACATTCATACAACAGGGCTACCACCTCCACTTCAATTAAAATCTAATATTTCAAGACAAATTCAAGTGTTCCAGAAGCCAAGGGATTTTGATGAAATATTTAGGCCCAGCTTACTGAAGAAGAGACAGTTTCCATCATCCAGAGTAAGACAGGGCATGAGCCAGTCTAGATGTAGAAAGTGCTGCTTAGCTAAATAAGGTACGTCTACACTTAGGTCAGCAACACTGGTTTATTCAGTAACGCACCAGATAAAACAGAATCTCTTTTATCCAAAAGCCTTTTCTGACCCTCCACTGAGTTCCACAACTTGACATCATGAAAATGCGCCCCATGAAGAGTCCTAAAAACACCAGGATTGCCTTGGCCCTTAAGAACCTCTATATTTAGAGACTGTTCTAAAACTTTACAATGTAATGAGATGCTTGTACAAAAACATATAGGGGGAAAAATTAAATATATGGCTCAATGCAGAAGCCATCAGCTTTTGCAACAAGTTCATTTTATTCTAGTTAGCTTTGTGAAATCTTCCCTCCAGAATTGCTTTTTTTTTTTTTTAAACCTTTCTTTGGTACATTTTAGCTTTTATTCAACTGAGTGAGTTATTTCTGTGTCCTCAGAAGTCTCCTTTAAGTAATTCACTCTGATTGCAGTGTCATCTACTGGTTGTAGACACAGCTGAAGTCAAAAGAGTTATTCATACTTCTAGATGACAATTTAGCCATTTTAGACCTACTAGATACGTGCTTCCAGAACAGCAATACTGACTGACTTAAGGTTTTAAAATGATACACTGCAAGGTAATATTTGGATTTCCATTAGGCACAGAGGGTTTTAAAATTCAGAGATGGCTCAACACTAACAACTATGTTAGTCTTGGCTGTGAAGTTGCATACATTTAATTTAGAAACAAATCAAAACAAAATTTTAAAAGAGGGAAAAATCAAGTACGCAAGTCAGCCCAGCAATTAACTTCAGGTTACCACCATATGGGAAACTGCTGAGAAACAGGAGAGTTTGTACATAACATAGCCATTACTTCTTTCATCATCCCCAACTATCCATCGTGTACCTAACAGGCACACTTGGGTGCTTGGTCTCTGGTCTCCCCTTGTAATGCAGGTAAGGGGAAAAATAAGAATTCCCCCCCTCCCCCACCAAACAACAGTAAGAATTCATGCTAGCTTAATTTCTGGGGATAAAGGTTCAACTCTCATCTGGCAACAAGTGATGAATCAGTGTTGTGACCCATTTTATCTTTGATGACTAGGGATGCACCGATAGAGATTTCTTGGGCTGATACCGATGACCAATTTCAAGGAGCTACATCAGCCAATACTGATCCAATTTCTGATATGCAGCCGGGCAGCTTGGAGACCGGTGTCAGGCTGGGAAGTCTGTTGTGGGGGAAGGGGCATGGGGGGTGCAGATGGAGGCCCCAGCAGTGAGGGAGTGGGGCTGTGACTGGAGCTGGCGCAAGGCATGGAACTGTGAGCGGCTCATCCAGAAGAGTCCGGGGGGTGGAGGGGTGGCTCCCACCACTGCGCGCACCCTGGGAGGGCATGGGGGTTGTGTGCCCCCAGACCTGCATGCAGGGCAGGGCAGACTACTGCTCTGGGCTAGGGGCTGTGCTGAGCTCTTCCCAGCAGGAAGCTGGGCCGGGCTGAGCTCAGGGCGGGCAGTGGTGGTGCTGGGAGGAGGTAAGGGGGGCTGCAGCCACCCCAAAATTTGCCAGAGCCCCCCACCATGGTCCCCTCCCAGCAGTGCCACTGCCGACCCTGCCCCTCCCCCCTGCCAGAAAGAGGCCGACCCAGCTCTGGCTCCAGCCCGCAGCCGTAACCTCCTGCGGCTTTGTCCCACACCCTGCCCTGCCCCGGCTGTTTAGCACCTGCCCCTGCCCCACTCCCTCCCCCACCACAGGAGCCTTGATCTGCACCTCCCCATGCCACTTCCCTCCTCCCACCCCTTCCCCAACAGCAGACTTACCAGTTAATGCTGTTCTCCACGTCACTGGCTGCACTCCTGGCCGCGTGCACACTGTGGCTGTGCGCATGCATGGGGCATTTATTGGCCACATTATCAGTCACATCAGGCAAAAAGATCCCCAAACAATTGCTGATACTGTCAATTTCCCCTATATCGGTGCCAATTCGATATGGGACCGATGTATTGGTGCACCTCTGTTGACGACTATTCACCCACAGCCCAAAAGAAACTGCCCCATCTGTTACAATGGCAATTCGGCAATTCCTCTTCAAAGAAAACCAGGGGGAGGGGCCAGGGGAAGAGGAAGGCTGCTGGTTACTCATGCAGTGCACACACACGCTAAAGTTTTCTTTATCTTTAGAGCCATCTAATGTTATTACAGCCAAAACCATCAAACGGTACATTTTTCTCAATGAAAAGAGAAAAAGCAATGAATTCCTAGCACCTTTAAGGTTCTTTTGCACATTTGCACAATGCTGCAAGCTCTCAGCCATTAACACTTCAGAGTACACCGTGGCTAAAAATGTTTCTGTTAAAATATCTGTAGCTTCTTACAATTTCATGGGAATATTTCTATTAGGGCAGGTATTTTTAGATGACTAAACAAAACTTCAGGTTTAATCTGATCAGGCAGCATCTACTGACGGGGTTATACAGGGACACACATGCAGTATTCCATCAAGCTACTCTAACATTACCTGCTCTTTCCATGTGGACACCAATAACAATCCATGGAGCAGGAAAATTATTTATCTTAAAGATTAAGACCCCAAACTGACAACAAGGTTAAAAAAAAAAAAAAGAGGTCTTGGCAGCTCTGTTTGAATCAGCATGTAGCTTAGGGCTTGGAATGAATAGACAAAGTGCCTTTCACAGCTCTCACTACAAAGAAAACAGTAATTAGTCTGCATGTTTGTCAGCTGATCCAAAGCCATAAGAAATATATTTTTTCTTGAGGAGCTCGGAAGCAGATAGTCAGTAAAATTCATTACCATTTCTAGTTTGGAATAAAACCTTTACTATTTTGCTTCTATGAATCTGCCTTAGCACATTTTGAAATGGCCTTTAAAGGTGGTTCACTGTTGATTAAACCATTTTCATGCCTTAATGAGTTTGATTCCTATTAGTTCAGACTGCACTGTGTGCATTGATTTTTGCCACAGTCAGGATCAAGAGAAGTAACAGCTTTTCAAATTAAGCAACTGCTCACAATGTTAAGTAGAAAAATATGTCTTCAACAAGAATGTGCAAGTGTCCAAAGCGCTCTTCAATGCCAAAAATGGCTAACAAACATGCCTATTATAATTTTAACCTTAAACTTGGATGGAAAGTCATTTCCACGCATACTGCAGACACATCAGCTCTTGTTAGTGCTGCCGATAAAAAGCTATAATGCCGAGAAAGGCTCAAAATTAGAGAGAGCCCATTTTCAAGCTCTGAATTACCATCATTACACAGTACAAATCACCATGTTGGGACTCAGCCTACCAAAATAGAAATCACAACCTGAAATGGTTTAGTAGACCACTTTTTTTCCCCTCTTAAATGAAGCCTTTATACCAAACAAATCTATACTGTTCCTGCATTATAGCCTGTCACCAAGTTGCACAGTAAATCAAGGATTTTATTCCATAGCCTGCAGCAATTTCCCACATTTAATATCTGACAAAGGAGACAAGTTTTAATCTTCCATCAGGTCAAAATAATTACTATCCCCAGAACCTCTCTTAAGTCTGTGTTAAAAAATTACTTGTTATATTATCTGCTGTATATTAAGGGGAACTTTTTTTTTTTTGGTCACTGGCAACAGTCAAAAACACAATACTCAAGCAAGTATTGGCACACCACTAGAGGGGGCTCAGCTCCAGCCTGACTGTGGCATAGTATCCGAGAATGACTATGCTTCTTAAAGATGAAGACAGGTACCTTTTAATATATAATTAAAAAAAATACGACTAACACATAGCACGCATGAACAGATGGGGGCAGGGGGGAAAACCTATATTTGCAGATGTAAAACACCCTCCACATCTTTTTATAGCCAACTTGAACCAAGTTGATATCTGTTACCTTGAAAATCACTAAGCCAAGAGATTGTTTTAGATCAACCTGAACTACCTAGTCAAAGTATCTGATCATCATATATGCTTCTTCCTATATGTGCGGGGATATTGTAATTACAGAGTTCCACATGTAAGTAGCAGCCCATTGGCAATGTCTCTTAATATGCAAGGTGGCCTGTATTTACGATTTGGGAGGCGGCTGCAATGATAAGAGCAATGGACCTGGGAGTCAGGCTGCCTGCGCTCTACTCCTGAGCTGCAATCCGCACCTTGTACATTCTGCCTTGGTCACAGACGATGCTTATATGCCTGTTTATCTCCCTACAAAACCAGGTGAAATTAGTTCATGAGGCAGAACGGTTTTCCCCAAGACACTACAGCAGTGCAAGGTGGTATTACTTATGAAAAAACAAGGGGGGGGCGGGGAGAGATCATGTGGGAGGGATTCATAATTGCTAAAATGTGATTTTCACTTAGGCAATGCAAAAGCTTTCAGCTACAAATGAGGACCCCAACAGTCAACCTGGTGACAAAAAATGACTCCGGAGCCCAATTCCTCGCAACCTAAATGACGAACACTTTTACCCAGTTGTTGTACTGGAACTATCTGGAATATGGATAGGACATCTCAGACAAGGAGCAATTAGATCCTAGTTAACTGACTTATTACTTGGATCAAGACAGACACTCCAGTCCCAGACTCAAAAAATAAAAATACAATTAAGTTCTGTACAGGTGTCCAGAAGATCAACCTCAGAGCAAGTATCTATGTTCTTTCTCCTTTACTTAAAAAAGCAGACAAAGACAAAATAAAAATGGGAAATATTTCCAATAGGAACTCTTTTAATTAAAATTAAAAAGCTTCAGCAAGAGTTTAAAATTTTCCAGGCGCACGCTGTCTACAGAAATAATATTTGAATTAAAACTCAAATCAAGTCTCATGGTATTAAATTTCCCCCATCCAGTTCCCTGAAATACTGTGATTTTCACCCTTTAAGATCTGTGTTAAAGTGTGGAAAACTGGACTAATGCTGCTCAATCAGCTGGCATGGATAAAAAATAAGTGTTCGAGTCTCTGGAGCTTCTACTAATTTCAGGTTTAAGAACAAAAAAACAGAACCACTCGCTACTTATGGCTCTGGAGACCTAGTTAACTCTCTCTCGTTTATACTGCTTAATGGTTTTTGGGCGGTGGAGTGGGAAGAGATTTTTATTAAACGCTAAAGGATGCCTTACTGATACAGGCAAGCATCAGGAGAATGCCACTTTAACAGAAGTACACGTACATGGCAAGAACTCCATTTTTTATCGTTCTCCCTGGCTAAGTCCGTTCCCCCAGTCAAAAGAAGAAATTATTGTAACCACATCCTACTAGTCCTCCAAAGCCAGAAACAATTTGGTGTGGAACCTGTTACCCAGCTTGGATCCAGCTGCCTTAAATGACAGACTCATCCTGTACTGCAAGCACTTTGCATCTGCCGTATCTCCAAACAGGAACTGCGCCTGACAAGGACAGCTATTTTATGCTTATTTTATATGACCCTAGGAAAAAAAAAATTATACAAAGTGCTCTTACACATGAGCAGAAACAAAGAAACCCACATCTAAAACTGGTGCCGAGACACTTATAAACGGAGGAAAATCTCTCTACATGATGTCACAGTGCGGAGTCTGCACATTATTAGACCTTTTATTCCAAGTTATGACTAGTTGCTAGAAAAGAACGTTAAAAAGAAAGAAAAAAAGTCACAGCAGGTTAAAAAAAAAAAAAAAATCCCCCTGCTCCTTGACTATCTTGAGGCAAGATGCAATATTTTATTTCCTGTCCAGACAAAGGAGAAAGTTAGGACCATCCTTTTATTCATGTTTTACAAATGCCTGAAAAGCTAGTTCAACTATCTAAATGATTTCAGTTAGTGTGAAAACTCCAGGTAGGACATTTAAGAGCTTATGTTTTGAAAGCCTTGCGGAGGAATCCCCCAGAGCTAAATAATTAAGATATATTGTCCAGAATAAAGTTTCCAAGCCAAACCAGTGGTATTCTTTCCAATATTCATTTTTCCACCAAAAAGAGATGCCATGTGGTGGGGGAAGGAATGCAGAACAACTTTTACACAGCGAAATGCAAGCCTTGGCTTTGTGAGGAGTGTAAAACAGCTCTCGCACGTGTTGAATTACACCGCCCTCTAGAGTTTCCTTTCTTTATTGCCAGCCGCAAAGGATAAAAGCTGGCACTCCAAGGCCAATGCAATTATCCAGGAATTCACACCACGTTTGTTTGTCATTGTTGCAAGCTGCTACAATTGGTAAGATTTTATGTTAAAGCCTATAAAAGGCTGTTCACCGGCACTTAGTCAAAGGTACTTTCCAGACTGCAGAAAAAGGTCCAAACTTGAAACATCACCAAAAGTACTAGACAATAAAAACACACCTCACGAACTTCCAGCTGGGAGGAAAAACGGAAATCGGCACATTTGGAAAGGTGATTTTCACTGCCTGAAGCGGATTTCTGCAGCTCCAAACAATTATTAGCACCTTTATGTAGGTTTTAAGCGGCTCCTTGGGCATTAATCACAATCCACATATGTTTTTTAATAAGGTCCTACAAAATATGCTTAAAATGAAGGCCGTAATTCTATCTGTGTTCTAGGAATGATGAATCCCTTGCGTTTTGTATTTGTGGTTTATATTCTTACCAGAATTCCAGGCTAAAATTACATGATTATGTCCAGCTGGTCTTATTAAAAAAAAAAAAAAACAAACCCCCCACCCCCCCCCATATTTTTAATTTTGTAGCATCTTTGTAGGAACATGCACGTTGCCGTAAACAATTTGTGAAACGGTGACAAAATTTACGTTGACACAATGTTATTCTAATTTCTCTTAAAGATTCATTCTTGTCCCATTCAAAATTACAATTTCTCTGTCTCTCAAATTGTTTGAACCATTCCCTAAAAGTTAACATTTTTTTTTTCAAACCAGAGGAAGCCAATTCCAGAACCAAACCGTCCCATGGGGTTTAGCCACAAAGTGCAAGATGCACTAATCGGAGAATTGACACCATGCCTGCTCTCAGGCAGCCCATGGTCTGACACCAGAGATGCAATTCCATTTCCCTTTGTGCCTCTAAGGCCCCGGACAGATGTTATACTTAAGACATGATTAACTGGTGCTCCGGGAGCTGGGACCCCCATCAGCTGATTGGAGTTGTGGGGGGGGAACCAGGAAGTGGCATGACACAATGCATTCCTGCCAATATGGAACAATGGGATCTGACGCAGGATCCCATAATTGCGCCTCCTGCCATGCATACCAGGGAGCATAACTGCTGGAACCCTACGTCAGGTCCCATCACTATACGTAGGGGCCTACCAAACTCAAGGCAGAAGCCACCTGATTTCATGGGCAGTCCATGGAGCTGGCAGCAATTTTCACGGGTGGAATATGGTGGGACCCTCTACACCACTGACTGGCTGTGAAAACTGTCTGTCATATGGTCCAACCCCTTGCCACTGATTGCTGCAAGGGCTGTCCACATAGATTCACAGATGCAGGGTCGGACGGGACCTTGCAGATCTTCTAGTCCGACACCCTGCCCCTCACTGCCAGTTAGTGGCAAGAGGCAGGGCTGTATGACAGACAGCTCTCACAGCCAAACAGCAGTGAGGGGCAGAGGCAGCAGCCAACTTGCTGTGCCAGCAGCACCCCTTGGGCCACAGCAACCACAAGGACTGCTGACTCCACAGAGGCGGCCAGCATTTTACTTTTGGTGAGGTTTCCTCCCCCCCCACACACACACACACACACACCTGCCCCAGGGAGCCCACCAAAAGTGCTAACTAAGTTCATGCTTTTTTTTTTTTTTTTTTTTTTTTTAAAAGAGCCTCCTGAAATTGCAGTTTCTGCGAAGTCATAAAATTGTGATTTTGGTAGGTCCCTAACTATATAGTAAGTTTTTAACTACATAAGTGGCAAAAATGTAGCTTACATGGAGATAGGGTTTTTGTTGTGCAGTGTGGACATGTATGTGGGTACACACACACCGAGCATCAGCAGTCAGCTACATGCTGACCACATGCATATGCAGCTATGTTTATACATGCACTATAGATGCACGCATGCATCCAAGCCCTGAAAATGTAGCTGGTTATATAAACCAATGACTAGTGAGTGTTAGACTCAGGAGAAGGAAAGCCTTTCTATGCTTTACGCCCCAAGAGCTGAGGGGTTGAGAAATTTCCCCAGGATTCTAACCTGGATCTAAGCCCACTTCTCCTCCTGGCCTGCTCATTTTTTTTTTACAGGATTTAACAGGACACACCTATATGTACCTGTATATATGTACAACCAGTGCATAACTTTTCTGCGTGTATTCAATCTTCTGCATGCACACCACAACATGAAGTCCAAAAACAGCCAGGTAGACAGTGAGAATACTGCAACTGAGGATGCACAAAGAGAAATAATTACACCCTAAACCTTTAACTGTATTTTGTTATCAGGAAAGAGTTTAGGCCAGAGGGGGGCAAAATACAACCTGCATCCAGCCCAATGGGCCGTTTTATCCGGCACATGGGGCCCCTAAAAAGTTTAGAAAATATTTATTTGCTCCTGGCTGCAAAGATGACAGAAGCCAGGGGCAGTAGGACCCAAAGGGAGCCTCAGCAGGACCAGGAAGCCCAGCCTCGCCCCCAGCCATTTCCCTGCCCCCACACTGCTTCAGCACCACCTGACTCCTGGGAGCACAGGGCTGCATTGGTGGGGGGGGGGGAGGGGGAGGAGTGTGTTCATTCGTAGGATGAATCCCATATGTACACCCCACCATACATATGCACCCAAAGCCAGAGCTGTCCCAGAGCAAATCAGCCCGTATGAGGCCCCACCCCTACTCCAATCCCACGGGCCCTGGACCCAAAGAAGCTGCTGCTACCATCAGTGCCAGTGGGAGGCAAGGTAGCAAGCCGCTGCACCACCCAGTTCTGCGGGGCCCCCAAAACATGGGGTCTGGGGTGGTCACCCCAATTCCTCCCCCCACACAGAGTCCTGCCCACACACCCCCTCACACTACCATACACACAAACCCCACACATCCCATCCACCTTCCCCCTACACAGCCTCCCACAAACCCCATACTCACCCATACCCCACATATCCATACACACATGCTCTCTCACCCCATACCCATACCCCCCAGACACTCACACCCTCCCCCATACCTCACATACCCACACCCTTCCCCACAATATACAAGAGTAAGACTTCATTTTAAGCTATAATATACAATCTCTATGTACACTACACAAGCGCATGTAAACCAGGAAAAAAAATTCTTGTTGAAATCAAATTGACCGTTTTAGATGTTCGCTTTTTAGAATACACCGTGGTATTTTTCTGGTTCCAAGATAGCAAACCTCCTTGCTGAAAGGAGTACTTCCGCGCGGGGGGGGGGGACTTCTGGTGACAAGGGTCAGGAGGTTAGGGGGTGGGACTCCCAGTGACAAGATGGCAACCAGGGGAGCAGGGCACCTGTCAAGGGGCAGGGCTACCCATGTGGCCCTGAACAGCTTGCTTCAACTGGGTAAGTGGCACTCTACCAGACATAATAGCCCGCCCTGGTTTAGGCCAAACAAAACCACTAACGTTTATTATCCCTACACAGGCGCTCTTATTTTAGAATAACTATACAGTATCTGATAAAAACTTTACTAGGTAAGCAAGCCCTCAGGTTAGGTCTACAGGGTTTTTCTGAGTTTGTTCGCCTCAGATTAACTGATTGGCAATTAACTTGAGGTAGTTAACATGTCTGTAATCAATTAAAGGTAAAAACAAGCCCAAAGAGGATGTAGGAAAGCATACTGCTCTCCTGTCTAAATTAGGTTTGACTAAACATTTATCATGTAAAATGTCTCATTCTGAATAATGCCAAAGTTATACAGGGGAGGGGAAAAAACCAACCAACAAAACAACAAGACCTTCAGTTTCAAAATGCTTCACGTGAGGAAAATTCCCCATTTTCCAACCAACTCCAGACACAGCCCAATGTCTGAAAAGACCAAATCTGGGCAAGCTCCTCCAGCATGGGCAATCTTTACAGTCCACCCCCTGAGAAACTCTTCCAAACTTTAGAATATTTGGATCTAGGATGAGTTAACATAAAGGAAGCCAATCATGCTGCAAATACCATAAAAATGAATGGCAGAACTATGAACAAAACCCAGCTTCGACCCTCAAAAAAAACTGCCATGTGCAAGAGAAGCGTTACCAAGAATTTTTTTGTGTTAAAGTTCAGACCAAAAGAAAAGGATCTTTCTGTCTTGGTTTTGTGAAAGGACCAAATGCTGGAGTTCACACACCAGTACAGGGTCCACGGTATCATTTTCATCAGCACCAAACTGCACAAAATTCTCCAATGAGAAGTGTTGCCAATTTGGCTTTTTACCGGTTAGAATAATACCTACTTGATTGGCTGAGATAAAAATACAAGGATGTTTTGCTGAAGAGCTCTAAACAGTTCTTCAATCAGCATGGAAGCTCCAGTTTGATGTTTCCATTTGCATCTTTGTTGCATGCCACCAGCGCTCTATATTTCTACAGCTCATTTCAATCTCCACGTAGAGTGATGGGATACAGACATTGTGGTTTGATGACACAGCCACCAAGAATTAAGGGTTTATCCTTTGGGGGTGTTGGTTGTAGCTGTGTTGGTCTAAGCAGGCAAGGTTCTTTGGGTAAATGTGATATCTTTTATTAGACCAACTAAACAGTTGGAAAAATTGTTCTTTGCAAACTTCTGGGCACGAACACCATTTCTTCAGGCTCAGGCAGAGTGCTGTTATTTTGTGCTCTCCTGGATGGAACAGAAGCCAGCATGTGAAATGAAGGTCTGTGAAAATGCAAATGTGAGGCAGTGAGACCTGCAGGGGGGAGGAGGTGAGAGGAAGGAAGGGTAAATGTTGACCTGGTGATAGAACGTAGCTGGTAAAATGTGAAGAGGTTTCCTGGAGTTATTGGATGGCAGGCAGGTTATAATGTGCCATAAAGTCAATGTCTATATTTAGTCATCCAAAACTCTTGGTTCAGAGATGACACCTTTTATTAGAGCAACTAAGAAATCACAAAAAAAATATTTTTCTTTGCAAGCTTTCAGGCACACACCCTTCTTCAGGCTTAGGAAAAATTAAAGATCGTAAAAGTCCTCTTAGGTAGAAAATAAATTTCATTTAGCACAGAGGGAATTGAAGGTGGTTCCTCTAGGTCCATGAGAGTTCCTTTATATTTAGTCCATGATTTTTTATATCCAGTAGATTTACAAAGTGAAGTTTGTAGGCTTGTCTATGAAAGGTCTTTTGTAAATTCCATTTGAAGATCTGAATGGGGAGATTGGAGAGAGCAGTTGTCTTTTGAGAAGTGTGGACACACAGGTAATTGGAAATTATTTGTGTCTGATAGATTTTTGGTATGTGGTCATTCTGGGACGCAGTTGTTGCTTGGTTTCTCCTACATATTTTCCATCAGGGCAATTAGTGCACTGGATGAGATGCATTACATTTCTGCAGGTGCAGATGTATGATCCAGGAACGGTGATGGTTTTGTTGTGGGGTGTCGTTATTGTGGGAGTGGGGGGAGATACATTGGCAGGTTTTACATTTCTTATCCCGGCATGGCCTGGATCTATTCAGTGTGTTTTGGGCCATAGGAGGTTTGCTTCTGGTGATGAGACTGGCGAGTTTTGGTGTTTGTTTAAAGGCTAGGATAGGTGGTTCTGAGATCTCTTCAAGATCTGGGTCTGCTAGTATGGGTTGCAATTGTTTGAGGATTTTCCATATAGTTCAAGGGAGGGATAGTACATCAACTAATGGTGCGTGATTCATGGGGATTTTCTTTTTGTACTGCAGCAATTCTTCATGTGGTTTCCAGGCGTCTCTTTCAAAAGTGCCATCTATCCCTCCAGAGGAGTGTCCTTGTTGAGTGAAAGCCCTTTTGAGATTTGCAAGGTGACAATTGCAGGTGTTCTCCTCAGTGTAAATTTGGTGGTATTGGAGGTGTAGGCTGTACATTACAGCTTTGGTTGCGTGTTTGGGGTGACTGCTAGTTCTGTGCAGCTATGTATGTTAGTCTGTGGGCTTACTGTATATGGTGGTTTGTATTTTACCATTCTGGATATTGATCATAGTGTCTAAGGAGGAAATGTTGGTGCTGGAGTATTCAAGAGATAGTCTGATGGAAGGGTGACGATTATTGAATATGTGATGGAAATCAAATCGGAGATTGCAGATTTTCAGTCCAAATGATGAAGATGTCATCTATACATCTTAAGTAAAGCACGGGTTTGATGGTGCAGTTCTTGAGGAATTCTTTCAAGCTGATCCTTCTGCATTCAAGAAGGATGCCATCTAACATACATTCTTCCCCCAGAAATCCCAAAATGCCAACAGTTTGGGATCCAAGGGTTCAATTAGCTTAAAATGGACTTGAATAACTAAGTCAGACTTCAAAGTCCAATTCATTGTAGGAACCATCATTTTCCCACTGTTTCGAGGGCTAATTGGTCAGATGCACAGGAAGGCAGATTGCTGCAATCTGAGTTTACAGGACCTTCCATTTTTTTGGGATGCAACAGAATGATTTCTTTCCTTAAATTACAGAAGGATGAGTTCCCAGGCTGTCCTCTCCTCTTTTGGCCCTCCCCTTGATGCCAACTTCCCCAGTTACACGACTGATTTATTCCGGAATTTGAAGGTCTCCTAGATGCTGGTCAATGACTGATTGAGTTTCCTCTGTAGAATCAGATGAGACAAAATTGCTCCTATTCCATGTCATCTCTGATTTTTCTGAAACAACTTTATACAGAGATTTTTTTCCCCTTTCAATCTGAAGCCTTGGAAAAGAGTCAGAATTAAGACATGATCTTGCAGACTGAGTTTGGTCCCCACAGCCCATAAGGAGGCTAGAATGGATATTTTATCCTGAACCTAATGGGCAGGAGCTCCTTGAACTCCTTGGAGCAAGCCATGACTCCTTTGGAGAAAAAAAAGCACAAGGCAGTGTCTGAAGCCCTCTCGCACACTTTTTAGAGCAGTATTTCCAGTTTTCCTAAACTGGCCACATTTCAGGGTAGGAGGTTTCTCTTCATTGGGATCATGGGTTCTTTGAGAGTCTTCCATGACTACTGAATCATCTTGAGCAACCTGACAAAGAGTGAAACCTTTACGTTTCATCCAGTGATTTGAGTGCCAACCTTTGGGTCCTGATTCATGCCCAATTCCAGTTCGGAGGCCCACCCTTGTTGCCTGCGGGATAGAAGAGAGGAGCAGCACAGTGAGCTCAGAGCTGCCATGGATGCTTACCTGAAGCAAGAAGCAGGCCCTCTCACCACTAACCCCACTTCCTTGGCAGCTTTATTTGCAAAAACAGAGCCCAGCCATCTAATCGTTCAGGAGAACGTCCAAGTGTTGTGGGGGTGAGAGTGATGTTCTCTCAAAGTCTGCCAGTGCCACAGATGCCAGAATGAGATATTATTCAGAGTGAGTTGTGAAGGCTTCATAATACCATTGTCTTTCTTTCTTGCCATGCTCTGATCCACCTGACTAGTTATATGTTGAAATTTAAAATAATCTTCATTAGGCTTCAGAGTTCCCACTTCAGGGAGGTAAACAAAGCAGCTGCTAGTTCTCAGAATTAGCACTGCAGGCTGTCTGTTGACTCAGGCAGACATTACTGAGTCATTTACATGGTTCACATTTTTTAAAGATTTTCTTCATGACCGAAAGAGCTGGAGGCTTAATTATTTTTAAAAGGAAAGTCTAGAGCATAAAGTTGGCAGCTTCCTAATAAGAAAACCCCAATGAGTTGTCAAGCCAGTGTGAGACAGCCCAATTCCACTTTTGATCAGAATGCTAATTTGAGAGAGTGTGGAAATGCATGACTAAACCTTTGAGCACCGCTTTAAAAAGTTTTTCCCTAAAGTACAGAGATGCAAGCCAAAGAAAAAAAAGTTACACTGACACTGGAAAACACCTACCTCACAAAGCATCATGGGAGTCAGAATATTAGACTCAGTATTGTAAAGCCCCATACAGATCACTATGATGAAGTCAGACTGTCTACATGACAGTGAAAATCCATGAAGACTGTTGCAGTGGTCCCCGAAAAGAGATAGCCAGTCCAGCATTCAGTTCTTAACAGTAACTTATTCTTCAGAGGAAGGTAAATTGCACAAATCTGGACCTTTCTAGACCACTGTTAAGATTATTTGAGTTCACAACCAAAAAAGCAGGTACTTTTTTCCTGCAGGTTTCCAATGCTGGCCAGCAGTCATTTTATACTAAGGGAAACTGGAAAAAACCGAGGGCCATGCTCTCTCACTTTCTGCGCTCTTGAGCTTCGCTGAGGTATCACACATGGGAGACCTCCGACAAGGAAAAGGTTTATCTTCTGTTTCAGAAAAATCTATGATTATCCTTCTAATCTTTCTTTGAAGAAGAAGAGATTCATGCTTGCTCTAAAGGGATTCAGAAGCAGGGCATTGGTGAGATTTTTGCACTCGGCCAGTTCATTCCTAGGAACTATAAATCATGATAGTTCCCAATAGCTTTTTTCTTTCAAAAATAGGACTTTTTGCTCAGTAAGACAGTGGCAGAACCAAAAAACACTCAATTTTTCACCACTGTCTTGAACCATATTTTGGCAATCAGCAGAACTAGGAGCTGGGAAAAAAACAGATGAAAACTGGAGTCCTTTGGAAGGATCTGACAGGGTCTAAATGAGTTAGTCTACAGTAAGATTATCATCATATATGCTCTGAAAGTTTTGCACAGAAAGGATACTGGTTGCCAAGAAAGTCTTCAAAAATAGCTTGACATTCCTGTGCCTGCTAAACAAAATCTATGAAATTTAAACTTCACAACGATGACTGTCTTTTCCTAGCTGGCATGGACCTACTGAAGAGTAAAAAAGCTGTACTAAGTGCCAGGATACAACACCGAAAACTAAGCTACTCCGACTGCAAAAACAGCTTCCTGAAATCCCAATGCATCCGTCTTATTCAACCTCCAGCTTGAGCCACACATGATTCCTCTGAGTCCTGGATGTCACTTCCAGGACTTGATCAAGGTATCACACAACACCATACGAACAACTATCCTGGGGAACATTTAAAACGAGACAAAAGGCATGATGGCCATGTGCAAGGTACCATGACACAGACTCAACTCCTGCCACTAAATAAGACAGTTCAAGCTGTGACCTTTAGCAATCTGCTTTGACAAACATAGTAGCTTTAGAATAAACCTAATTACACACATTACTGGATTACTAGTATTTTTAGTTATTTTAATTCTAGCAACTAGTTGATGTCTCTCACTGTTCAGAAAAAGAGGGGACTACAGCTACAAACCTTTGCTAGCAAGGAGGGGGAAAAAAGAATATACTGCTACCACACCTGCACTTCTTTGCTCACACCACTCTAATTCCTGTCACCTCATAAAACACTGTAAACCACTAACAGCTGCAAGTGTGAGGAGTTACTCGCAACCAGGTCTGATGCAGACAAGTCTATATCCTTAGGAGATGTACTTGCAGGCGAGCACAAAAAAAAGCAAAATCCCAACAAAACCCTGAGAGGGGTTAAGGAAAGCACCTATCATAAGGAAAGGCAGATCTAAAAAGGCTGTGCTTCAAATCTTTGGTATCTGTCTGAAGACAGATTCCCTTTTGAAAGCAGGCCAGCAAATCTGGTTTATATTTTTACAGGTATGCTGTTTTGTAAAGACACTATTTTTTGCTTTCAGATTCAGAACAGAAAACTGCCGTATACTTAAAGGCATTACCTGCAGACCAACTGAAGGATTCAATACAATTAAATGACATCAATATGTATACTTTAGCTTTGCAAAGTTTCCTTACAGGTTATCACCTATCCCTTCCTCTGGGCTGTTAAGGAAAGGTGAAAGTAAACCATCTCCAGCTAGAGTAATAAAATCATCCTTTAAGTCATTTGTAGCAGTTTGGCTGAAGTTAAAACACGTTTTATAGGTTTGATCACGCAGGGAAAGAGGCTGGAGTGTAGATAATGCATGATGTAGAACAAAGGCCTATTTCTCCCTATACAAAGAACTTGCAGAATAGGAACATACTAATAATAGCATCCTCCAGTGCTCAGGAAATCAAGCCTCCTCCTTGACAGCAGCATACACATGCCTCCCACACATAAAATATAGCTACTATACTTTTAACAGAGTATGTTGACACATTCAGAAAAAAAACTTCTCATTGTGAATGGTACCTAAATTACAGTACCTTAAACTAAAAAACTGCCAGTGTAAGAACACTGATTTCTCTGTATGTCAAATAGTTTGGCTTTTCACAGGACAATCATGTTGCAAATACCCTAAAGCACTATTTCAAAGGGCATTTCACAGTACTCTGGGGTTCCACAATAGGTTCTGAGGGGTTTTGCAATATGAAAGGGTTTCCAATATGAAAGGGTTCTATGACTTTAGGAAGTTTAAAAGCCACTGCCCTAATGTTTTAGTGTTGTTAAAGGAGTCCTGCAAAAATGTCAGGCTGGTTTCTAGAAGCACCTGAGCCAATATACACAATCTTTAAGACCAAGTCTATAACCTCTTCAGATTTCAGTTTTTGAACTACCCCTCCATGCCCAATCTAACACCCCCAAAAATCACCTGACATTTCATTAATGATGGCCATCTGATGAGTGATAGTGGACAAAGAGAGTTTATTATTCAGATCATAACATTTCCTGGGTAAAGCACAGCTAGAGGGATTGTGAATTGCTTGAAGTGTTATGGTCATTTAATGAGAGAGAGAGAGAGAGAGAGAGAGAGAGATCCACCCATTATTACATTTCAGTTATTCTGAATTAAAGGTTACAAGTACCCAAAGATCACATTCCATTTCAAGAGGAACAGTCAGTTCTTACAGTCCTATGTATATCAAAGGATTTCCAGTTTATTTACTCCAATAATGAAAATCAAATATTATACCGTGACATTCAATAGCCAGCTATGCCTCCCACAGCTGAAATCTGTGCATCTTCCCTCTCTTTTGCATCAACTTTTTTATCCAGCCGTTAATTCCAGAATCATTATGCAATGCAAACAATCTTCCTGAGCACTTTGCCACCATCTGCACCCAAAACTAACCCACTGCAACGTGTACGCCTAAACTGTAATACTCTGGTAGCTCTCTACGACTTCGCTTACGTGTGCAGAAAACTGCCTGATGTAGAACTCAACTGACATCTTCAATTACTGAGCTGATCTGCCTGGATCTTTAGCCAAGTTTTCACAGAACCACCACCTCCTCAATGGCCAGTTAAACCTCTTCTGTTTTTCAAAGCATACAAAAAGTCTGAGTTAATGTTTCTCTCGATAAAAAGAATGCTCAAGGTACTATGCCAAGCCTTAAAATAGTCTTTTTGCCAACTGTCTGTTCATCTTCCCTAATGCATGCAAGTGTCTGCTATTTGTAGTTATGTCTGTAATTTGACATTAATTCTTTAATCTTCTTAAACCAAGACACAGCTTGCTGACCATTACTGAGGCTCTTTAGGAAAGCATCCTTCAAGTGTTACATTATATGTATCCACATTTTAAAACGTTTAGCTACTGTCACGTCCTCTACACCATTATTTACATGGCTGAAAAATAAAGTGTCCCGCTTTAGAAAAAGAGCGCACTAGGACGTACTATTACTATGTAATTTTCTTTCCTGTGCAGCAGCATCTGCTAACAAGATTGTGTAGCTTTCACATTGGATCAGCAAGATGGTGACCTCTACTGACAGTGATAACAACCAATACTAATACTAGAGTAATGGCTACTGCAAAAAAAACCCTCCACATTAGTACACTGCAGTGCAGACACTGCACAGGCCATGATCCACTGCTCATCATTATTTATCAAGTACCTTTCTCTGGCATGAAGATGGTGCAGAAAGAAGTGCCAGTTACTTACCCCGCACTGTAAATGCACAGAGACCTGTATGAGAGGCAAAATAAGTTCTTGCCTCAGAGGGTAACAGGAAGCAGTCATGGGGCAATGATGGCATGGAACAGCATCATTGCCATTGGCACAACACTTTCATAATTTCCAGGGGTTAAGGGTTAGAAGTGGCATGACTTCATTAGTGTACTTGCAAGCACAAAAGCTATTTGAGTAAGCACCAACACCCTGATTTTGAGAACAGGAATAAAAGGTACAGGGGAAGGAATTTAACTAAAATAGTGGTGCTCAAGCTTTTGACCCCACAGGCCAGATGTAGGCATGGGCCTGCTCCAGATCAAATCCAATGCACCACGATCGGGCCACACATGCCAGGATTGGGTCGGGCCCTTTGCAGCCCAGTGCTGCCCTTTGTGCCTGATCTAGCACACAAATTTCCCTGCCACCATATTTCCAAACTCATGGGGAGCCCCAGGGGCTGAATAACACTGCACTGGGGCCAGATATGGCTCACCAGCTGGGGGCTAAGCATCCCTGATCTAAACAAATTGTGCATTACCTCTGCAGGGCAACTGTCTGTCAGTGTTATTGGGCAGGGCTGTGAGAAACAGAAATTGTGAACATATACGCGTCTTCAAGTTCTGCAAGAAGCACTAGCAAGGACCTTGCTGAAAACACTTTTGCTATACGTAGTACCATTCTCACAATATTTCTGCGACCAGCGAGCAAAGGGTTTTCTCCTTAATGGCTGCGTAAGGGCCTACTGCCTTACCCAGATGGTAAGGTGCTCTAGTTTAACACAAAGTGTTAAAGCAAACAAGTTTTAAAGCTTTTTAAAGTGCCTCCCC
>NW_017728926.1:17555168-17571974 GCF_001723895.1 Crocodylus porosus
AGGGGGGATCAGCAGGCACTGGGGGAGTCCCTGTTCCCCCGAGCACCGCCAGGAGTGACCAGGAATAACAGTCACAAGCTGGCAGAGGGTAGGTTTAGGTTAGACATCAGGAGGCACTACTTCACCGTCAGGGCGGCTAGGGTCTGGAACCAACTTCCAAGAGAAGCGGTGCAGGCTCCTAACCTGGGGGTGTTTAAGAGGAGGCTGGATGAACATCTTGCCGGGGTCGTTTGACCCCAGTACTCTTTCCTGCCACGGCAGGGGGTCGGACTCAATGATCTGCTCAGGTCCCTTCCGACCCTAGAAACTATAAGCTTAGCCAGGGCCTGCCCCTGCGTGGACATTCTTATAACTTACTGTTAAACCAAAATAAGAACGTCCACAAGAAAACCTGCATTAGCTAAACTACACAAACTTATCTGAATTTACATCTTTGGTTAAATGGGTGCAACTCCCCCTAGGCAATCACTGCTTCAGGAGCAACAAGCGTTTGCCTGGTCCTGACCTGTGCACACTCCAGGAGCTGCTTGTCTGAATAAAACAGAAAACAAAGTCCAGGGCCTACAGTAAAAAAAACAAACAGGTCCTCGTCCTACCACTGCTACATAAAAGGGCACTTCCTGCTTCCTCCCGCCCTGACTTATTTGCAGTCCATCTTAATCCAGACATGGGTTGAAGCAGCAGAGCAAAATGAGACTTGCGTGCAGAGCTGTCAGCTACAAGCACTGCTTTAGCAAGAAGTAGGAACAAGTGGGGGAAAAAGTTGGCATAGATGGTTTCTATATTCCCAAGTGACAGGTAAGACAGGAACACCTACTGCCTGCAGTGGAGTTACCACATAAGACATCTAAAAAATCTAGATTTTTTAAAACTAATTTGAATGCAAGCAGAGTCTAAAAACCCCTAAGGAATCAGAACTCCTTCACCCAAACCTCTAACTAAACTGCAAGCCAAAATTTTCTAAGCAGTTTTGCATCTGTGCTGAAGTTTGCAAAGCAAGCTTCATTCTGATTCAAATTAAAATCTCACTTGTAGCCACAAACTAACTCTAAAACCAGTTCATGGAGGAACCAAACTGCCTCACACTCTCACCAGTGGCATTTGAAAGAGCAACTTACAAATACCAGCTACACATTTTCCGTTATGCATACCATCATAATGCATTTTGTAATTAAGTTGCTAATGCTGCAGAATCTAGTCTCAGTCACATATACATGTAATTACATTAATCGTTAGCCTGGAATAGCATTTTGCAATATGATTTTGATTCCTAAGGCTGTGCTGGGTTAATCTGAAAAAGCAATATTCTGTGTACCATGGCTCTAAAAATCAATACTGCAATACAAAAGAGGCTGAATGACCTTAAATGCCAATATGTTTTTAAATTAAGGTTTACTTCAAAACAATACCAATACAACTGAAAGTGATTTTACCGTTTTGATCAACCATGTCGAGTCCCTCTCCAAATGCTTTAGTTGCCATTAACAGAAGCTACCAGGACCCTGGGACAAGCTCTGCAGCGTGCCATGTTCTAACTGTTCGGCAACACAGAAAACGGGGGTGGAGTAAAAAGAATTACTTTGGAACGTAACAACATAAGGGGAAAATCATCAAAGTGATGAATGAAAGGTGGGGGCTTAAGTGCTTTTGCAACTCTGCCAGCAAATTTAAGTACTAGGAAAGAAATTAATCCTCACCTTGGAAGTTTGAAGTATGTGCTGAAGACTTCACTGGAAAAAAAAAAAAATCAAGTACTAGGAAAGAAATTAATCCCATTTTGGAAGTTTTAAGTATGTGCTGAGGACTCACTAGAAAATGTCAACAGTTACCAATACCTCCCCTCTGAACTTGACTGCCTCCTGGTCGTCTTTCCCTCTAGGACAGCAGTCCTCAACCATTCTAGACTCAAGGCAAATGCCAGCTCTTAGCTTTCATTCATTTTTTGGCTGCAAAAAAAAAAAATAACAGAACACTTTTTGGTGCACAGAACTCAGGAAGCCCACAACAGGTCAGAATGTTTTTAACACTATCGATTCCCGTTTGAAATATCTGGGTTTATCCTGTAAACATCATGTTTGCACACCTGACAGTGCCAATGTTGTGTGGGACCCCACACCACACTGGTCGAGTATCACTGCTTTAGAACAATAAAGCTGTAAGTAAATCACAGGAGAAATGTGTTGCTTTGAGATTTCACTTGACTGGCTCATAAAAAGGGAAAACAGTCGTTAAAAATAGTCTCTTTAGTTGCATGGTACACTATTCAAGCTAAATCAGAGCTGAATGGGAATCTGAGCCAGAAAGAGAGACACGCACATTGATCACTGCACAGCAACAATAACCTCGTAAGAAGGAAAAACATTAACAGACACAGAGCTGGATCCAGAGAGGTGTAACAATTTTAGGTAAAATGTCTCAAGCGAGTCATAATATTGCTAAACCTGAAAGTGACTGGAGCAGGAGGGAAAGTATTTTAACCAGACCTACTGAACACCCAGTTCCCATTCACCACAGCTTCCCCTGGAGAGTCAGTGACCTTTGTTGCTTGCGTGGGCCTGTTACACGGCAACAAGGGGGAGAAAATCCACATTGAAATAGAAAAGAACACAATTGTAAAGCTACAAGAGGGCTGGCAGAGGGTCTGGGGCAGATGGAGGAGCTGAAAAGCACGGTTCCCAACAGTAACTGTCATTCTGAGAGAGGCGCTTTCACACGGACTCTACTCCTAGGTGCACAGCCGTTCTTAACGTGCACAAGTTTAGATCGTCTCAACAATGGGATCAGATGGGCCCATGCCTGCACCTCAAGTGCCGTTATGACCTCTGCACCAGAAAGCATGAAGAAAGGGGTTCCCCGCTGGGCCATTTGGTTCCTTTATCAATATGAATCCCCTAAGAATAGGATCTTGAATTAATGGAAAAGGGGGATGGGGAAATCATGGGGTATTTCTCACAGAAGCTGTGACTGCAGAAGAGTAACCACTCTCTTTGGAAGACTGTTCACATAAATTCAATTCTAGATGACCAACAAGTAGCTACCCCAACCCTGGAAGTGTGAGAATGGATATTTTTCTTTGACTTTTTTTTTTTTTTTTTTTTTTTTTTAACTGAGCTAAAGCAATAGCTCACTAGTGAAAGGATTCTCACTAACCAAGCAGCCTTCATGCACCGCAAGTGGTTGTTCAAAAACACAGTTCACACCCAAATGCCAGGACCCGGGAGTGGACCACCTTGCAGGAACACATTATATTGCCAGACCTTCTAAATCAGGGGGTCCCAACGTTTGTGCGCCCACAGGCATGTTTGAATTTAAAAGAAAAAGCAGTGGGCGCCAATATGAATATTAAAGTATTTAGAGATCAATAGATATTAAAGTATTTAGATCAATCCAATCAATCCTGCGCAGGCACCTGAATAACCTCATGGGGCACCATGGTACCCAGGGGCACTGCGTTGGGAACTGCTGTGTTAGATTCACTTGAACAAAAATTGAAAACCTCATGTAATTTTTTTAAGCAACTTAAACAACATAACGTGTATTCGTCTAAGAATTTAATGGACTGTTTTTCACGGATGGACTGGTTTTGATATTAATTATTATTGATGTACACAAGAGGTATGTGAATCATTAGGAGCAAAAGAAATCAAACCCAATTATTAACAACCTAATTAAACAGCCATTATTAGGTGCCTGGCATTAAGATGTTTGCTGACCAGCCCACAGCCAAAGAATTACAACAAATTCACCCTCTAATCATTTCCTGTGCCTACTGAACAGTATGTGTGCTACAAATTTTAAAAAGCTTGTCTCAATACAAAAAAGAAAACATCTCAGGGTAAACCAAAATCCCTGAAGTTAAAAAAAAAAAACAAAAAAAAACCAACAGCGATTCAGATAAAGGCCCTGAAAATGTTCAATGAACCTTTTCTTAGAATGACCACGCAACCTTTTGCATCTGCACACATATACCAGCCATCACAAGTGCTTTGTACCCTGAACCTGGCTGTAGCTAGACCACAAGCTGCATGTTTTGCAACTGTACCAGTTCAGCTTGTCCTCCCAAGTTCATTTCACTGTAAACTAGTTCACACCTGGAAATTACTCAAAAGGCCTGGACCTTGCAACAGTGCTGGGCACTGTAAAAGAATAGCTCCTCTCAAAATCCCAGAATACATTTATTCAGCCATAAAAAAGGGCATTTGCTCTGTGGTGACTTACCAAACTCCTCTGTCAAGGAACAACAAGGCCGCATGGAGGCCCAAACAAAATACCTGGCTCTCAGCTATGATTAAAGCCCCATGCACTTGTTCCTTGCTTCAGGTAGGTACACTTTTAGCCTTCAAGCACGTTTAGCTGTTGGTTGGGTGAGGTTATGGCAGTGGCAAATGCCCAGAAGGACCTAGTATAGGATAACTTCACTAGATCAGCCTATTTACACACTTGGTAGCCAAGACTACAAAGCCCAAACCTTCAAAAATCCTGATCCCAGTCCCAAAAAGTCATGACCTGGCCATCTTAAAAAGTAAAAAATTCCCAGGTTCTTTTTCTTGGTCCTCTGCTTTCTAAGCATTTGTGATGCACACTTCCAAGCTCCTCTCTGTACATTTGAACTAGAGACTCTTCTTCTCCTCTTTAGACAAACGCATGTAAAAATGAAAGCTGAAATTCCCAAGCAGCCTAATGGCAAGTGCTTTAAAATATTAAATCTTTTTATTGTAGCAAAATTACCAAAATATTTGGCAAGATGGGTATCTATTCACTATTAAATAGTCACTACATTAAGCTGCAGCTCACTTCCTCAAATTCTGCTTTCACTTAACATAAGCCAAGTAGAAAAAAAAAAAGTCTGAGGTACAAGTTAAAAAAAAATAAAAAGCTTTTAAACTCAGCATGACTGATGGACTCAATAGCACTAGGCTCAGACACTGTTAATTTGGTAATGTACCTCTTAAGTACAATTAAGTGTTTTAATCAGGTTTCTGCCACTGCTGCAACACACATGTATTATTCCAGGGGCTGTGCGCATTTCCTATTGGCAGACCTGCAGGTAAACTGTTTCAAAAGTACAGGAATCCGTCCATTTTACCATTAACTTTAGAGAATCCTTTCTCTATTTGGGAACAAGGTAAGCAAGAACACCACACAGATCTTCCCTCTACAATTTTACTGCTGCCATTATCTTACCTTGTCTCTCTTTCTGAACAATAACATGTACGTGGCTACAAAGAAAAAGAAACTTTGACATTTGAATCTGCAACTGCATACTACTAACCAAGGCATTTCATTCGTCCCTCAATTTCTCCCATACAGAAAAGAGAAAAAAATATCACAGTAGTAAGCTGCTGGCAGTGCATTACTCTCCCTTGCTTTCTACCTGTGGGATAGTATAGTTTTGTTAGCTTGCAGGGTGCATTGCAGCTGTGATGTGCGAGGGGTCATATAGCACAATATTTAGGACTCTAGATTTCTGGGTGCTAACACAGATAGCACAGAGAACAGGACTCAATGGCCAGAGAGAGCTCTCCACGCTCTCTAGTCTTATCCTATATTCCTATGAATTGTCTTATACTGTGGCAGAGAGATTTTTCCTGAGATAGTAGAACTAATTCAGACTCCATCTGTGCAAACTGTTAGTTTAAGTGGTTCCTTCTCATACTGTATTACCTTGCACCTCTGCATTCATTTGCCACACTGTTGTTCAATTTCTCTCTTCTGCTAAATCCTGCAGGGAATTCCTCGCAATTCTCAAATTTTACTCACCAAACTAAACAAATCTGCGGTATCAGCAAGAAATCTGCCACTTCACTATTCACCTTGTCTGCCAGGTCACAGCTAAATATATTCAATCACTGTCCTAATAGAGATCCCCGGGCACTGTACTATTAACCTTTTTCCATGCTGAGAATGGTCACGCACTCCTACTCTGTGCTTTCTCCTGGTTCCCTGGTTTTTACATCTACAAACAAACTCTGCCTTTGACCCACTACTGACCAAGTTTCCTTTACAGCCCTTTAAATATTCGTATTTAGTTGCATCCTATTTTCCTTTCTCTGTCACTCTGTTAGAGGAGCACCGCTGCCTCCCCTCCAAAATATACTGTCTCGCAAAAATTCTAGCAGGTTATCTCCATCTAGGCAGGGAAGAATTGCATCTGTAATATGTTTTAAGATATTGTGTTTTACAGTCACAAAGCAAGACTCACTAGGATTCTTTAATAATCACATTATATACAGGTGGGATGCAAAAATGACAACTCAACAGGCCCTGGGTACTTCAATCAGGCTGTGAAAAGCAGAGATAGCTAGTAAGTATAATATGGAGACATGAGTCAGGCTTCCCTGATGTCATTTCTAGTACTGTCACTAACTTAGAGTATGACCCTAGCAAAGTCACTTAACCTCTCTATGCTTCAGCTGTCCTCATGTCCAAGATGGGTCTGACATATATTTGACAGCAGGGTTTGAGGTCTAATAAACTAAGACAAAAAAAGCAGCACTACAAAAATGCAAAGTGTGTGGTTTTGTTTAATTAGAGCACCTACTTGGTTTAATCCCTGCAGGCCTCTCTCATATGAATGCCATCTGGCCCAGGTGGATTTGTTGCAATTTATTATTTCTCAAGTTGTCCTAATAATAAGATCAAATGAGACCAAAAAGACTGAAAATAAGAGACGTTTCCAGCAGCCATGACAAAAGAAATCTGAATTATTAGTTAGGGTAGCAAATAGGACATCACGCCTACACCTGCGGTTGTAGCTGACAAACTGTCACTCTTTGCTTCTAATTTACACCGCTCTCCCTCTGTAGGTTTCTTTCCCTTTTTGTCACACAGCTTAATTTTTTGCAAACAAAAGCAATCACGCTCTTGCCAACCAACTACCATGTACTAATATCGCAGATCATTTCAAAAGACATCTGTGGTACCTACACAAATACAAGAAAGAGAGAGAGAGAGAGAGAGAGAGAGAGAGAGAGAGAGAGAGAGAGAGAGAGAGAGAGAGATGTGCAATGAAAGTGTCTTACACCCATTTCAGGAAGCTTTTTCTTTGTATCAGCTGCTTTGAGCCGACTCAAACAAACACTGGTGTTATGCACAGAATTCCAGGCTAGCGTTTTCATCTACCATGACAGCTGAGGCTGTGTAGATACCAAACGCACAGTAAATGTAGCAAGTATTTCTTTTAATAAACTGCCACAGAAAGAATATAAAAAAAAAAATGCTGCAAGCTGAGGACATATTGATGGGTACAGAATCCTTCAGGCATTATGCAGCTCACACAAGCTCATGGATCAGTATTATTGCAGCAACCAGTATCCATCAAAGCCAATTACCCCAGGGACTTTACTATGCGAGGACGGGGCTCTATAGACACCCTCTGTAACTGTCAAAGCCTGTACACACTGGAGAGAAGAGGGAGCACTGAGAATCTGTCATAGCCAATTACTGCCAATGTTTTATTAATGTCAGGATACACCTGATCAGTGAACAATAAAGCCATTTTATAAGACTATCACAAAAACAGAATGTAAAATGGCAACAAACGAGAAGGAGATCTCATTTATAGATACACACAGCAGACACGCTCACACACAGGGACAAGCAAAACAAATCCTACAAACCCTCAAACAGTGACACACATCACAGGTTTTAAAGCCTTTGGCTCCTAATGCTGGCTGCTTTTTAGAAACATGTTAAAGGGAAGCGGATTTGCTTACAACTCATTCGAGACACAAGAGGTTACAAGTGACTCTACTAAAATGAGAGCTGAGAAATTAGACTGGGGGGGGGGAGGGGGCAAGAGAGGAAATGAAACAAGATGGAGACAAATCCACAGCATAGCTATTTTAATACCTCTGCACCATTTGCTTTTTATTCGTTCACTTCAACTGTTGATAGAAAATACACAACCCCCATGTAAAATACATAACTATATTAGCACATCTGATCTTCTGCATAGCCCAGACCCTTGAGGATCTAGAAAACTTGTGTTTAAGATGAACCAGACATTTTATTTTAGATTTCTCTTTCCATTGTATCCATCTGCAACTTACAAGCCGATGTCCGCACTTAAGAAGCAAGTAAAGCGATTTCCTGAACAGCACCTCTGGCTTCACGCACCACCTCAGAATTAAAAATCCCTGCTGTCTTTTTATTAGCTTATTTGTTTATAAATTAGCTACAAAGGTTAATTCAGCAGCATGTGGCAAGATGAACAGAGTCCAGCTTTAGTACTGCGCATCTATTAAAAAGGTACTATAGCCATGTGTCAAAGGAAGCAAAAACACTTCTTACAAACAGAAAGATATTGTTTTACTGAAAAACAGCACTGTTTGCCTTTTTACCTCTGATGAGACATTCTTTTTTACGTTTATTATTTCCGACTGACATGGAGAAACATTTCCACATCCCTAGCTACAATTTTATAATAATATTTTTGTATTTGAGATGCATCTGCATTTTTTTCGCTCCGAAATTAAATCTTTGCTATTTGTCAGCTGGGGAATGCTCCCAGGTTAATACGATTTCCAGTCAGAGTTCATGTTTCTATAGTTTCAGAGTACTGCAATCCATGAACATTTTGTTTCATAAAAACCTATGAGCAAGCCTGAAAGTCTCCAGGTTGAGTGGTTCCAAATCCATGCTGCCTCCAGGGTTGACTAAATCAGCTTTCCCCCACACTACCCTGGGCATGAACAGTCACAACTAAAAATACTTCTGGAAAAAAAAGAGCTTGTATGTTCTCTTAGCAGGTGCAATTTAAGAAAAGATGTAGTGAAATTCAGCTGTTTGCTATACATTAGGCTTAAATCCATCAGGCCTTCTGCTCATGAAGAGATATTCTCATTTCAATAAACATGGAACAGATCAGCGTTTTATTCTGGATCCAATTTCTAGTTTTGTCAACTGCCACTTTCATCAGAGCTGTCCTGGAGAAGTGGGAATAGCACGAAGCAGGGCTCGAAACAAATGTGTCAGCTGGACTCTTGCTGCCTTGCTGGGTGAGCGTGGCACCGGGAGCCCTTCACTGAATGGGCAAGACCTCCCAGGAGAGGTCACCGCAGCCACTGCAAAATTAACTGCTCTCAAAATGCTGGTGTAACACAAAACTTGAGCTTGGCAACCATTTTAATAAAAACAAGAACATTGTGATTATTCTGTTACCAAACCCCCCCCCCCCAAATACACACATGGTTTTAAGCGTGCTCTGAGATTACAGATACCCTTGCAAATAAAAAAAGAAAAGCAAGAAGAAAGTAAATCCCTGTAGGGTCCCTCCAAAGGAAGGACTGCTTTTAAGATGCGCAAGCTGCTCACACAACTAGGGAACACATCGGCTATACTGCAGAAACCCACTGGAGAAAGGGTACACAGAGAAGGGGGTAGCATCAGAAATAAAGATCAGTTTACCAGCACAAGCAGAAAACCACCACATGGCGCAAGGCAATGGAGCATTTGAGATAAATGGAGGAAAGAAACAAAAGGAAGAAAAAGCATTTGCCTGAAGGCACCACTGCCTGCTAGGCCATCAGGAGCTCAGAGACTAACTTCACTTGCCATCTCAGCAAAGTCCAACAGAGCCATGGGATCATGGGATCATACTTGCACCTTGTGCAAAGAATACCCCGCACACAGATGGACTAAAGTTGTGTGATTCAAAAGGGAGCCACATGCAACATCCAGCCATAGGGAAGACTCACTGCCCTCCTTGGCCTTCCAGTAGCAGGACTGAGATGCCACAGAAGGAAAGGAACCAGGAAGCCACAGACTTTAGCCTCAGAAAGAGGCAAATGGAAAGAGGGGATCAAGTAAAAGATGCAGTGAACTGAGCACCAAATGGGAAGGGAGGGAATGAATCAGGAACAAAGTGGAAATGTGGGGTAAAGATGACATCCTTAGTTTCAGAAGGCAACATGGATCTGACGTGCACGGCTACCAAATCTCCAAGTTTCATGAACTGTAGCCCCAGAATCACAACACACACAAGGGCTGCCCTCCCCCACCACCAATAATGTGTATACACAAGCATGGAAGTGGTCAGTTCTGCATGTACAAGTATGCCTTAAAACAGTTACTCAACATTATCTGTACTGACAGAGTTATGCTGTAAACTATAGATTCCAACTGCATGGAAGTCTAAAGAATCCTTCCTCTTTTGATTATTTTTCTTGTGCTTTAAACAGGAGTTCTCCATCCTTATTACTCTGCCAAAATATTTATATTTTTTTTCTGCAGGACTCTGTAAATATCCTTCAGATAGAATATCATCTTCTAACGTTTAGGGAGAAAAAACTCAGCCAAACACGTTAATTGGCAAAGAGATCAAGCTAGGCCTTTCCAGAGGGAGGAAAGCAAGTCTTGGCACAGGCTGCTGGATCAAATAAGGTCTCAGCTACACGGCAATTGGCTACCGTGTCAGAGACACCACAGCAATCGGGTAGCACCAGGCACTGTCTGACCATGGCTTCAACATGTAGGACACATTGAACCTGAATGTCTTAACCATTTTCTAGAACTATGACAAAGAGATAGGATCCTATACTGCCCATCGACGGACTGGCTATTATGAAGAACTTCCAGGTAGTTTACAAACTTTTTCTATTAAATGAGTTTTAATTTAACTAAAGTTTTTATTTCTCCCTGACTCAGTGATCAGCCACCGGGGGACTCTGGGTGCCTCCCCCAGACCCAGGAGGCACTAGTCACCGAGCTGGGGGGTGGGGGCTGCAGGGCCCCCCCCACCCTGCGCACTTTCCAGTGGACCTGGAAGTGCCTCTGATCCACTTCTGGCTCTGCTGCAGAGCGTGCTGGGGAGCCCCCTGCACTGCTGTGGGATGGTCCATGAGCCCCAGCATCACAGCACTCACAAGCCTCCTGATACCTAGAGGTATGTAGAAAAAACAGTTAAAGTTGTCTCTGTCCAAATCACCAAATCGCTCCGAATCGATTCAAAGGGTTCCAGTTCCATTCGGAGAGGTTAAAGGGTCCTCTGATTCAATTTGGGTTTGGAGATTCAGCCACCGAATGGGGCCGAATCTCCACCAGATCGAATCAGGGACCAAAGCTTTGCACAGCCCTACTGGCTATTATGAAAAACTTCCAGGTAATTTACAAATTTATTCCATTAAGTGAGTTTTAATACTGGCTGCAGCTTGACCACTGGTGGCTTGACCTCTTCTTACATGAGCAGACCCTCAAAGCCAAGGAAGGGGAGTCAGTTCCTCTGCTGAGGCTGCACAGAAATGTCGGGTGCAATTGCTTCAGTATGCCCTCGAACCTATCTCCACCCCAAGAGCCACTTTCTAGAAACCATTTACACTTCAATAATTGAGCAACAACGCTGGCCAGTCAACTAAGTGAAAATACATTTCAGCAGCAGAAGCAGAAACCAACCATGCTCAAACCATCTGTAAAAACGTAATGAGACAAAAAACAGAGATACTAATTTGAAGTTGAGACGACAAAAGTGTTTTCTTCAGTGTGCGGCATGCAGACTGTAGCAACAGGCTTGCAAATAAATCTCATTATGTGAAAATCAATTCACCCAAATACACTAGCACCTTGATTGAATTCTGAACAGACACCAGCCGCTGTCTTAACCCGTGTTGAAATAGTAAGCCAAAATCTGCACACTTGGACCATGAATGAGCATGAGAAAATGGTTTTGTTAAATACAACTGATATCCCTGCTGAACCCTACCTAAACTCTAGCAATAAAACGGGATCCCAACATCACATCTGAGAGCTCCAGAAGTAACAATACTGAAGAGGGGGTCACAGGGTAGAAGAGATCTGGAGACAGCCTGTTTTGGAGAGGTACACCATTCTCACACCCAAGTTCCCCATTATCAAATGTTGCTACAACATTAACTTCGTTTGTTTGCTTGGTGTTTTGGATTTTGCGGTACCACAAAGCAGCTTAACTCTTGTTCCTGAATCAAGGTTACGCCCACCTCAGCAAGTCTAAGTGATGATTAAATTTGAGATATTAGAAAAAAGACACCCAAAAAATATTCAAGAACTAAAAATATAAAAGTCCCCACAGGGAATGAAGCACGTATTCATGGAAAGATGAGAGACGATTATGCACCACAAAGAGCTCACATCTCTTAAAAAAGCTGGAAATATATTATTCCCAGACATCACAAAAAAATCAAAGGGTAATTTTTACAGTATAGATGGAACCTAAACTTCACTGCCATGAGCTCCCTGGCTATAAAAGTGGGAATAATATTTACGTCCAAGGGCATCATGCAGTTAAATTAATTTAACATTTTAAGGCCTTTTAAGATAGTCATCTTGGAAGACGCAACAGAAGCACCAAGAATTATATATTACTACTGTATACTTTAAATAGCAAGACTACACATAATACCAATTGCCTCTAATGTACAAATTCACACCATATGCGAGTGTACTTTGCACATTCTCTTTCCAGGAAACAGACTGCTCAGAGTGCAAATAAGAGGCATTTTGTGTCTTATGATAAAAATATGTAAGGAATGGCTCTCAGGTGCCAAACTCTGAGCATCACAGATTTTGAAAAACATTTGCTTTCACATGCATTAAATACACAAAGGAGAATATTTTCAAAGGGTCTTCATGCACTTATGTCAGCTCATGTATGAAACTAGCTGCAGGAGAAGGCATGGAAACAAATACACCCTTTGCTTAAAGTCGTTGTATGCGTGTATATTATTTTTAACAATAATCTATCTTGTAGCTATTAGAGATGTATAGCATGATGTTTTAATAGAGCTAAATGAAAGAGGATCAATATTATTTTAATTTTTAAAGGTCTGTTTATGAAATGCAATCATCCTTCATTAAAAATGCAAGCTGTGCTTCAGTGAGAGGTTAGCGTAAATGATTCATAGTTTGATATCTCTCCAGTATAATCACCCTCTCCTGGGAGGACCCATCGGATGCTTCATCACACCACTCAAGCTGCTATTATTAAAAAATGCTTCCCCCTGACAAAAAACACGCAATATTCTCTCTCTCACACACACACACACACACACACACACACACACACACACACACACACACACACACCCAGCCTAGTTACCTAAACAAATATCGGAGGTTTCCATGTTTGACCGAATCCTCCCTACCTAAAAATTAAATGTTTAATTCAGCTACAGTCCTCGTTTCCCCAACTTCCTTAGAACGTTTTCAGGAAAGATGTTTTATGATGAAATATAAAGGTCAATGCAGTATAAAAAAAAAAAGAAAGGAAGAAAGAATCAAAAGGTTCAGATTCACTTACCTAGCTTGTTATTTCAATATGGTTCCAGTCCTTCATTATAATAAAAGGAAATCTACCTTTTCTATATTGGACTTCAAAAGGTCTTAAAGATTGCAATCTTCAAAGTCAAGGCTACACAGTATTAAATGCATGATCCTTCTATTTAAAAATGCTAATGCCAGTAGCCTTTCAATACAGTACCATCTGGCTAATTATAACATGAGGTTTTAACTAATAAATTCTTAATTATTAAACTCCAATGTTTAATTTTTTTCACACAGATAGAACAGCATTATATCACCACAATTATAAAACACTCTGGATATAGCAGCTACAACAATCTTGCTTCATGGAAATCCCTGTTTTTTAGTCTTTGATTCCTCAGCTCTTTAATAATGCTCATATTATTAAAAGGCCTAGGAAGAGAAATGGCCACATGGTCTCACAGATACAGATGCTGCATTTATTGGCTACTAGATATTTCACCATGCTGGCGACTCGCACATAATGTTCATTATAATTCTGTTTATGCCCGGTACAAGGCTCTTTGCTAGTAGTTTCTCTATGCACTGTGTTCCCTCAAAATACTTGTACTGGAATCTAACATAATTGCCCTACACCTAGCTCATTTTAATCCAATGTGTCCATCCTCCCCCCAACTCTCCCCCCACCATCAAGTTAGTATATTTATGTAAGTGATACTGAAAATATATTTAATCAAGGTATTATTGCACATTGTGGCACATATGAGTCCTGGAGAGTCCCAAGAGAGTATGTTTGGTTTTAGGCTTAATACATGACAGGGATCCTTTCCCCCCCACTTTATAAAATCAGAAACATCGACAGTACTGACGGAATATTTTACAATGGAGTTGCAGAGTATGTGTGTTCAATCGCTCCGTTTCCCAGAAGATTCATTACAGTTACATTAGAAAGTCAAATCAGGCAATTCTGCAGTCTGGTGAAAGCTAGCATATGAAAGCAGGTTAATACAAAAGAATTTCATTTTAAATAGAGGACATTTAGGACTTTTAAAAGCAACATTATGATAAAAATTTCAGGGTGTTTGTTCTGGCTTTACAGCATGCTTTTCAAGTCTAATTTCAGTGATATGTAGGTGATTTTCCAGGGAAAAGGGAGGGGGGGTGTTAGATCTACAAGGTTTGCCATCTTAATTATCCTCTTGCTTCCACATGTCTCTAAAAATCATATTGCAGATCTACTTCCCCCCCACCCCTCACTTGTGGGTGTGCAGCTGATATCAAATCACAGTTATTCTGATACAAGGAGTATTACAAATTCAAGATGCATTAACTTGGCAATCACAAAGGCTATAACTGAACCCTTTGGGACTATAATATTTTTATATAAATGTAATAGAGACAAAATTAAATTTAAGAACAAAACAAAAAAAACCCATTCTTCCTGCTTGTGTCATTATCATTATAGTATCTATCAGTAAAGCAACCAAAATCTGATAAACAATCACCATGTTCCCAAACACACTTTTAATACTGGACGAAGAGGTGCCTGGTTAGCTAGCAGGATAGTGCCTGTGCACATACATGTGTGCAAACACGCGCGCACACACCCTCTTTGTTCAAAACATTGTTCATTTACAGTATGTAAGCTTCATTACACGAAGCCAACTCCTCTTGTTATTTTGCAGCAATTCCTTACTGCAAGACTCTGGCAAAAATAACAGTTACAAGCTGTACCAAAAGCACAAAAAGCAGTTGTCATTGGTGCCAGCTCTGGCAGCATTACAGATGGACTTCATGGGCCCCTGGCTACGCTTAATTTAATACAAACCTAAATCCAGTCAAAACATCTGGTGCATTATTGATGGTTATCATGATAAATGAAATTTGACATTTCACAGGAACCTATTAAGAATTCTATTTATACACCATTTTTTCCTCCCCCACTTCTTTTTTTTTCTTTAAGCAAAACCACAAAAACCAGAGACCTGTACTTGTTTTTATTTTTCACATCCTTTGGAAGAAAAGAAGCCAAACACACAGAGACCCACTAGATGGATAACTGATATCTTCTCTGAAGAAGCTTAGTTGCATACAACAAAAACGAACACCACTGAATTGTACAAGGAATGTATAACTGCAAACAAAAAGAAAAAAGAAAGGCAGTAGCGGGCTACAAGCCCGCAGATGGGCATAAGTTGGTGCCAACATTTCACACATGTACATCAGTCATGAACCACAACAACATTTTTGGACAAATTCAGAAAGCCGTCAGAAATCCTAAAAATATGTATTCCTGGCTAATGTATCGCTTAGATACAAAAGGTTGAAAAGGGAATTAAAAAAACAAAACCAAACCCACCAGCTACTGCTCAGCCAGCACCAGCAATAGGCCTCCCATGCTATGTCTCAATCTTTCTTTCCAGTCAATGAAATTATGTTACATATGCGCTGGGGTTTCTTGATGACTCTATGTCAACTGCACTACTACGGAAATCTAAAACGGTAAAAATCTCACGGATGTAACCCAAAGCTAATCGAATAACCCCCAAGTAGCTGTTTAGAAAGATGTTATTTCTTCCCCTGTTAAAACAGTGACTAACGCAAGACAGACAGTAAATGTAACTTTGCTTATGTCAAAGAAATAATGGATGGTTTAGAGTCTTATAAAAACACACTGATACAGGTTTTTTTTCTCCCCACTCCCCATTTTTTTTGCAACAGAGAACGTCATAATTTTCAATAGCTCTTCTATTTTTTTCAGATACAAAATAAACCGTACTACCCCTCTTACCCCAAACACATATCTCAAATTGTAGTGAGTTAAATACTTGGTAAGTTAGCAGCGATTTTGCACACCAACCTTCACTCTGTCCCAAAAAGCCCAGTCACCACTCACCCACAGACTTCAGACTGATTACTGGCTCATGTTTTAGAAACTGCCCTAAATTTGCACAGGTGATTGCAAATGCCCAGTTGCCACCACAACATACAGATCCAGACAGAATGGAAAGGACACCTGCTGGCTGCTCCTCCTTTGGTCAGGCACGTGACCTTATGTGAGGTCATCGACGGGTGTATACAGAAGCTGGCAACTGCATATATCAAGAAGTACAAAAATGACATACCTTCAGTCCATGCCGTCTCCCACTTCTACAGGGACGTAAAGTCAAAGTCAAGTCCCTGTGGTCTGTAATCATCCATGCCCAAAATTAAACAATTCAATTCTGGGCTACCTCCAAAAGGCAAAACATCTGCAAGAGAAGTTTTATAATTCTAATATTATAAAAGCCTTAGTCTGTCTGTCTGTCCGTAATGCTTTATTTGCACTCTGATTGGCTGACTGAAACAACCAATCAGAGTGTGAGTACAGGGTTGGGCCGGGAGGTGGTGGCCCGGCAAAGCACTGCCATGGATAGCAGGGACACAGGACAGGGAGGAGGGGGCAAGGCCAGCTCTGGCTCCCCCTCCCCCTCACCGCCCCGCTCCCTGGAGGCGGTGGCAACAGAGCAGACGGAACGGGGAGGGGCAAGGCCAGCACTGCTAGCATCGCTGCGCTCCCCCCCCCACCTTGCT
>NW_017728926.1:17572140-17582887 GCF_001723895.1 Crocodylus porosus
CCAGCCTGCCGTGGGGGAGGGTAGGAATAGGCCTCCTCCCCCACTCCCCCTTCCCTGCGTCAGCCCAAAGCCCATTCCTCCTGTTCCTCTACTGTCACCACACTGGCCCAGGCCCAGGCCTGCTGCTCCCCACCCCACAGGCAGGTCAGCTTCTCCCCACCCTCAGGTCTCCTCCCCACCCCCTGCCCGGGCCCTGCTTCTCCCTTCCCCCCACCGCCGCAGCAGGGAAGGGGGGAGCGGGCTCGGACCCCAAACAGCAGGATGGAAGGGGGCACGGATGGGGGAGGGCACACGGGGCTCTGTCCCCGCCCACTCCCCCTGTCATTCTTGTTCAGCAATTGGCTAGTTTAAGAATAAATGTCACTCACCCCCACAAACTGAAAGCAAACATTATGTGAAACCCAAAACGGTTTGAAGTGATAGGTAGGTAGAATATTTCATCTTTAATCTTGGTATCATTACAGCAAACTTCACAACAAGGCTTGAAGCAACTTGCCTATAAGCATGTGGGAGATGGCATTATACATCAGATATAAATCCAATACAGTCAAAATGAGAACCATATTTCCCTTTAGCTTTTCACATCTTGGCTCAAGAGCTGTAAAAAAAGTTATTAAAATTAATGCAAACTACCATAATTCTGTCCTTTTTATTACTGGTAATATACTTTCTAAAATATTAGTCTGCTTGGCCACACGAGTAAGTCTTTTTGAAAGTTCTCTTTGAAGATCGGGATCTCTTTAGCATAAAGGACTAAAACGTGCAATCATGTTAATTTGACAAGGTAAGGGGAAAAATTTCACTTTGGTTTAGTATTTCTGAAACTCAAATTACTCCCTCATTAAAAATTATATACGTGTATAATTTTTCTTCCCTGTTTCCAACTGTGGTAATGAAACCGAGGAAGTAGTCAAGTTTTTTTCCATTCGGACCAATTCAAAACATAAAAAAAGTGTCAAACTTGGCAGGTGACCCATGTAAACACATTTCTGTCCTAGTTAAATAAAATTAGCAGGTTAAAATAAACTGGTGCGGCGTGAACATCCCCAGCAATTCACCTAGTGCTCATTTTCTCTTGTTTGCTGAATAAATACTGCAATAAAAATAAAAATTATGATACCCAAGAAATAAACTGCTGGTGTTTCTCACCCTTCCCCTCAGTTTCAATGAGCTGTGTAACTGGCTGACATACCACATGATCAAAAGCCATTAGGCCAAAAATGAAAATCAAAGCAAAACCACTGCAGATGTTTGTACCGTGCAGTCCAAAAACTTGGTAAATTGGCAACAGTAAAGGGATTTCCTATTATTTTAAAAAGTATTCTGAAAAACTGCACTTCCTGTAGGTCAACTTTGTTGCTTAACACCTGCTTACCAACAGGAAGTGCAGGTATTTCATTCAAAGGACAAAAAAAAAAACCCCATCACCAATCCCCGGAAGCATTTGGTACTATTGTGGCCTTTACTTTCCATTTTATTTTCTTTTACTGCTATTTCAGTACTTCCTACTGCAACAGCACAATATAGGCCAGGTTACACCACAGTTCAAGCCAAGCTAGAAACAACTGCCTTTAATTAGCAGGAGTCTAGTACAGTTTCCCCTCAATCGAGTGGACAAAGGTTGTTTTCAAGACTCGTATTGTAACAGTGTTATAAAGCCATCTTTCAGATCAGCTTTGCACAGTCCTGTTCACCCACTAACCAGAGGCAAGCAATTTTTCTTTTTGATCGTGCCCTTTTGTCTGCTCTTTCCTAGAAGGTTTGTGTGTTGATTACCAACATGGTAAGGCTACTCTTTATCACTACTGTATCTAGAGGCAATGTGCCTGGCTAGCCCACTTCCTGGGAAGTGTTTGTTGCTGGTCTGCTTTTCGTTAGAGGCCAAGGGTCTGACCCAAAGCCTACTGCCACTGATTTGAACGTGCTCCACAACAGACTTTAGGCAAGGGATAGTCACTGTCACTAAGACGATCTATGAAACAAAGCCCTGATTTTTTATGTTGGTATCTATCTATATTTAAAACCCAAGACTCTACTTGGTCATTTGACTTCTTTTTAAAAACGCTCTCAGTCAGCACAGACAACCCAAACATCATCATCACATGAGGCTTTCGTAGAAGGAGAGCCTAACAGGCTGGGATTGTCCATCTTAGAAAAGAGCCAATTGAGGGGAGACACCATACAGGGTTACAAAATATTAAGTCATGTGGAGCAAGTAAATGGGGATTCATTTGTTACTCTCTCAATACTAGTACAAGAGGACATGAAATGAGACTGTTGGGTAGTACATTTAAAACTAGGCAAAGGAAGATCTTTTGCACACAGCATGCAATTAAAGTTGTGGAACTCACTGCCACAAATTAGTGCAAAGGCGGAGTTCAATTCAGTTCAAAAGGGGATTTTGACAAATTCATGGAAGAAAGCTCGATCAGTAGGTGCTAAACATGGGAAATAGGGGTAACAGCCTCCGAATCAGAGAGTCCTAAACCTCTGAATGCTAGAAGCTGCACTGGGAGAGGAGCAGGGCTGAAAAATTCTGGACATGCTCCATTTACCCTCCCCATAAGCTTCTACTTTCTGCCACTGTGGGGTTATAATCTGATCAATAAATAGCAGTTCTCATGCCATATTTACAAGTCCAGTGGCATTCAAGTTCAATTCATGGAGAACTGATGTTCTTACAGCAATAGCTTTAATATTTTGTGAGAAATAGGGTAGGAATTAAATTAAAATACATTATCTTAAAAAAAACCCTAATTAAAAGCAAAATAGAACACCCAAGATTGTTAAGGACATCCTGACTTACTTTTTTGAAAGAGGTCATTTCAAAGGGGGAAAAAAAACCAAAACCTAATAATCGCTGAAAGGAAGGATGGTGAGCAGTTATGGAAGAATTGAACTACTCCATTTAAGGTTTAAGGATAAACTCTGTCCAGGTCTGCAACAGCCAAGGAGACAAACCCTCATTTTCAGTAAGACACTAAACCAGAAGGGGAAGTCATCTTGAAAAAACAAAGAAGAAAAGGAAATAAACACCTCCCTCCAAAACAACAAGGGTTTTCAAACTAGCCAGGGGTCTGCCAACTAGTAGGGAGTATAGACCTGGCTGCAACAAACAGCTGTGCAGGACTAGGTGCTACAGCTGACTGATGTGGCTTTTACTTCAAAGGGCACTGTTTTTCCAATCATCTACAGGGGGCTGTGATGATTTCCAGCTGATTAACTTAGCAATGCCCTTTGAAATTAAATAAGGGCCACAGCAGTCAGCTGAGTGGCTCACCCTTCATTCAGCAACCCCCAGTGACTTAAGCAGGTTACTGGGATACAAAAACATCCACATTCTATTTTATCGTAGTAATTTACTCTGACCTTATATTTTGCTCACGTCGCATCTTTACAAGCAGAAGTTTTAGGTGCTTCACATAAAGCAAGCCTCAGCACTCCTACAAGGTAGGTAAGTACCCCTATTTTACAGATGAGCAAACCTATGCACACAATTTAAGCCTTATGTCACACACAGTAAGCAAACAGCAAGCCAGGACTAAAAAGCAACCCTGGACTTGCAATTCCCTGTCCCAAGCTCCAGGTCAGGGTCCTTCAACCTGCAGGTCAGACCTCGGCTGGCTTCAAGAGCCACAATTAACCTCCTTTCAGTTCTTCCCAAGCCTTAAATGCTTTTTTAAAGATGTACTTTTGTAGCCCTTATAGACAGGTCCCTATCTAAATCATGGTTTTGCGGGTTTCACAGAAACTGCAAAAGCAACAATGCCTGCAATTGCCAGGAAATCCAGCACTGGCTGTGATTTCCCCAAAAAAAAAAAATCAACAAAAGAAAAAGTGGTAGTGATGTAGACTGAGTGAAGGAGCCCTCTGTCAATCAGCAGGAAAGGGAGGAGTCATCAGGGACCCTTTCTCCCAATCAGCAGCAAGGGGTAGGACCACTGGAAAATGCCCGTGAATTTGGTTCTGCATGCCAGGAGGGGGCCATGAAATACCCTTCACCTCACTGTGACTTGCATAGATCCCTACTTTCAGATGCAGAAATATGAGCCAATGCAAGATGCCTACTCATACCAGTCCTGCAACAATACTTCAAAGAGGTATACAACTCCCATGCTCACTCTCAACCCTGCGATTTCTGTGGCCAGAAAACATGGCATTTTTCCCTTCCCAATGCAGCCAAATGTACTAAGTGCCATGGACTCTACAATTCTTTTGCCTCTTCACACTTTTCTTCCCCGCTCCTGCTGAGGCCAGCCACTAGTAGATTATTGCTCTTCCGTTTCCACGTCAATGGACAAAATGTTTCATAAAGAAAGGCAGCAAGGGCAAGTCTGGATTCATCTAATCTGTCCCACCTCTCACTCCTCTCCTGTATAACTTTCTCTCTGGTGGGCTTGTACTGAGCCACCACATGCAGATACTTGTCAGTCACTGTGATACTCCACAGTAACCAATAAAGGATTTGCAAGATGCATACAGCCATTAAAATGAGAAAAGAAAAAAAAAAATGGGTTGGTCTCCAAAAATTTATGAAAGAAATCTGCTGAATATATGGAAAACCCTATGGGTTTATAGAGGTCAGAAGACTTATTAATGGCAAAGCTGTGAACACAAAAGCTCCCTGAGCTTTATCCTTAGTTGACACTGCAAAAGCTGCCAAGTCTCATTAAAAGTGGAGAATGCCGATTGTGTCCTGCCTTGAATGTCGATGTAACATCAAGATCTGCTTCTGTTAGCCAGGTCAAAGCAATTTCCATTTCCAATGATGAAGTCTGCCAATGAATTCATGACATGGTTTCAAATGTTTAGGAACAGCTGTTTAGGAGGATTCAGAAGAGCCAACACTTCCCACTTTAACCAGACCAAACAACTGGTCTACAGTCCATCTGATCATGGCAACAGAAAGAACCCATAGGGTACTACCAAATAGTCCACTGACTGTCCATTGACAAGATTAAAAATAGATTTCCAATCACCTTCAATTGGAACTGATAGATATATCAGATAGATATAGATATAGATATGCATGCGGTGGTAAATGGCTGGATAAGTCAAGAAAACAATATGGCCTCATAACTAGAATCTATTTGGGCACATTATCCAATTCAGCAGGAAGCTTTGGTAGCCAGAAAACATCAATACAAACCAAAGCAGTCCCTGATAAAACTACAGAAGTGGTGGATTTTATGGGAGCTAAGTCCAACACACACCTCTTCACTATGTTACGTGAAGAAATGGACATGAATGCTGGGATCTCCGTTCCCACTCAAAACTCCCTTGGTTTTCACATAACAGAGTTTGGAAGCACTTGTGTGAGTATACAGACCCAATGGCATAACAAGCAAAGTTAGCGCCTGGGGCAAATCCTATGGGAGAGCGGGAGGAGCGGATGGGAACGAGGGATAATAGGCTTATTGATGTCAGAAGCTTCAAAACTATCCTGGGCTAAGGACGCAGCCTCGCACGCTCTGCCCGCCCCAGCTCTGTTGCTCTTAAAGCAACAGCAGCTGGGAACTGTTTCAGGGTTCCCAGTACAGCCATGCTGCTGAGGCACGGACTCTCCAGGGGTGGGGAGCGATTCCAGAACCCCTCCTGAATTGATGCCTTAGGCAGGTGCTCCTCTCGCCCACTCACAGCAATGTTACTATGCAGAACACACAAAAGGTGTTAGACTGCTGAATACTTCAGTGAGCAGCCAGGGCTTGTACGTTATGCTTCTCTTCAGGATGGGAACCCAAGCCGTGATCTTCACCTGGATTTTGCGACCAAGCATCTGGAGAGTGTGGTTGCCCTTCATTTCCCATATCATTAACAGGAACCAGTTCCAGCTAGACAAGCAGGTGACCGTGGGAAAAGAGATCCATTTTCCTCTCCAGCTGCTAATCCCCACTCAGAGTCCCTTGCCAACTGGTAATTTGAGTGACAAGTGTAGCATCTAATCAAGGTTTATGATGTATATCTTCTACATTTTTATCTTTAGGGAAGCCATGAAGCAATCAGAGAACATAAGCTTCCTTCAGGAAGGAAAAACACTATCACTCATGTCAGCCACCATGAACCTGCTGCTGTCATCATGCTGGCCCATTTCACAACAGTGGTCAAAAGAGAAACTGTCATGCTAATAATCCATGTCTAACTTTAAGAAGGTCTTGTATCCTCCTGCATGAATCCTCACAAACAAGAAAATCACAACCAACATCAGGAATGACAGGTTATTCTTCCAAGAACCCTTTACTCCTCCTAAAAAAAAAGGAAGAACAAAAACCGTTTTGCGCTTCTGGTCATTTGCTTCCTTTTGTTCAGAAGCAGTACGGTTTAGCAATTTTAGAAGCAGTCTGCATATTTGCAATTCTACAGGGGAGGCTTACGGTGTATCACAAAATCCAGGAGACCACCCAAGAGGCCTCTGACAAAATGAAGAAAGGCTTTAATACTGTCCTCCTCCAAAAAAAATTACAGGACTCTTATGGAGGAGAAATACATACACAATACCATTGCAAAACCTTGGCAATCCAGATGAAAGACGTAGGGACTCTGAGTAGCATCAGTTTCCACACCATGAGGAAGCAATCAACTCCACTCCTAACCTCCATGAAATCAAAGCAACAATGGAGGTGCTGACACATGGGCCCTAAAATTTCTGTATATCATCCCAACTCATACAGCATAAATCACTGACCATGAGAGACATGCTGAAAATGTGACTTGGAAGAGATTTTTAACAATTTTAGATCTAGCTGGGTTCATTTCAGCAACTGAAGGCTGTCCCATACTCAGGTTGAAAGGCTGGCAAATGTAAGGTTATACGAGTAGTACAACCTATCATCATTAACTAGGGAGAATCTTCCAACCACTTTGCTTCCTCTCTCTCTCCTAGGGCATTGGCTTAATACAGCATACTTTGTGTCACATAGGCAACTTTTGCAGAGTTTTTTGCAGCTCTGGTTTGGAAAGTAATTATAAAGCACAGTTCAAATAAGCATCAGGTTAAATCATTTTCAGATGAGGTCATTTGCACAGAATTATTTTTGATAACAGCAGCCATATTATCCATGTTTCTTCAGGAAGACCAGTTCTCAGGTTTGCTTCTCCACCATGCATTGGTTATCTTCCTATTAAAAGGAATTTGACCATTCTGAACATCTCCTTTCTGGAAACTGTCTTTTTTCTCCATTTTCCTTAAGCACACTGGCTGATTTTTTCCAGGCTACTAGGCCCCAATTCCACTGTACCGTCAAACATACGCTAGTTTCATTGTGGCATGTGCCACAATGGCTTTGAGGGCAAGAAATGTAAGCAGCCATCACCTTTCCAGAAAGGAGAAAGGAACAACCGTCTGGCTCTACCTCCAATTCTTTTGCATTTTAATCCTTCTCTAGAAAGAATTTCCTATATACTAGTGTATCTTGACCCCCATACAAAGAAGTGTTAAAGCCTCAGGCTGCACTGGTGACCATTGAGTCACGACCACTTTTTAAAATGCGAACAGTTTAAAACATTTCAGCATTCAGTGAAATTCTACCCAAAAAGCTTTTCAGAGACTCCAATGTGACCACTCAACACCCACACAGAAAACTTTGGCTAGGAGTCTTGTCGTGTCTCTGCAAGTACACTTTGGTTTTGGAACATGGTCTTTTCCCTTATCACACTTTGCAGTCCGAGTCTTCTGTTTTAGGGGCTCATTGTAAGGTACTGTCCCAAATTAAACTAATTTATGATTACAGCGGTACATCCATTTCTCGCTGCTTGAAACAAAGCATAAAGGGTCACAGTTCCAAAAGGTGAGAGGATTTCATTCCTGTGAACAGCTGCCCTTTCTCAAGGGCAGAGCACCTGCCTGGCCCTTTTTTAATCCTACCAGCAGGCTTAAATTTGAAACAGTAAAGCGCTTTGTTCATCAACTTAAAATAATATTGGATTAAAGTAAGAGTTAAAACTCTTAAACTGTCACTACCTTTTGACATCTCTGTTTAAAGATCTACAAGTAAAACAGATGTCTCAACTAAGCATTTCAATTCAAGTACAAAGAATATTCACTTCTTTGAATTCCTGTGCTATTTGAAATGATATTAAAACTTGTCCAGATGGCAAGACCTGTATAACTGGTACCCTGAAAAGAAAAGAAAGTCTACCAAAACAGAAATCTGGAATTTCTCCAAAGGTTATGGCAACAAAAAGTTGTCAACAGAAATCTACAAAGATAGTGATATTTCTAACACTAGCAAGAGACACTCTTTGAATATTTACATTCTCATTCTTTAAGGGGAAAAAACAAACATTATTATGAACTTACCTCAAAAAAAGATCACATGCATCTGGCGAGAGTAGTATCATTTTGAGGGGGATACACTAATTGTATTAACGGAGGGGGAAAAAAGTCTTTTGGCTGCACTAAAAATGCAAAGATGCCAACAAAGGACAGGAAGTAACACTTTTAATGAATGACATAATGCACACTACAATTCACCTCTACTACCTAGTAGTCACTGAAAGAAATTCTGGAAAGAAGAATTAACCTTTTCCTTTTTAACTGTCACTAGTTATTCCAAGTTCAATAATGCCTTTGGTCAGACAAGTTTTGAAAATAATTCAGAATCTAACATCTGAAATCTGAAAGTATAGGTATGATTAATAAGTCAATTATAGCATGTACATATTCATGAGATCATTTTCTGGCTATATGTTTTCAAAGAAGGCATTCTGAAAATATATGCAATGCTCCCTAGTGCATCATAGAAGAAAGGGCATCCAACTCACGTGTCATCAGTGTGCTTCCCAGAATATTTCAATGCCTTACTTGATAAGTAATCTCATGACAGTGATCACTTTGTTGCTTCTTAATGCTTAATTATCAAAAATGATGTAAATGATCATTTACTTTCTCTTCACCAATGCCTGTAATATCTGCTTGCTGGAATCCCTCACCAGCCAGCCAGGAAGTTGCCAAGACCCTTAAGGATCTACAGCTTGCAACACGATTGATTGCCAGATAAGCAGGAAGAGAAAGGAAGGGAAGCAGAAGACATTTCAGTAATTCCAGAAAACCTGTTCAATTTGGATGGCAGATGAGCCACTGTAAAAATAGTTATTTGTGGACAGCAGTTAGCAATCTACGATTCCTCCAACTGATATGGAGGGCAATTATTAAGGCACGTTGAAAAGCTGCATATACAGATATCTGGAAAAACAGCTGGGGAGGGGGGAGAGAATATATACCGTAGCATCCTTTGCTTCCACTGCATTTTGTGTAACCAATCACTTTTAGCTGCAACTAGAGTTGAATCTGACCTATTACAGTCTGAGATTCGGTATACAACGTGTAAGATATTGTGCAATGTGTCAACATAGCACGGATTTTGCAGTTTGAAAGTTGATTGTTTTTATTAGCTCCCTTCAGTGACTAATTAACTTTTTTCAAAAGAATCAACAGGACTCAAAGCAAGGATCGAAGATATCTGTACAAGTCCTCCAACAAAAATTACAGAGCAGCAAAATTTTACATCCAAGTGCCTTCCCTTACATAAAAAAGCAAGCAGGGAAAAAGTCTTTCAGAACTTCTTTCTACATCACCAAGAAACAAAAAGAGCTAAAACACTTTTAGAACAGAAAATAAAGAACCAAGTTAACAGGGTCAGTGCCCACAATGCAGCTTCTGGTTGGGGACACACAAAACTAAACATGTCTGGGGTAACTTGTTTTGCAAGATTCAAAACTATGACCATTTACTTTGCAGTCAAAACAACCCAGGTCTTTAGAGACAATGCACATATCTGGTGCAATTATAACTGTTCAAACTCACAGCCTACCTTACACCTTGGTAAACAAACCACAGAGGGCTTCAGTAACAGAACAGCATTAATCAGAACTGGGTATCCAAATGTCAGAGGCAACTGGCCAGGGTTGGGGGGGAGGAAGAAAGTCTTAGTTTAAGAATACTGAAAAATGCTCCGACTTTTCTGCATGGGAAAGGGTGCGGTACAGCATCAGGGAAAGCAAATTAGAGACAAAGGGGAACAAGTGGCTCATTTAAAAAACAGTTTAATCCTTTCAGGACCTCCAACGACTTTTAGACTAAAGGGGGAAAAAGCTTGTCCTTTAAATCTTAGATACCCAAATCCTTGAACCTTCAGGTGTCTGCTAGTGCCTGTCAGAAGTAATGCAGTAAAAAAGTATAAACTCACCCCACCAAAGCAGCAAAAAAGGGAAACCTGTCACCACATGTGCGCCCACACATGCCAGTAAAGAGAGGATCCCCCACCACCACCAGACACACACAAACACCCCATTATGAGAAAAGACTAAAATTTAAATCCTTCTATCCTGTTTATTAACTTTCAGTCATTTTAGGATTGGGTCAAATCCTACTTTGTTTCCAACAATATTTCATTGCTTTAAACATGACTTGCTGTAGTAAGTCATGAATAACCACATTGTAGAATCTGTTTCATTATATTTTAATACAGAAAGAAAACAAAACCTAAGTTTTGGTTTGAAAGTATATGCTAATGATCCTTGAAAACCTACTTCAACTACCATGTGTTACTGTATCATTTTCAACTCACTGTGGACCTGATCTGTTAGGTGCTCCAAACTTCTACACCACATAGTTTCATAGTAGCTAGAGTCGGAAGGGACCTAGGTAGATCATCTAGTCCGACCCCCTGCCTGAGCAGGAAAGAGCACCGGGGTCAGATGACCCCGGCAAGGTGCTCATCTAACTTCCTTTTAAAAATCCCCAGGCTTG
>NW_017728926.1:17582898-17606684 GCF_001723895.1 Crocodylus porosus
CTAGGATAAGAGCAACTGCTCATAAGGAACTGCACAAAGCTGCTGATGCTCACAAGCCAGTGACTAGGAAATCAAAACAGTGCATCAGCTCATTTCCATCCAACGACATAACACACACACACACACACACACACACACACAAGCGAAACACCTTTGTATTCCACCATTCACAATACTTAATCATACTTTCTTCGGGAAACCATAGATTGCACTACAAAAGTGAAGCACTCTTCATACCATTTCAGCTGTAGTACATACACCTTGCTGATTTCTTTACACCTGTTCCTTGAGTTTCCACTTTCCTAGCCCAAAGACAAAAATGCGCGTAGAACACACTTCTCAGCACTCTAGAACAATTCTCGACAGTTTATAATATTTACAGATGATAACCGATTTTAACATATGGCTCGAGCAAATATCAAATTGTTACATAATTTGCAAATCAAGTGCAATAATCTCAAGGTTGCCAACATCTGTTTTTTTTATCATTATAATTACAGCTATTCTGCATCTCACCAGATGATCTTTATATATTGCCTGCTTGAGGTTGGGTAACATCCTGCATCATCCATAAGACATTCCAGACCTTCCAATTCATATAGAATTGTTTCTTACGTACTTCCTAAAAGAACAGCTCAACTTAACACAAATGGTGGTTCCCATACTTAGGAAAATAATTATCTTGACCTTTTTTCTCCTCTGCATAAAAGCTATGAGTACTGAGCTGCGCCATCAGTACTTGATCATATGTATAAGGTTAGGAAAAAAAAAAGGTCACAAAAGTTTGAATAAGCCTTCCAGAAAAGATTTTAAGACAGCATGAAAGGCTTTCAAACTGGATTGGGGAGGAGAAAGAAAGAAGAGGTATCAATATGTAATCTACTACTAAAATGTATCAACAAAGCCTTGTCAGGGTGGCACAATGTTGCAGCTGATTCTATTTTTTTATAGTCTTACCCTAAGAATCCAAATTTTTGCTTTCTGCATTATGTATCAATTACAGCATATATTTTAAAAACCCCAGAAAATCTCTAAACCTCCGTAATCCTTCATTATTGAAAAACAGCATTCAAATACCCTAAAAGTCTTGATGTGGAACTTAACATAAAACATTCAATTAAGGAAACAAAAGACTGTTCTAATTTATTGATATTCCCTTCTAACATGTAATTTTACTCTCAATTCCTCTGGCATAGCAAATACCAAGTATTTTAGTGTAACCCTGATACTGCACACACTTACACACGTTTATCTTAAACTGAGAAGTAATACTATTGATCAAGGAGGTTAAAGAAAAAGGGAAATAGTATACGAGACCTTTCTATCAAAATATTATACAAGAAGGGCTATCCAGCAAGACCTGCTGGAGATTCAAGCAGTTACCTTGCTCATGTAACATACTGGCAGAGCACCGTGCAAAGCGTAGCCAAAAAGGTTTCCATCTATTTGTAGGAAGAAACTCAAGTCAACCAGTTGGGGATGTTATTGGGAGGGGAGGGGAGCAACAGTACATCCTTAATACTGCATCAGGTTGTATTTTCAGAGAAGACCAGTGCAAGGGAAGATGGAACATCCTGAGTTATTTTAACAAGATCTCGTATCCCCACTGACTCAGATTCCTGCCAAAATAATCAAGAGAAATATTACGGACTTCTAATTTGTGCCCTTTTATTTCAGTGACAAATCTGGTTTCCAAGAGATGAGCGTTACTCTCTGAGAGGATCAGTCACCCTACCTACCACTAAAACATCATTTTGGCCCCACTATGCCCCCCATTCTTTTTTTAAACATGGGAAAATGACAAAGACCATTATAAATAACAGTCCCATGAAAGGATGCACATGATGACTAACTGTTCAGAAGTTGTGTGGCAAAGCCTCTGATTTTGATCCTCTCAACAAACTGGAAATGCTCGATTTACTCAAGGTAAATTCTCAAGTACTTCATGAACTAATTGCAGAAAGGAATAATGCTGCCTTACGAGTTGCTCTCATTGTTATATTGAGGCTTTTGCCTAGCCTGTAAGTTTTCAGAAATTTGCAGATTTTTGTATTGAGCACATGGCTGCACTATGCATTAATGATGGGAAGCTGGAGGCACTGTGAACTCCGGGGCAGGCAATGATTTCAGGCGGATGGCCGCTTACTGAGTTTTGGCAAGCCATCGAGGACCGCATGACAGGCAGCCAGGGGCAGATATATATTAATTTTCTAAATTTTTAGGGGCCCCGCAGACTGGACAGAATGGCCTGGTGGGCCGCATCCGGCCCGCGGGCCACATTTTGCCCACCCCTGTGCTAACTGAACAGGTGATCAGGTTTTTGCCAGTGAACTGCAGGATAAGCAGATGAGCAGTGAAATGGTTAATGTCGCCATCACCTAGAGATAAGAGGCGTAGCTTACCTGCCTTACAGCTAGCAATTCAGACGGTCTGCAGACTCAAGCAGACTGTACTGTATTGATTTACGCTGTTCATATGTGGAATGTCCTTTTCATGATCAAAATGCTGCAAAATGGAAAGCCTAGAGTCTGGGAAGGATTTATGCAGGAAGGACTGGATTTCTGCTGCTATGGAGCATACGGGATCCGGGTCTTAGCTTTTCCATTAATAAATTACAAAAAAGCCACAAGACACTGATACCACACACTTTACCGTTCACCACAGCAGACTCAGCTTCTCGAGTAAATCCTCACGTAACCAGGTGACATTACAATGAGCCCAGAATGTTTTGTCTATTTGCTTTTCCTCTCTCCAGATAAAACTCTCTACAAACAAAACAAAACAAAGGGGAGGGGGAATACCTTCAACTACACAACCTCCCTGCTATCCATTATTAGAAGGTAAACAGATGTTTATTCAAAATGCAACATCATTGTTTGTAAAGCATATAGAAACTGTTTGTATCAGCACAGAATGGATGTCATTTACTTATACCGCTTTAGTACGAACCATAAAGCATAACAATGAAAGGCATTCAAGCACAGCAAAACTTGTTAATGGATTTTGATAACAGCAGAAAGGCATCCACTGCATCCATTATTACTGCCGCAACATATTTCACAGTTAATACTAAACAGATCTAGTTGAATACAATCATACTAAGCGCAAGATTTCACCACATTATTTATCTAAGCATACAATTCCTCTGACATACTTCATATAAAAGTAAATGACCATTACGGGGGACTTGCAAATCTCTACTGTAACGGAAGCTATATTGTTATAATCCAACCATTAAATTTTCATGTTCCTTTATCTCCTCTGTGGGCTAACATTTTTCTAGGCATTTTTCCCTGAAACACATTTTTTCAGACCGTTACATTAATACTGAAGAACAGTGTCATCCCATCAAGACAAGACTCAAATCAACAACTAATATGTGGCAAGTGTGCAATGTTTCTTAACATAAAATCCAACCCTATACCCCACTAGAGAAAATAACCCCAAATGTTGCTTACTCTCTAGTGTCTCACATTTTAGTCTCATGCTATTACTGGCAAATTAACAGCATGACCAAATGTTGTATGCGCAATAAATAATTTAACTACCATGTCAACGTTGCCTTTAGCTCTTCCACTCAACCACCACGCTAAACCTCCTATGAAGACCTTGGAGGAAGTAAGTAGAAATACCAAATAAATGCAGTGCAAGTTTAATGATAATACAAGACTATATATAGTTGTGTGCTTACCAATTCTTTCACGCTGAAAAAGCAAGAGCTCGTGCTATTTATGGCTTTGTTAATCTGACAAATTGGAGTGTACAGTAATGAGCGGAGGAAGTGTTCGACAGACCATTTCACACTGAAAAATTAGTTTCCACAAATTATAATTTGCCTAACTTTAATCATCAAATACTATTTTTAAGTGCACTGAAACATGTTTATAGAGTTGTACATTCCCCTATTTCAAGGAACATTCACTATAAACATTTTTCACTATATCAAGCTACCATGAGATTAAATACAAAAAAGCAATTTTCCTTCCCAAAAAAGCAGAAGTTGAGACACTTGGCTGTCAGATAAAAATCACCAGTTTTAGTTTGGATCTTAAGCCAAGAACCCTACTTGACTGTATGTAAAAAAGCAGCATTTGCTATTTTTAAACCCATGTCCTATAATCATTTAAATGGTACAGCTTCAAATAATCAAAGCTCTGGATTCCTTTTACCCTTGGGGGGGGGAAAAAAAAAAAAAGGTTTACCAAATCACAATGCAAATTAGGAACATCAATGTTTTTTTCTTACCCTTTTTAAGTTTCCTGTCCTCCATCAAATATATAAAGCTCTCCAAAACCCTCTGGTAGGATTCAATAGGTAAAAAAAAATCTAAAGAAGGTTTTCAAAAATTGGAAAACTGGACTGCCTATTTAAATAGTCCTCCTCCCTCCCCACTTTCAAAGCTAAATTTTAGCAATATGTTCCAAATGCACAGAAATCTCCAACTAAAGGAAAAGCAACATTTTTCAAGCATACTTTCAGTACCCATGACCACTCCACTCTGCCACCCATGCCATAGAAGCTGTCCTGCCAGAAAACAAATATAGACAAACGGCCAACAAATAGGGAACCTGCTGAGTTGCCATAATGCCAGGTTAATCCAGGCAGCCTTCTCCAACCATTATGTCAGGGGGAAAAAAAAAGACACTTGCCTCACAGAAACACTGTTCTAAAAACGGGTTTTGTTACAGGTCTGTCGAGTCTTTCCTAAATTCCAGTGGTGCAAAACTGCACCACTGAGTTGTTTGAGGCCCTACAAAGAAATTCATTGCACCCACCACTTATTTTTAAAAGGGATTTCATGAGGTTTATCACTGATAATGCATTCTCCCCAAACCAGAAGCATTAAGCTGTCTTTCTATATAACACGTACTTGTGGCTCACAAGGAAAGACAGAGTAAAGCTGGTTCTTTTTCTTTTCCTTTCCCAGTGCCAGGAAAGAATACTTCAAAGTGAGCTGGTGGAAGAACCTGTGCCACTCTCTGGGCAAAACAACAGTATCTTCTTTCAAGTCCATTAAATTAACAAAACGAAAAAGTATTCCAAGAAGTGAACAAATTGAAAAAAGTAGATCAGCTATCACAAGACTCAATAAGAACACACTCTTTAAATCTATAAAACCTTCGTTCCTGTCCAGTTTCAAAAGTGGATCAAATGCCTGTCTTTACAGAATCAAATCAATGTTAAACTATAGAACACAAAATTTGAGCACACACCAAAATTGTATAAAGAGCTGATATTGGGCCGAGTGCGGTTCTTTTGACAGAAATGAGAAACAAAGCTTCAGCATGCCTGACTGATTATAGATATTAAAAACCAACACACTTATCAAGCTAACATGCTTTTCAAAAACATACGACAACGAAAGAAATGATGCCCCAGTGAGAATTGCAACGGTTCATCTTAGCCAGCTCTCAGTGTATTTGGACACACAGCTGAGTACAGTTGAGTCAAATTAAAAAATCTGTCTTGGTTTTCTAGGTGCGCAATGCCTGGGGCTCAGGATACAACTGACTAAAGCTCTTAAAAAGTTGCCTACTTTGCAACAATAAAATTGTGCATCACAAAGTAAATATTTATTTTTGCAGAAGACAAACTCTCCCATGGGACAGTCCAGGACTATGAAATGAACTCTTGTGACTCAAAGACCAAAACCATAAACTTAACTTCTTTGGTTTGAAGTGCTAAGTGCACTTCCTCAACCTTGCCTTCAATAAGGAATACACAGCACAGTAGATTTTATTTTCTCAGTGTAGATATCAACTTCAAGTTTTGAAGCTGAGAGGGGAAAACAAGAGAAGAAAGAAGAACCACACATTAAATGTTCCAACAACGCACGAAATGCCTTGACTAGAAGATGCCAGTTCTCGGTATGGTAACTGTGAGCCAAATGTCTTTAAAACAGGTTTCAGGTACTCTGCCTCTGAGGATCAAATGCATAACACCATATTTTCCCCTTTTACAAGAAGCTGAAAGATCTCGGCCTCAGCTATAAAAAAACCTAATGGAGGAGGAGGAAGGGAAAGGGTCTTTCCATGCTCTAGTTTCCAGAAAAATCAAGAAAGAGAAAAGTTTACCAAGCATTTAGAAAGGAATAAGAAATTCTCTTTCCACACTGGGCTTTCCAGTCACGTATTTGCCTACTATGACCAGGCAAGAAACAGATGGATATAGATTCTCCAAAAGGAAGTAATTTTGAAGAACTAAAGTCTCTCTCGAATACACACACATCATCCTTTCAACACACAGTAGGAACAGAAATGAAATATTTCATGTCAGGTCCTTCAAATCCGTTATTTTGCCTCCATGACATAAGTGAACACCTGATGCTGCAGACAGCATTGAAAGTCCTAATGCACCTGTAACTATATAATGGTGGATGCTAATTTTGATCACTGAGCTCTACAGCTGCCATCTACTGACTAGCCTGTCAGACGCACACAACCCTGTGCCGCAAGCCCCAATGCTACAGGAGGCAAAGACAATTTTCCTACAGCTCAAGCGATTAAGGAATGCATTTCTGAGTAGACAGCTTGGTCATCTTGTTTCATTACTATGAAATTGTTCATGGCCATTAATCACAGGAAAACAACAATCAAAGCAACTTGCATATCTGCAAATGATAAAAAACCCCAGAATCCTCTGTGCCCAGATGACAAGGTGATGGATGCTTCAAACAATGCCTAAAATAAACAGGTTAGGAATCTAGTCCAGTGCTGGAAAGGTGGGAATTCTTGCTTGAATACTGCAGTAATCAAACGCCCTGAAGCAAGTCATTTTGCTTTCCTAACAGGAGCAAATTAGTTATAAATTTCATTCAGAAAGGAAACAGGTTTCTACTTCAGAAAGTGCGAGAGATGCAAGACAGCGAATAACGTGGTTTTACAAAATATGAAAGATACCTTGCCTGGATATTTTCAAGGAGAAAGAAGAGATGAACTTGTTACTGCAACTTTGAGCAAAGAAATTTTGGAACACGAATTTGTTACCAGCAGTTAGGGGCCAAGGGAAAAAATGATGATAACCTGAAGGAGTTCAGCTTCTTTTTGGTTTCCTGCTTCCTTACCTATTTTTTAGTTTGATATAAAGTTACCTTCTCATACACACAGTATCTGAATTCAGAGTAACAATACAGGATTCCTCTGATAACAAGGATTACGATCAGACACACATTTATTATAATTTTGCAAAACCCAACACTCCAGAGGAACTCTTCCAGTTAGCTAAAACCTGTTACCATTGTATATTCTAACCCAGGGGTGGGCAAAACGCGGCCCAGGGGCTGGATGTGGCCCACCAGGCCATTCTATCCGGCCCGCGGGGCCCCTAAAAATTTAGAAAATTAGTATTAATCTGCCCTGGGCTACCTGTCACACAGCCCTCGATGGCTTGCCAAAACTCAGTAAGCAGCCCTCCGCCCAAAATAATTGCCCGCCCCTGTTCTAACCCCTATGTTCCTGACCATTTGCTACCCTTTCTCAATGCTACGCTGTGTGACGGTTGCCTTGAGTTACCTTTCCAGGCAAATTAAACTAGAAGATGATCCCACTTTTTGTGTGGAACGACACATACCCTCAAATATCTAGATTTATTATTCAGAACAACTTATTGGAGGTACTGAAACCCATTTATCTACCAGTGCCACCATCAGACATCAACTCTGCCTCAAGGCCTTCCTAAAAGGACCACAACAATTCTCAGACATCTTCCACAGATCTAGATCATGAACTTGTCCTACAAGCTGTTGTGCCAATACAGTCAAATGTTTACACAGCTTTCCTCCAATGACTTCCAAGTCCAGGACACTTTCATTCGGTTATGTTTATATTTAGTCATTAAGTAGGTAAACTTAAATAGATCCCCATCAAATGACAAAGGTTACGTAACCCATACTTACTACTAACTGAAAGATATTCAAATCAAGGTGATTCTGCTAATCATTTGTCCAAACATCTGAACAGTTAACTCTTGCCAGGTCTCAGGGAGGAAGAAAAACAGGGAGAAAGAGCAATGCAGGCACTGTACACCCTGTTGCACAGCAGCTTTTAAAATTACACACTTAAGGTATTCTTATTGTAGTTGAATTAACAGAAAGTCAGGTTCCCATTTCCACGCTGCCCAGCATTGCTTCAAAGTGTCAGAACTCGTTTGCCCCTTTTCTCCAAGTAATTTTATCTTCAACCTAAAAAGTCAAACAAAAATTGCAGAAACTACAAAGGAGCAAGAGGTTGGTTTTGATGGTAGGGATTTTAAAACTACATCTCAGTCTAGTGATTCTAAGACACCATCTGAAGAAGCCCACCTTGACAATAGCTGTATCAAAAGGTTTCAATTCCTGGGCAATCAGATCACTACAGCAGGCATATCAATTACATATGATGCTCTGAAAATACTTTGACTCGAATACTTCTAGCTTCACTCTCTTTTGAAATCTAAGACCTTGTTTCGAGGCTGTAAAAAACAGATGTTTTTAAATGAAATCTAGCCCACAATACCCTATTTCTGGTAATAGGGTATTAAAAAAACAAACATAAAACCACCCCCAACAACAATGTCAGTGTTGGGAAGCTAGAAAGCAGGCAAGAGCAAGTAATTCAAAGGAACTGGAAAAAATGTCCTATGGATTTTTACAGGGAACAGCATTACTGTCAGAACTGAAAATCTTTTTTAGTGACTTGAATACAGATTTTTCCAGTTAGAGGCTTTTAGGAGCTCACCAGTTCTTTGTCACCATAGCTGATACTTACTGTAAATATCTTAAGCACAGAGGGAATGTATAAATGCATGCTTTAAAAAGACATTTCCATCTACGCTTGAAGATACGGCAGAGATCCCAAGATGAACAGAAAATACACAAAATAGGGGAAAGGGAGAGAAGGAACCTCAGAAGAGGAAGCAGAAAGAACTGAAGGCTACCAAAAGCAATAGAAAAATGCAGGACTCGATTTCTCCATCCCGCTAGCTGTGTCTCAATGGTGATACCATCATATTGCTGGGCTCAGTGTAGTCATCCTTCTAGATGCCATTTTCTTGTTATGCTTCCTCAATTACAAATAATTTGTTCTGTTATATTTGAGATTAAGGTTTTGTGCAGATTTCTCAAGAGACTGGTTGAGTTTAAATGGATTATAGCTGATGTCGACTGTATGCAGCGAAAGGGAAGAGCACATCTGCTGACCTATCAGCTGTCTTTGCATTGACTATTACTTCCATTTCATTCCTTGCAGGGATTGTGTTTGTTTGTGTCTGTCCCAATTATGAAGAACTTGGCGCATGAAGGATAAGCAGCTAAATGCAAAATTACCAGGATTAAACGAGCCATGAAAGATACCTTGCTATCCATTGCAAAATTAAGTTCAAGACATGCAATCTTGGCAGACTGCTTCAAAAACAGGCTACTGCTCGCGCACAATGAATAGCCACAACATACTATAGCAATGAAAATGAAAACATCAGACAAAGACATTCAGCGGGTTTCAAGTAGCTCCTGGATACCCACTGCAAAACAATTCATGCTGTCTGCAGGAAACACCAGGCAAGAAACCGACTACTGATTAAAAAGGATTACACCAAAAGACTGGATAAATTATAGAAGAAATCATCAAACCCAATGTGTTCTAAGAGGTTGTGCAATCCAGCGCTATAGAGAGATGAACAGTGAAGAAAAAAAGTAAACGATAGCAACCATGCTCTAGGAGTTGCATGGGGATCGGGGAAAAAAATTTCCCGAGGCTGCCAAGGAGTTCCTATAGAAGCAGATCCCGGCAGGAACGGTGGAAACCTGCATTCTGCACCCTTACTTTGTGAAGAACCTGTTGACCTGGACTCCAGCACCATATTCAATCTCCCTCAAAAGAGCTGAATGAACAGAAAATCTAATTAAAGACCACAGAAAAGGCATTTTAATGAAAAACTACAAATCAAAGCAACAAGAGACGCAGGTAGAGAGGCAAAAGTATCAGACATGAAAAGGAACGGTAACGAGAAAAGAACCATCAAAAAGACTAAAGAGAAGACATTTTAATTTAAATGAAAGGGCTGAATAAGACAAATACCTATGAAACATAACTCCCAACATGACAGGGGAAACAACGGTTGCAAAGGAACATAGAAAAATGATGCAGACAAAAACAAAAATCTAGAAATACCTGAAAAAAATTAAGGTTTGAGGTAAAAAAAAAAAAAGAGGAACTGAATCATTTGTGGATTAGTGGTTGTCTGAATGACACTGGGTTTCTAACATTAGGTTTTTCCAAAGAAGCCGCAGGGATTTCACCAATCATTTCCCACTGTCTTTTCCTGGAATGTAGCTGGGTAACCCCATAAGCTTTGAAGTTCTAAACCTAAAATGTGGATTCGTATCTGGGCTAAACAAAGAAAGTTTTGAATCACATGATAACTACGTGGTAGTCTCAGTTCAAAGGCATTAGGGCACATCACAGCTGTTCTTTTGTTACCGGACAGTGAAGTTATGGACTGTACAGATGAAGCAAAGTCAGACTTCCTAGCCCTTCCGGCCGCCAACCAAAATCTCAACATAGCTGAGACCTGTGTGACCCAGCCCCTCCTGAGATGCGCATGCCCCGGAACCAACAATTTGTGCACAGAGTCCCACTTCAGATAATAACTGGTTGCTAAATAACTTCCTAGAATACTTGATAAGAACTGAAACGAACAGAAAATAAACACACAGATTGACAAAAAAAGGTTTTTATTTTACTACTATTTTTCACAGTAGCCAAGCTTAAGATTGTTCAGGTGCAATAGTCTATACGTCTGGTGACCTTGAAGACTGAATCAACCTCTCATTGCTGGAAAAGAGGATCCTCCAGATGAGAGCTACAGCACCTGAGGAGGTTAACATCATAGCTCATATTTATACCGAGAACTCTGGCTCTAATTCCCACATTCTGAACAAGGCCCCTGCCAACATTTGTTCCCGTGCTTAGTTTTAAATAGCTGACTATTCCCATTGAAGTCAATTAGACTGTTCATACACATGGAGTTCAGCACATGCATCAGCTTCTCCAGGTTGAAGACAAAAAAACCAACAACTTACAACTCGTTTTCAACAGAAAGCAATGTACTGGGTAGGAAAGGCTAAAAACAGTCTGCTTTATGTGTGGCAAGTATATACTCTCTCAAGCCCAACCCTCACCTCCAGATCTGCTTAATTAGATGCTAGCCTCCCCCCTCCCCCCCCAACTGGACTACACCCCAATTAGATGAATTTGCTTCAGAATTATTTCAAATTCAGTGGCTCCTATACTAGCTTAAGCAGTCCATTTAAAAAAAAACTACATGCATTTACACACGTGTGCATATGTGTACACACATGCACAGTTAGGTGCCACATGCCTTTTCTAAGTTTATTAGTTCTATAACGTAACTCCTTTCTTCTCATTTAACATTTATATCTTCATCTTTGCCTTTAAGTAAACAAAATCCTGATCCCAGTAACTTTATTAGGGCAAAAGGAGTTTTACACAGTATTTCAAACATTTTGCAAAGAACAAGTTTAACTGAATAAAGGGTGAGTACGTAACAAAGGAGAGTCAAAGAGTATAAATAAATATAGTTGAGAACTCAAAGGCTCCCATTCTGCTACTGCAGACCGATAACATATATGTGCAATTAAAATGGGGAAAAATGGTTAAAGTAATTCAAACAAAAGAGTACCCCAAAGGCAAACTCAACCAAACCAGTAGTTAAAAAAACAGTAAATTAAATAAATCTCTGAGATGCATGGAAAGAAAAATCCTGGAAGTTGTTTTGCTTTGTTTTGTTTAAAATACATTATAAGGGTGACTTTTGCCAATTTTGACCATAGAAGCGAAGACAGCTACAAGTCCCTGGGATGGTATTTCACCCAAATGCAGTTGAAAACCAAAACAAAATTATCCCAGCTTGGCACCGTTCAAAGAGCCAGGCGTTTTCCATAGCAGCCTTTACCACAGGGTTCATAACTAATTTGGTATAGCCACATAATACTGTGCTAGCACTTTACATCTTGGGGTCTAAAGCAATGAATCACTTGCACGATTTCAAGGAAACATGGCCAAAAAAATCCACACTGTGGCATGAGGATTACAGTTCAAAGCCAACCAAAAAGAAAGCCAGTCTGTTTCAAGTTAAAGATAACTGCCAACCAATGAAGATTTGAAACCAGATGTAAAGTGAGCTTATGGGTGTTGGGGTGCAAATACACACCACTTCCAAATATATCTATTTCCATCTCTCAGCATGAATACAAGTAGTGAGACGATGCTAAAGCAATAATCAGTTTCCAGATACAACCTTTCACCCCTCTTCTCCTACTGTATGTCACTAAAACAGTTTGTTAATGTATTAAAATGCCTAGAAAGTATAAGTCACAAATGGTTTAACAGGAGGATAAATGTGCAAAAGCATGCTAAATGGATGGACTGGCTGCTCAAGTTTACACACATGAAGTGGGGCCACTCTCTCACACTAGAATTGCACATCCCCACTGGTTTTACCTTTGCCAAATACTGGGTTTTACAATAAAACTCATGTATTTGGATAGTTTCATCACCAAAACTATTTGTGTAGCCTACTGGTCACCCAAACAAAATGCAATATACTGCTCAGGAATAAACCCATTACACAAAACACACTGTGATTACAACCTATTAAATATTGAAATACAGTGAAATGGTTGGGCTTACTTCATTTTTTGCAAGAGTCCACAAGCTGAATTATTGGCCAAGTTTGTCCTAGATTCTTACTGACTAAGAACAGCAAAAGTAATCTGTGGCTAACTTACTAGTATCTGGTCAATATTAAAAACTTGTACTTCCATACTACTTACCTTTAGAGATAACTCTAAGGTGTACTATTGGTAGGAAAATATCAACCGCTTGATTTCACAGATAAGGAAACTGAGGCACAAGGAAATAAGACAACTGTCCAAAAAGACATGAAGCAAACCCCTGCCAGAGCCAGCAACAGAATTCATCTCCCAACACCAAGTCCCAGATCTTGATCCTGCTGCTTCCTCAATGGACCACATAACAGATGTCACTGGAGAGATGGTAACTGAAGATGAATCAGACGAAGATTTAGGAAACCATATAAACTTAGAAATTTTAATCAAGAACAGCATGGCTGGGGGGGGAAGGGGTGAAGGGAGTGTTTGAAGTCATAGATTCACAAACAGGGAATCTCCATCTTATCTGTTGTCTACTTTCTTCCCTTTTTTGGAAGATTGAAATGTAGCCTAGCTAAAGTCTTTGGGCTTTAGCTAGGCTATGCAGGTGAAAGTTAATAGCATGCTGTATTCAAGAGGTCAGAACTGATGATCCCTTCTGGGCTTACTTTCTCTGAAACAACACCCAAGACATCTATTTGTTAGTGTCTCAAAAGCTGTCTTACCAGGAAAAACCATGGTTATAAGTTATCAGGCCGTCAGAAACACTATTTTACAGAAGATGGACTTACAAGAAGAGCAAGCACAGCATGGAGAGTGGGATAAGGGGATAAAAGTAGTTATTTGATGAATAACTAGTTTAAGTAAGAAAACTGAGTTCTTGGGAACTGAAGCAAGTCAGCAGGGAGAGGAGTGACTAGTGAAGTACCGTGCAAGCAGAGGTGTATTGCGACCAATTTTATTCACTTCATGTAATTGCTAACGTGGAAAGAACATGCAAAAGGCTGAAATTTCCTGACACAAGACTAGAGGTGCAGTGAATATAAAAAAGAGGTAGGAAATAAATTCAAATTATTTATTCTGACTAGAAGCATGAACAGATAAGCAGCTCATGCAACTCATTGAAAAAAAAACGAAAAACAAAAAACCCCTGCCCAGATACACACTTCACAATCGGCTCATGACAAGCTGCAGAAAGGAACTATACCATCAAACACGCACATTACTGAACAGGAAAAGGATCTAGGGATAGCGGTAGAAAGAATTCAAAAGGGTTTACCCAAAGGTATACAATGAAGGAAGCATAAACAGAAGTATTACTTAATTAAGAAGTTGAATCCTTCATCCAAGGTGCTGGACTAAGTCAAACTCATGGGGAAATACAGGAGTAGCAGTGCTGCTGTCCCGTCTCAGGATGTCACTGAGTGCATTCTACCGGTCTGCCTACTCTGAATGACATCTGTTTCATACTAGGTACTAGCTAGGACTATTACAGCATGTCAAACTGGGGTTTGGACACTGCCGAGTTTCCCTTGTAAACACAGGATGACGTCTGATTAAAGTGCTCCCAAAAATAAGTTCTTTGGACCACAGTAATATTTATTCTTTCACCCAAAAGTATGAAGTACACAGGGGAAAGTATACAACAAGAACAGAACCCTATACGCACGCTGCCTTACCTAAACCTGCCCCTACTGGGTCAGGAAGAGTCTTTTATTCTCCCCATCACTACTAGTGTAATGAAGTAATCCTGCTTCTGGAGATTGGCTGGAAAAGCCTTACCCAAGCTTACTACGAAGCCTTTCTTTCCAAGCTTACCCAAGCTTCCCAACCTAGGAAGCCTTTCCAAGATTACCCAAAGGCACCCCATCTCGAGGACATCTGAAGTCTTATAAACCTTTCTGATCTCAGACTTGCCTTTGGCTCCATCTAAGCTAGAATGGGCTGTTCTTCCCAGTCTCATTGCTTGTACATTTCCCCTTCAACAGTCTCTTCTGGATTTAGGTCCTAGCAGTTTGGCAACTAGTAAAGCAAAACTGAATAAGTTGAGTCACTCAGCATTCAGAGAGAGAGATTTTCCCAACTCTTTACAAGTACAGCACAAGGCAAAATAAGATGATTCTGCAACTCAGGAAGAGTTATTCAGGAAGGCAGGAAAACCTTGGCTGGCGACACCAACACCTGACTCGTGCTAGCCACGATGGAATGTAACACAGGCATAAACAAGCCAGAATCAAGTTCTTAGTATTGTGTAGAAGAGGAAAGTTAGAGATGATCTTAAAGCTCAGACCCATCTTGTACTCAACAACTCAGCATTCTACTCACCACATTGTTTTAAAATTATCTGTCACCTGCAAAAGTCCTCTGGCTCTCCAGTTCCCTACAGCCAGCCCAGAGGATGGTTCAATGGTTTGAGCTGCGGACAAAGGCAGGAAAGGCCTGGCCTCTACTACATTTTTCCACAGGGTACCCGAACGATCTCGGACAAGTGACTTAAATCCACACACGTTTGCAAAATGAGGATTCAACATGTTTTTTCAAAGTGTCCTAGCATCTTCAAATGGGTTGTGCTAGATAAAGATATGGCAATTTTATTACTGAAGATGCATCATTCTAGGACAGCAGAGATCCCACAAGTCTCATTTAACTGCCAACTCGTCAGGCATGTAACATCTTTAAATTATGCATTCCACAGCATCTTTTGTTCACCTAGAAAAGCCTGAGGACTTGAAAAGATAAGGTGAATTTAGAACAAAGATGAGGTTAAGCGTATAGGTCATAACGGCTCTCAATTATAAGGCTTGGGAGGCGGGGTGGGCATTTAACATGTAAAACCTGGCCTTAATTCTGCAGTCCACTCTTAAAATGGCACCACAACGAGACGACAGACGGAGGGATAGCAGCTACTGAACTACTGCAAACAGAGGGGGCATGGAATTAAGTTACTACAAGAGTCCAGGTGGAATTTCATTGGAGGGAGATTAGTTAATATTTGGAAAGGGGGGGAGAGGGGGGAGAGCATGAGAAGAAACCTGCCATGGATCAGCAGAAGGAACGCAAGTCATGTAAAGAAAAGAATCGCTGGGAGATGAGAAAGAAATTACATTACATATAAAAGCAAGTTTAGGAGGGGAAAGACCTCCTTTCATCCCACCATTTTCTGTACTCAAAGATATGCAAACCTATGTTGTAGTTAAAAAGTGTCTTTCCCCTCCTCCCCACAGCTATATTTGTTTGATGTGAAAGTCTCTGCCATGGCCCTAAAGCAACCATGCTGCTGGGACCTACTCACACACCAACTGTTCTTTATGAATTAGAAACAAATCTGCAGATTGTCATGCTCAGGCACCATGAATTTTTACTGGGAGCATTTCCTTGGAGAAATAGAGCCCTTAAAGCACTTGAAGTCTCTGATGCACTGTCGCTTTCCTCATTCAGATTCAAACCATTTTTCATATTAACATGCGTGAATAGATAAAAACTCCTAAATCAGAGAAAAGGGGAAAGAAGCATTCTGGCATCAGCATCATGTATCTTGAGCCTGTCTGGCTTTCCAGATTAGCAGCTGAAGTCACATATGCACTTTTTAGAAGTCTTCCATCTTAAAACACATGTTTATGACTGATTTTCAGCCCCTCCATCTCCATACCCATCGCTCCATTATGCTGGTTATGATTACCCTGAGCTTTAAAACAGGGAACAGACTAGTTACCTTAGGTCCAAAGCTGGAAAGCAACACAGTATGAGGGGGAATCCATACTTAGTTTTGGCTCCATTCACTGCACTCAGTTCTATAAACCAGGGGTGGCCAACCTCAAGTGGCACAGGCAGCCCGTGTGTGGCACACAGCAGATTGGGGAAGAAGCAGGAAGACAGTGGCAGATAGAGCAGGGAGAAGAAAGCAAAGCAGCTGATCAGACACAAGGAAGAGATCAGAATGGGGCTCAGGGAGGGTGTGAGCCTTACCCTGGGGACAACCCTTGTGGCAGACTGCCCTAAACCGTGCTGCTTTGCAACCCTCATCTAGCAAAAGATGCCATGCTTGTCATTCAACCTACTTAAGCCACTCTGCTAAACCATGCCGCTATATTAATTACCATCTCCCCACCACTGCAAGACTAGCTCCACCAGTGGTAATTACAGCAAGAGAACTAATGCTGACAGACCAGATTCACCAACAGCATCTGAACTACTACTCCATTGTGCAGATCTGCTCTGAGCAGCCTCAGACAACGTGGCATTTAAGAAAACGCTAGTGCCCCTCCTGTCAGTGTCACAATAATGGAAGAAATACTAGCTAAGACAGAAACTACAGAATTTATCAGCTTCTTGTCACCATCAGTGAAAAGATATACAAGTCAAAATGACACAAGTACCTCTTACAATCTGAAGCACAAGAAGAAAGAAAATGCCCTGGAAGTACATACAAAGTAACAGTTAAGTCAATTAGACTCCACCCACACAACTCTTGACTGTAGGACTGGAGGCTGTATATTTAATGACAGCGTTAAGTAGGTTAGCTAGCATTTTTGATGCTGAGACTTTTGAGGCGCTTTGGAATCAAATGCAAAGTCAACACATTTCATCAACTCTCATTCTTCTAATACATCAAGATACATCAAGTCGGCGACAGACAAATGAAGAAAAAACAAACAAACCACGCACTAGAGAGCTGTACCAAAAAATTTAAAAACGACAAACAATGTCAATGGAAGTGGCAGAAACATGCACCACACATTTTTGCCCAGGGCCTACCCTTTTATATGAAACACCTACCAGCAAGATGAAACAAACTGAAATATTCTGCCTGCTCCAATTTGTTTATTTTTTCTGCTCATTTAGCAGTTTTTCAGATAGTCACCTTTACATTCTCCCCATGCAGTCTAATGAACTCTGATCTTACCATGAAACCCTTTCACCCAACGTCAACTACCACAAACATCAAAAAGACTTCCGTTCTTCTACAAAGATCAACCCTGTGAATCCAAATGCAAGACTTAAGGTAAGTAGTTTTCTGTTTTTGTGGCTGTTTCTTCTCAAAAGAAAGAGAAAGATTTTCAAGTTAAATAAAAATAATTAAAAAAAAAATAGCAGCAACCTCAGGGGCAAATGGATTCCACACCCCCCAACTTACCACTCCATTTTTACTACTGAATAAGGCCACAGGAATTCATCACTTGAAATATTCAAAGGAACTATTACATTCCAAAAATAGGCTGAATTTGATTCAAGAGACCTTCTAATCTGGACAACATCATGACTTTGTTCTCTCATTTATCACTGGACATTTTGTGCACTTGACAGTGGTGTAGCATTAACAATACTAACTGGTTTTGAATATAAACTGAAGCTCATGTCCAGGTTATTTTAGTGCTCATTTGTTTCAGCATCAGATTTTCCTCTATTTACATCAAACTTTATAACAAGATAAAACTAGCTAGCACAAAGTTTGTAGGCGACCTGCTGCTTCTATAACATTTTCACGAATTAATGATTTTAAGATTACTTGGGTTCAAAGTGACTCTGAAACAATTCTTCATAAATGCACAGTGCACAACTTATTCTACGTTTCCCGAGTTGCACTTTCAAGAAAGCATGTCGAAAAATTCACAAAGCCACCTGCACTTCAGTCTTACATGGCATGCCATGCATGAATTTCAAAGCACTTCACAAAGAAGGTGTCATTATCCTGGTTTTGCACTGAGAGAAGACTGATGCATGGCACTACCCAAGCTTTGCTTTTGCTTTTCTCTTGGTCAATCGATTCTTCTGCCCACTCGATGAACTGAACAGATAGTTTAATTTCAATATCCAAATGAAATGAGGACTGTCAATTAATATTTCAGTTTATTTTTACTCTGCTTTTGCAATCCCTTACCTCAGTATGTTTTCAAGGCAAGAGATACCGTCAGCCTTTCTGAAGACAGCGTGTGGACAGTTACCAAACAATACAAAAGCTTGTGTAAAGTGCCACTAGCAAACCAGTATAAGGAGTACAATACTCTGTTACAGTTCCTTCTCCCATGTACCCCTTCTCTCCCCAAAATAGTACTTCTTTCTTTTTCTTAGTAATTTACCAGCAACATAATCAGATCCATCTTCCAGAAAGCCTATCGCACAACTATTCCTTAACTCTCACTAGACCTTCTCTTCCAAGGACGCTACCCCCACAGCTGGCTTCCAATTTTTTTCATTTTAGTAGACAAACTTGCAGCCATTGGACTATGAACTTAATTTCAAGCTGACCTGATAGAAACAGCCCCAAAAACAGCATTTGAAATTATTAATAGGATCCTTGTTTTCTATTCTATCATCAGCACTCATGGTTCAAAGAACATCATACATGGGCATTATATATATATTTTAGTCATGTCTGATTCTAGAAGAGTCCTATCAATCAATCTAAGCTTGGATCCTAGATTTAGAAGACAAAAAAGTACAAAACTTACTGGTTATGGAAATATTCTTTATTCCCATAAAATCAAAAGAGGAAGTGCAATATTTTGGATGTCACCGTTTCTCAAGAAACTCTCAAGTAACCCCCATCATGTTAGGGCAGTTAAAAGAAAAAGTTAAAATAACCAGAAATTTAAAATACAGAGCCAGCTAATCTGTTTTTACCCTAATGAAGTAAAAGAGATCAAACAAGAGAAACAATGGAAAGCAATTTATTGATTTGAAGACCAGAAAGGACCACTATCATCATCATCAAGTCAGAGCTCTGGCAGAAGACAGACAATAGAACTTCCCTGAATGATTACTTGAAAACTGCTAAATATACTTCAACTAAAGCACATTTTTCATAAAAGCATCTATTTTTTATGTTAAAGTTTCCAGCGATGGAAAACCCATAATGACCATTGGTTTATATTTCTGATGGTTAGTTAGACTTGCTATGAAAAAATCTGCTTCAAAAAATATTTTGGTTCTCTTATTCTAATGTATTTTTAGAAGCATAAGGACCAAGTTTCAGGTATTTGCAGAACACATAATAATCCCCAAGTCTTCTTTAAAAGATAACTAGCGTCATACTGCAAAGAAATGGCAAACCCCAAAAGCTCTAAAGAAACAAGGGACCCTAATAATGATTTAAGTGAACTTCAAGCAGACATTTAGGGAATGGTAACACATCTCACCACAGGATCAGAGTTTTTTTTATCATATAACCAATTAAGTCTGTTTCTCTCGTTCCAACTTGGATTACTGAGAAGTGAGCATTGCCTTTACACAACCACATTATGAAGAAAATGTTAGGCACATAACTGAAGCTCATGGCCTCCTCTAAGTCAGTCAGCCCATGAAATCAAAGCCACCCCTAGGCAATCTTAATGCGTAAGCAGCTCTGGTGAGAAGATAGCATGAGTAATGCAAGCTTGCAATAATTGTACATGCCCATGGCAAGCAATTTTTTAAATAGTCAGATAACCTCCCCTCCTTACTGCAAGGTTCTACAAACAAATTTCACATCCAAGCTCGTAAAGGAACAAAATAATTAAGAAAAATATTAATGTAATAGACTACAGTGCAACAGCAGAGGAACGGTATACATAGTTATTTGAGCAAACCTGAAATTGGGAATAAAAGCATTATGAATCACATGGGTTCTACCCTGAAATGCAGTAATCAGAAAATAGGTTTGAGTTGGGGAGTTGGTGTATGGATCTCCAAGGCCCTGCTCTACAGTCAGACCTGAATGCATACAGCTCTGCATCTGTGAAGAGTCCCCAGTGAAATCAACAGGACTAGGTACAAAGCAATCTGCTTCGATTTCATAATCAAGGCCTATGGCAACTTTGCCTCTCCTAACTCCAACGGCCTTTTCAGGCCGTGCATTGGTAACTGCTGGCATTTGTATGGTATCTTTCAAGCAGGGATCTCAAAGACCATGGCAGCTCTGAGGAGGTCATCCCTCCCTCCATTGTTCTAATACCAGTACAACTTCAGGTAACTGGCAAACTGTGAAAGACAAAGCAATGGGCAGTATTTCTATTGTATGGCAAGTTTGGGACTGGCACGACAGTGACAGTGGTGAACCCAATTGGCCTAGACCAGGGGTGAGTAAAATACAGCCCACAGGACAGATCTGGCCCATGAAGGGACTTTGTCTGGCCCACAACAGTTCCTTGGTCTTGCCTGACCCAGGCACTGTCCAGCCCATGATGCGTCCCACTGCCCCCCAGACACGCAGCAGGGCTGTGGCTGGACTGCCTTCCTAGGCGGCCCAGACAGCCATGGCTCCTTCTAGCTGCTCCCACTGCTGGCCCCAGCCCCATGGTACTGGTGGGGACCCCCAAGCACAGCCCTAACCCCAGCCTGTCCTGTGCTCTGGACTCAGCTGACCCACGGCCGAGCAGACCATCCGGAACCCACGCGCACAGCCCAGAGCTTGGCTCGCCCCGCGCCTGCTCTGGATTCGCCTGCCCACGCTGAGCAGCGGTGGTGGCCAGGCAGAAGCTGCTGTTCTGCACAGCGAAAAGCAGCCTCTCCCCTTTGCCACTGCCAGGCCCTTCTTGCTGCAGCCACCTGGAGCCAATGCCTGGGCTGCCCTGCAGCTCCTCTGCACTGCCACCACTGCTCTGCTAGGTGACCCACAGGCAACAGTGGAGAGGAACCGCAGGGCAGCCTGGGCACAGGCAACTGCAGCAAGCAGGGCCTGGCAGCAGTGAGAGGGAGGGGCTGCTTAAGTGTTCCCCTCCTCACCCTGCTTAACACCCCCCCAGTGCTAAGCAGCAGCTTCTGCCTGGTCGCTGCCTCTGCGCAGTGTGGGCGAGCAGTCCAGACCAGGCACGGGGTGGGCCAGGGTCGAGGCTTTGCGCACGGGTTCCGGCTGATCCACTCTGGCCAGGGCAAGTCCGGAGCAGGCATGGGGCAGGCTGGAGCTGTGTGCTGTTGCAGCTGTGGCAAGGATACGCAAGGCACATGTGCTCTGGGTTGTTGTGTTAGGGGACAGGGAAGGTACTGACCAGCCCAGGGCAGCTTCCCAGAACTGCCTATGTAGCCCATGGGCCCAAGTAATTGCCCACCCCTGGCCTAGACTCACATCATAGGGTCAGAACCAGAGCCAGAAACAGAACATGGAAGTCTTGTGCTCTAGCCATCATGCCATTTACCCCCCTTCCCCTGCAGAAAGCTGTAACAGTAGTGCCTGCCTACTCTCAATATGTCCTCTCACAGGATCCAGTACACTAGCATCTCTCCCTCCCCACCCACACATGCACACACATTCCTACCTCTCATCTGCACACCTCAATGCTGTCAGCCAGTGGAAGGTGCAGGTGAGTCATTCAAAGATTTAATACCCCAATCTGCTGTGTAGCCTGACCCCATGAAGCAAGCCTTGGATATCATGACACCACACCTAGAACTGTAATCCATTTACAATTACCATGGTTAAAACAAGCCATTCAACAAGCAACACAAATTCACCATAAAAAAAACAATAAAACAAGACATGCATCTATCCTAGACCACCTTTTAACCTCCTATTATTCCATTGCTCTCTATTTCTTCCCACTCCTGCATTAACCCCAAGTATCATCCTGAACAAAAGTGTTTTCTCTTCTCCCCTCACTTTTCACCTCCCTCCAAATAAATCTTAATTTCTGATACACGAGTCTAGGGAAAGACCACCTAAGAAACAGCTTGGGGGTCTTTTATGTGTAGAGGGGAAGGAAGGTGAAATGGGATGCAAAAAGAAAGCAGTGCATGAGATAGAAGAGTGCACTTTATATACCCATCTTTATACTCTCACCCAACAGAAGCCAGCCCTGAGAGGGGAGGAGGGAAGAAGACAGCTTGAACATTTGGGTGTCCTTTAGTTTCCGATTTACTCTTTCACCATTGCAAGGTGACAGAGAGGCCATCCCAAAGATGGGGGGAGGAGGCGGAGGGTAGAGAATGCTCTCCCGGATCCTCCCTTGCTCAAAAGAAAAAGAAGAAAAGCTGTGTTTGTGTACGAGCATGGTCCCAAATATGAGAAAGTGCATGAGAAAGAACAATGAGCTCCAGCCGTGTGTGTGTGTGTGTGTGTGTCTCTGTGTGTGTGTGTGTGTGTGTGTGTCTCTGTGTCTACCTCCCTCTCTTCCCTCCAGGCCTCACCAACTAACACAGAAATCTGCACAGCTACTATCCACCTAACCCAAGCCGTTAAAATCAACCCCGCTTTGTCATTTACAGGGCAAACTCGGGAGCCAAAGCCAAAACACGAAATATTTATCCACAGATGTTTTTATTATTATATCAATCCTCTTTTCCCTCTCCCACTCCCTACCACCACGGGTTGCCTAATTGGGAGGAAGCAGCATACACAAAACATAAAAAACGTTTCTTACAATACGAAAGCTGTGAAAGCTTCAAAGCTTTAGTATATTGCACGGTAATCCAACTATTTACCACATCCGTATTTTATAACCTACTGCCTTCCCCCTCCCACTCAGTTATCAGATTTATTTTTATTTTGCAAGCGTCTATTAGTTGAACCCTGGTCATTCAGGTCCCTCTCAAAACTGAGCATACTCCCTAAAAACACAAACACTGAAAACCAGCAGATCGGATTCTGATCTCGATCACCCTCGCGCACACCCAACCCAAAACAACTTCGCTAACTTCAGCATGTTACTCCCTATTTACAGCACAACGGCCGGCCGTCAGGAGCAAGCCCACCTGGCCCCTCAAATGCCCTGCGCCTTCTGATCTCCAAGAACAGGGGTGGGGAAAAAACAAAAAAAACAAAACACAACCCCAGCAGCACAAGAAACCGGTAAATCAGAAATAACTGCAACCAGTGGGTAAAAATAAACCTGAAGGAAGAAACACTTCAACAATGAATCATATTGTTTTCTTCCCAGCGATTCCTTGAACTGCCAGTTGCAGGAATGAAACCTGCAATGTTGTCTACCTCCCACTACTTTTTGGTAGAGCTTGGAGCCTTTCTTCTTGTTCACACTTTAGAAAGAGAAATAGAAGGGGAGGGGGGCACAACACACACGCACACACACACTTCCTGCCAGGAGATGTTACAACTCACAATCCAATCGTGCCAAATTTCGCATTGTGCCATTCCGGACTGAAGCCAGTCGGGTGGGGTTTTTTTGGTTTTTTACCCCAACAAAGCGCTGGC
>NW_017728926.1:17606969-17660852 GCF_001723895.1 Crocodylus porosus
CGGGCGCAGCCAATCGGCGCGCAGCCGCCCGGCGCCACCTGCCAGTATGCAGCCTCCCCATTGGCTCTGGCGCGGGACCCGGCAGGAGGCTGCGGCCAATCAGGGGAGTGAATGGAAGTGATTTAAAAGAATAGAGCGTGAGGAGGGGGAAGGTTGGGAGCCCCTGGGGGAGACGCGGGAGCGGGCCTCAGGCACAGCTCGGCCCCGCGGTGGGGACAGTGGGCTTCCCATCTCCAGGAGGTGCTGAGCAGGCCTCGTTAAACCCAGGTTACATGTTGAATCGAATTCACACTGGGCTCCGAGGATTTTTTTTCTTCAAGTGTCATAGCCATGGTGTCACGTCCACGCACTGTTATCGGATGGTGTTATGTCAGAGGTATAACTCGGACGGATGCGTACATCGCGGCGTGGGTGTCTCCCGGAATCAGTTCAGAGTCGGTAACCCCAGGGTGAAAGCGATTCTCATCTTAGAGGAGCAGAAGAGGGGCTGGGGGTGTGGCCCTGCCGATCTGGAAGTGATGCCAGAGGCCAGGATTTCGAATCCCGGAAAAAACTGGGTTGAAAGAGCCTTAGGAGGTCACATCTAGTCCAACCCATTGCTTAAAGCAGGGCCAGCCCCAACTGCATAATCCCAGCCAAGGCTTTGTCTAGCCAGGTCTTAAACTTCCAAGGAGTCCACCACCTCTCTGCATAACCTGCTCCAGTATTTTACTACCCAACTAGTGAGAAGTTTTTCCTACCATCCAACTTAAACCTCCCTTGTTGCCACTAGAGACCCTTGCTCCTTGTTCTGTCATCTGCCCCCACTGAGACCAGTCCAGCTCCATCTTCTTTGTACCACCCTGCAGGGAGTTGAAGGCTGCTATTAAATCACTTCTCGGTCTTCTATTCTCTGAACTAAATAAGCCCAGTTCCCTCAGTCCCCAGTCCTTTAACCACTTTTTGTTGCCCTCTGCTAGAGACTCTCCAATTTGTCCACATCCTTTTTGTAGTGGAGGGCTCAAAACTGGATGCAGTGCAGTACTCCAGATGTGGCCTCACCAGTGCTGAATAGAGGGGACATAATTATTTCCCTTGATCTGCTGGCAGCACTCCTACTAATGTAGTCCAAGGGCACACTATTGGCTCAGATTCAGCTTATATTGTCCACTGTAACCCCCAGGTCCTTTCTGCAGAGCTGCTGCTTAGCCAGGCAGCCTCCAGCCTGTACCAGTGCATGGGATTGTTTCATCCTAAGTGCAGGACTTTGCACTTGTCCTTGTTGAACCCCATGAGATTCTTTTTGGCCCAATCCTCCAATTTGTCAAGGTCACTCTGAATCCTAGCCCTAGCCTCTAGCATATCTACTGCTCCCCCAGCTTGGTATCATCTGCAAACTTGATGAGGGTACTTCATCCCATCTTGCAGATCATTGATGAAAATGTTGAACAAAATTAGCCCCAAAACCGATCCCTGGGGTACTCCATTTGATACTGGCTGCCAATTGAACATCAAGCCATTGATTACTACCTGATGAGCTTAACAATCCAGCCAGTTTTCTGTCCACTTTAGTCCATTCATCCCCATTTCTTAGGGTAATATCTTTCATTGGGCCAACTACTATTCAGCAGACCCAAACATACTGCAGTACTGGAAATGCCTGATAACAGCCATCCAACATAAGAAGACAAAATTGAAACAGCTATCCCAACAAGAGCCACCTAACAGGCAGCATGCCAGCAGCACAGAAGGAAATCAAAACTGCAGCACTCAAAACACAAACATCATCAACCTTCTATTTACATCCTTGGCCCAATAAAAGATCACCCTAAGAAATCCTTGCCTCTCTTTTTAAAGGGCATGTTTTGGGGAGCTGACCTCTTTTATCCAACCAGCTTCATAGCTGAGAGATTTCAGATAAGCCCCCAGCCACACAGTTTGTCCTGTAGGAAATACCACCCCCTGAAATATGCTTCTTCAGAACCATCAGGGCTATAATGTCCCTCTAGCACTACCACAACAATGAGTATGTCTTATTAAATACAATCCTAGTAAAAATGTTTCCCATAAATATGTTAGATATGGTGAGGTATAATTCAAGCAATTGCTAAAATAGGTTTCAGAGAAAATGGTGGCTCTCTCTCACTCCTCCTGCCCCAGGTTTGCATAAGTAATTTTTAGTATATCTGTGTTTTTAATACAGGAAACCAGTATGGATGAGCTCTGGGTCATATTCATTGATGTCACATCTCATTCAGTTGTGTAGGGTGTGTAGGCTATGAATAGAATACACCCTTGTTTTATGATTCATGTCATTTTCAAAGATTTTTGTGCTTATGTTGATGGGTTTGGCAGCGTATATGTGGAATGGGTTTACTCTCTGGAGGGTTTTAAACTGCTGCCTTATATGCTGTGTTGTTTGCTGTTTTTCCATTTTCTCTCTTCAAAATGCTTTCCTACCTCTAATGGAGTTAAATGTGTGTCCCCATTTATAGCTTTCCAGTGTTAGCAGCCATGAAATTCATTCAGATCAGCAGCCCTACATTGAGAAATGAGGGACAGAAGAGGCAATACAGACAGGCTTTTTATATAATGTGCCCATTTTACTATGAGTGGCAAGACTGGGGCTTTTTTGCATTTGTGAATGAGCAGACTCTCTACCCCACCCCCAACAGAGCATGCAGACCTGGAGCTAGTGTACAAGACTTTGTTCCCTTTCCTTGGATTTAGACTTAACTCAGAAATAATTAAATGCCCGCAGTCAGTCAATACATAATTAAGGTTGTGTAGTGCTGCCTTGTGCCCTTCCAGGACATAGAGTTTAGGTAACACAAATTTTAGATGTCTGAAAAGCAGGAGATCAAGAATTAAGCTACACACCTATACAACCCACCTGGCACTGGCAATAAACAATATCTATTTAACTATACTGGTGATACTGCGGCACAACATGTCCTCACAATCTTTGAGCACACATCTGTAAGTCTGATGTAACCACTGTCCACAAGTTTTCACCTACTGATTTCCAACAGTAGAATGGGATTCTCCCCCATCTCTGCCTGCACCCAAACTTACATCAATACAAACATTTGCCTTCAATCCAGAAGATACACAAGAGAGTTTGGAAGCATCAGATCTCAAATGTTTGTTTCTTCTTGACAGCATTATTCATTTCCCATAATTCACATGCACAAGTTAAAAAATAAGCATTTTACCAGTCAAAACTTTCTGACATGCCATCGTTTTTCCAAGTTGGCCCTAGCCACTTGGAATTATCTACATGCACTCTGACTCTCTTCACTGTTAGGTGCATCTGTATTAGACAGTAAAGTTAGCTGCAGAAGATTACCCACGCTGTGATTTTGATGGGACTTCTCAGTTGTGTGTTTGGAGTTCTATAGATTAGTTCAGTAGTCATGCACAGAAGTTGTTGGCAATTATGCTGGTATAAGAGGGGTCTGTTGAGCCCCCCACATTAGACCCCTTTCCAACCATCTTAACCATACTCCTTGAGTTCTGCTATTTACATACCTCTCATGGTAGAATCATATGCCCTTCCACCACCACCACCACCAGACTGGATTTGAGGGAAGCACCCCACATTACTCCATTTACCATCCCTATTAACACAACAGGCCCAACTGTGTTTGCTACCTGTAATCTTTTTTCTTTCAGGAGACTGTGATTAACACAACTAAAAATAGCTGCCACTGCTTCAAACTAAAAGCACTCTATTCCCTCAAAAGTATGTAACATGGAGAGCAAAGGGTAAAAAAATAATAAAGTCCTGGGATCACATTTCCTCTTAGGTAATGCCAGATTTTTCCTCACTAATTTTACTAAGTTCCATTCAGTCCAGTTACTTCCATCCCTAGGTTGGAAGAGACAACCTATAGTTATGGTGACTTCTTTCTCCCTCTTCATCTCTGTGAGAAGCTCAACTCCAGCCACTGCTTGACATTCAAGTCATCCCCTCTCTCACTTGGTCAGCATGTTTAAGATATCTCCTTTGATCCCAGACATATGTCTAGAAGAGGAAATCTTGCAGCTTGGTTGTAACCACAGAGATGAGCTGTGGTGCATGGAGGAGCTAGACTACTAATACCTTTTCAGTTGTTTTTTCAAGGACCTTTAGTATCCTTTGGACCATATCTCATCTTTGGTGTTGTTTTGTTTCCTGTTTGTTCTCCCTTGGTTTATTTCTTTGCAATCAGGCAGGATGGTACTAAACAAGTAAACTGAGGTGCATATGATACTTGCTACATATGATGTGGTGCCACTGCCGCCTGGTCCAGCTTCTGGCATGCACTTTCGAGCCAATCCAGGCTGGCTTTGTGATAGCACATGGGGTTCCTGGCACTGCAGCTGGGAGCCACCTGCCATCGGGCTGGGTTGGCTTCGTGCCTCCATGTGGGGCTTCCTGCACTCCAGCGGGGAGCTGCACCTGAAGGCATGAAGCCAGCCCAGCCTGATGGCCCACAGCTCCCTATGGCTTCTGCACACCATCAGGCCAGGGGGGCTCTGTGCCTCCATTTGTACCTCCACACATGGAAGCACAGAGCTGGCCCTGCCCGATGGTGCGCAGTTGAAGAGCTGGGGAGAAGATGCAGGGACTGGCATGGAAATATATTTGGCTTGGAAGTAACTTTCAGTTGAGATCAGTCTATTATGTTTCTACAGTGGTCATATAACATTGTATGTTTAAGGTACCTCATGTATTCAAGTTTCTTTTCTAAGTTGGAACTTGTTCTTGTGTCATGAATAAATAATTATTTATCAGTAAAAACATGTCTAAATTATCTTCAGTAGCATTAAACTAATAAGGGAAATTACCACCGCTCTTTCTGGAAGGCTTTGGCTTGTATTGAGGGCTGAAACCAAGAAAGCAGTTAGACTAAAATACTTAATATAGAACATTACTGCCAACATTACTGCTCAGATGCCTAAAGCTAAGACTGCACTCAAGTGCTTTGTTGGATTGAAGATAAATGCTGTGTATCATCACTCAGTCAAATGATGCTTTGGTACCAGTGAGAAGGTTGTCACAACAGCAAAACTCTGAACTATTGCAGAGTGATTAATACTACAGCTGGTCACACAGACAGTGGGATTTAGAAGACTCTGCAACTCGGAGATATCACACAGTCACAAAAGATAGCACTAAGGTACCAGTGCCATAAATACAGTAAACTGGCTATTTAACCTTAACCTTAACCTCATCCACAGAAGAATGTGTTCCAGTGAAATCAATCACATGGCCATAAAGGAAGCTGCACATTCTTTGCAGTGATCTGAGAAATTTTGTGCATTACTACATTTTTTTAAAGCCTTAGGCTACCTACCTAATGGCAGATTTTGCCTCTAATTACCTGTGTGAGTGCTTCTTGTTCCTTTAGGCAGACCAGGTTCTTTGGGTAGATGTGATATCTTTTATTAGACCAACTAAATAGTTGGAAAAATTGTTCTTTGCAAACTTTCAGGCACCAGGAGAGTCTGCTGGTGTTTGTGTGCTCTCCCTGTTCCTTTAAACTATCTTGATGGCTGGTTCTGATAGTAGAATTGGATGTAGCTGGAGCAGTTCATGTTATTGCCCTTAGCAGAGTGGAATGGGACCTGCATATCATATAGGGAGGAACACAAGTAGATTTGATATCTGTGCACCAAAGGAATTAGGTTCTTTGTCATACGTCACAATGTCCCAGTATGAGTAAATTAAAACCAGAGACAACTAAAAATTATCTCTAGTTTTCATTTATTCATATTGGGATGTTGTTCATCATACCTCTTCTCCCTCTCTGATGAACATGTTGCTTGTATGTGATTGCTAGGTATTTCCTAGCAATATTAGGATTTTGTTAGGAAGCTTTGTGTAAAACAAAAACATGCATATCTGTGGACTTTTCCTTATGATGCTCTTGCATACACCTGAAAATTCAAGCAGCAAGTTCATATGGAGAGGTAGGTGATGATCCACAATCTGTTCTGAAAGCCAGTGGATTGTTATAGAAATAACACCTGAAGTACTTTCTGTGGCACAGATGGGGTATGCACTGTGGACAATAATAAATGGAGCTATACACCTTATGCGGTAATCCTCTCATCAGACTAACTTATACTAGATTTTCTCAACACTAGAGAGATCAAGGCAAACACAAATACTGCAGGTGTAGAACATTACTTCTCTACTGAGGGTTAACACAACTCCACAGCCAGCTTCCTGCTGGAAGTGGAATCCACAATGAAGTATCTGAGTATATTCTACATGTAAATGTTTGATTTAAATATACATGATAGGGCTGTGCAAAGCTTCAGGTTGTGATTCGATTCGGAGGAGATTCGGCCCAATTCGGTGGCCCAATCTCCAAATCCGAATCAAATCAGGGGACCAGTTTTAAGGTCCAAATTGATTCAAAGCTTTCCGAATCTTCAGCAAAGCTTCAGAGAGCTTTGATGATTCGGGCAGTCCCCGGTGGCTGCGGCAGGGAGCTGCAGCCAGACTCTGAGCTGGTAAGTACTAGGGGCAAGGGAGGGGACCACGGGAGGACCCCTGCCAGCCCCCCTTGCTCCCCAGCCCCACCGCCATATGGCTGCCCCACCCTCCCCAGCTCCCAGTATTTACAAAAAAAGCCCTAGTGCTCACCAGGTGCTGTCGGGCAGGGGGGCAATTCCTGCTGGCCCCCACTGCCCCACGCTGCATGGAGGGCTCTGCATGTGGTGTAGGGCAATGAGGGGCAGTGGGGATTGCCCCTGGCAGGAGCAGAGTCTGCCTTTTTTTTTCTTAAAGGGCTGGAGCTGGCCCAGGCAGGGCACCTGTGGAAGCGAGGGGGTTGGGGGGGCTCATGGCAGAGCCCCCATACAGCATGAGGCAGCGGGGATCGCTCCCCCACCCGGCAGTACCCAGTGAGCTGCAGCTTTTTTTTCCCAAAGAGCCAGGATCAGAGGTGGGCAAGGCAGTCATTGCCAAGCTGGGAGAACGGGTTGAGGATGGGCCTGGCAGCAGCCGAATCTCCAAATCAGACTTGGCAGATTTGAATCAGGACAGTGATTCGAATGACTAAATCGAATCACTGTCCCCCAAATCGGCCAAACCTGAAGTGAATGCTAGCCGCTTTGCACAGGCATAATACATGATCCATCTAAGATACTTATAAGAACCCTATTACCTGAGTGCCTCCAACTATTTAGTTGGTCTAATAAAAGATATCAGATTCACCCAAAGAACCTTGTCTGCCTATGTCCTTAGACCAACACAGCCACAACCTAAACCCTCCCTGCTACTCCCTTGGTTGGTAGAGTACCATTATCCCTATTCTACAAATGAGGAATTGAAGCACGGAACAGGCCAAGTACCAAATCCACAAGGGATCTAGTTGGGCCTTAGGTTTCTGCTTGCCTCTGTAGGTACCTCTGCCCAAAATATAGATCCTCAGATTCTCTACCTCATCATGGAGATACCCAAGGTCCATAAGTACCACCATTTTCAACATTACAATTCCCCCAGCATCTGAGGTTCTGCTTCCTGGCATGCCAGAAAGGAGTGACCCCTTCTTGGGTCTTGAAACAGAGGGTTTAAGGTCCTAATGTCAGCACAGGACATCCCAAGTGGAGGAGGTGCCTCCCTGCAGCCCAGAGGAAATCCTAGAGCAGGGTGGAGTTTCAGACCCACCCCTCAGAGGAGACCTCTGTGTTACCACTCTTTCAGTGGCCCATTGCCCAAGTTATCTCATGTGGATAAGCCTTTAGATGGCCAAGGAACTTCAGCTTGCTTGATCCATGTTCTTCTCAGAGGGCAGAGTCTTTGGTAGCTCTCTTGTGCGACTCATAGGGAGCCTCAGTCTATCTAAGCGCCCAGCTCCCTGCTGACTTCTTTCCAAACCCCAGCTCTTGCCTGTACTCAGCTCTGAGACAGTGGGGGAGCACAGAAAAGCCATCAGTGCCATACTTTTACCAGCATTAATCCAACATCCACTGACGTCAGTGGAAAAACTCCTACTCGCTTTGTTGCCCTTTGAATCAAGCTGTATCTGTGGCTGGATAAGCCATCACCCACCCAGGGCCCTCTGTCAGGTTTCAGCACATGCTTAGGGTAAATGGAGAGCATGCTGGGTTCCTTCACATGCTTTCCTGATGCTTTACTTGAGCTACAAAGTTTACTGTCATTTTATTATACAGACTGTGATCTTATCTCTGCAGTCAGCAGCCACGAAGGTTTATTACATGGATAATTGACTTAGTTCTGGCATGAATGGTTGCTCTTTGTAGTTTTATACATAAATTCTTTCCTCCTCCTTATTAGCTGTGAGCTCTGTAATAAGCCACGTATGTAAGCCTGCATACATATATGGTTTTTTTCTTTTAATATTCTCTCTTTTGAATTCTATTTTTAAATGTCACTTATTTTCCAGTAGTCTCTATTTGCCAAAGAAATAAATCAAAATGAGGGGAAAATTTGACCAGCCCCCTGTCCTCTCCCCTTCCCTCCCTTGCCAGAACCCTGAGGATTGATGCAAGATCTCCGCAACTCAACCAGTTAAAAGAAACACCCACAGAAAATTTGTTCAGCAATCCTGAAAGTAAAAATCAGCCCTTGACTGTGACAGTTAAGTCAGGTTCTAACCTCACTATGAAATAACAAATGGATTCTTGTGAAACAGGCAAATGCATTGCTCAGCTTAGAAACTAATATTCTGAACTCATGGAGAAACACAGACCTCGGTGTAATTCATGCCTGGGGCTTGTACACCGATGCAAGTTGCACCTGGATAAGTGCAATGCAAGTTGCACCTGGACAGATGCTCCTCTTTTTTTGCGGTACCTCACACTGTAGGTGCTTGTTATTGCATCTTGCCCCTGTCTAATTATCTTTAATACAGTGTCCCCATGGCACACACAGACAGACAAAACCAAAACCATTGTAACTTATATTAGCAGAGTTTTCCCACTGATGCTTTCAGGGGCAGTTCCCCACCATATCAGACAGCTTACCCTGACTTAGGGGCTTGTGTGGTCCATCAGCTGTTTTTTGAGTAAACTGATTATTATAACAGGGTATATTTTTCATCTATCCATAATCCTAGAGGCTTTTTAACAGGGGGCCTGTCTCCCCCATCTCCAAAAAAGGAATCAGGTTTGTGTTCTCTCTCTTCCCAGGGGTATCCTTTAAAATAAAATCTGTCGGCTTAAGGTTAAGGTTTGTGAAGTGCATTAAGATCTGTGAATAAAAGCCAGGTGATATTATTATGAACGAAATAATATTTCTCCTTTGTCCTCCAATAAAAAACATATAGCATTTTCTGTTTTTAGGAATGATGCATTCATCCCTAGAGGTCCTAAGAAAAGACTATTAAGCAAAACTCATGGCCTTCTACAGAGGTGGAGAAAGCAACCTCAAGATTATTGTCCTTCCAGGGTGTTAAAATTAGACTGATGTTCCCTTTGTGAACACAGGCATGCTTTCACTACATGGCTTTTGCTTTATGATGTGCACGTGGGGACTTTTCCTTCCACCTGCAGCCCATGACAGGGGTATAGATGCAGATGTAATTAATTAAAAAGTAGTACAAAGAATGATCTCAGCCAAAGTTTGCAATCATGTAACAAAATCATTTGAAAAAGAGGTACCGGGAGCAGAAGTGACTGTATATGGATTTCTTGTTACCATTCCACAGTTTAACATTAATTTTTTAGTCCCCAGGTTAACAAAGCAATCTAAACATGTGCTGAACTTTTAAGTACACAATTAAGTTCCATGGAAGTCAATGAGATTTAAGCACAGCCTTCAGAGTTGTGCTGAACAGAGACCTAAGAATGTTTTTTGTGAAACTATAACAACCACCACAATTGAGCAAGGTCCTTCAAATGCTTCATAGGGCGTATAAGCGCTTTGCTGTTTGGTAAATTTTAATCCCAGATAAGGATTCTTAAGGAAGCAAAGATAAGAAACACAGGAACCTTAGAGAGGGGGGAAATGTCCTAAATTGCATACCTTGGAATCCAAGCCTAATGTTGTTTTTTCCACAAATGGACTCAACCTCCTAATTGACTTGGGTCCTTTTAACAATGTTGCCCATGCTCTGGAAGAGAGAATTTTTTGGAAGCTTTTGCATGTGTTTGGATCTTTATACTTTTTCCATAAAATAATAGCTTTAATGACACGGCTGCACAGGAAAATAAAATTTACAAAAAAATCCTACTTTAGTCATTTCTGATTGAAAGCATTCTAAAAATCTTGGAAATATTTTAAGTTAATTTCCTTCGAAAAACATGTTATCATGCTTTTATTTTTCCCTTTTTGATGGCTTCAGGTTTCCCTAAGTCAGACGATTTCCTGGAGGGCTCTGCATAATGAGTATTAGCCAAAGCTGGCTTACCATAATGATTAGTGAGACTCATTTATCAAAGTTCAGGATGTATGCCGCGCGTAAAGGGAAAAAAATCCCACTCTCATTGAGCAAAAAGTTCAGTCCTAGTTATGACATAGCTTGTTTCTGAATATCTGAGCCTGTTGAGCCTCCAGTTATATGACAACACAGCAATCCGTGAAACATAACATGCACCACCCATCCGGCCCGCAGGCCAGAAAGGTTGGGCACCAGTGCCTTAGTTTATTGAAGCATTTTATTTAATCAAGGCAAGTCCACAGATAGGAAGTATAATTAAATATATTTATACATATGAAGACTCCCTTAAGCTGCTCTGGCATGATAAAGTGTCCTTAAAGTGGATATAACAGCAATTTACTCTCACTTTAAGTCTTTTCTTTTTACATTGCCAGTGCTGTAAAAGAGCTGTAGTGTAAGTGAAGGTGAGGCAGACACACATATGCAGCCTATTACCGTCTGTATTTCTTGTACTAATATTAGTTGACTCTTCATGACTTAGTGTATTTAAGGACTACTTGACTTTGAAATTATTGTAAAACTGGCTACTATAAACAAATTACAGTATAATATAATTTTCTTGCATAAAAATACAAACATCTAAAATGGGTTAACAACCCAGAAACCCTGATCTGTTCAAAGTAAGATTGTATAAAGAAAGGAAAAAACTTACCAATAAAATGTAGGAGACTTGTTTATATCTAGGTTTCCTGGTGTTAAGTTCATGAAAGGCTCTTTAGCATCGTGCCTTATTATAACCTTCTGTGATCATAAAGATCCTTCCATAAGCTTGATCCCAGGAAAGGCAGAGGTGAGGAGAGTCAACTTCTCCTTATGACACTTCCTCTTCTGGGGCTAGCCAGTTACTGAGACTTCCACCAAACTCCTCTTCAGTCCTGTCCAACATCTCTGTTCCCTCTATCACTCAAAATATGTGTAGGAGAAGGACCCTGGGACAAAGATGTCCATCTGTCAGGAAGAAAACTTAGCTCCCTCAGAGATACAGGGCTTTTTTCTTGAAATGCTTCCAGCTCTATGCTAGAAAGGAGGAACTGAATGATTTTCACACACCGTTGAGAAGACAGTGCAAGTCACACAAGCTCTGACAGTTCTTACCAGCTGAGGGTCTGCCCCCAGGGGTTTAATCATATGAGGCAGCAGAGAATAAGACTCTACACAATCTTTTGATATAGCTTTCCATCCCCACGTGCAGAGCAAATGTTTAAGTACAGGCGATCCCAAGATTTTCCTTGCCAACGCAATGGGACAGCAAACAGAATGGGAGACGCCAGACAGGCATTTCCTGGCCTTTGAGGCACACTAGCGGGCACATCTACACTTGCAATTAGCACGGCTGAATAAACTCTAGGGTTGTGCCGGATTTTATTGCTCTCACGTGCACCATTTGCATGTGCACCTGGGAGTGCAGCATGTTGAGCTGGGCCAGGTCAGCCTGCCAGCCCGGGGCTGCTCCAACCCAGCTCAGTGTGGGTTGGAGCCATCAGGCAGCCCCTGCATCGAAGCACCCTCATGCTCCAGCCAGTCCCATCAGCATCTACACACGTGTTGCAGTGGACTAATAACACTACTGCATGATAGTACTTGTGTTTACTATGGCAATGTTTATTAGTTTACTGTGGCTTAATAGGGCCACATATATAGACACTGAGACTTTACTGCGGAGCTAATCAGTAAATGTCTCATGTAGATGTGCTTGCTGGGATCCAGATCAACGGAAAGAGGCTTATTTCATCGAGCTGTTTGGCACTGCTGGCTCCTAGAGCTGACACAATTGCTGTTTGTTCAAAGGTTTGCTCTGATACTTTTGTCCTTTACTGCTGATGTGGAACATCTCATCTGCACACTTACTGCATTTCCACAGTAAACTCACTGCTTTACTTCTAGTGTGGAAAGTAGTAAATGGATTTACAAGCCTCCCCCCTTCTTGTCCTCAGTGACTAAGATTTGCATTTTTGTCCTTTCTCCTATACATCTGTTTCTGGAGAGGGAGGCTTTGGCTTTCACCTTTCCATTGTAGTTGCTCTTTTCCTGGCCTTGCAGCACTGATACCTTTGATGAAACATTTTCATGTACTTTTTTTTTTTTTTTTAAAGAAAAGGAAAAAAAATAGCAATGGTAATGGGGACATTTTCCATTTCAAGCACCTTTTCCATGACTATCCCCTTTTTCCCTTAGCATTTGATATCTTCAAAGCACTGTTCAATATTAACTAATCAGTCTTCCCCACTTCCTCCCATGGGCTTGATCACTGTGGCTATGGCAAAATGAATTAGCTCTGTGTAGTGATGAAGAAATTAGCAAAACAGACTTTCTAAAGGTATATTTCTGTCGAGAAGCTAAGGCCATACCTTGCAGAATCACAGTGCCAAATTCGCACACACCCATGCTAATTAGCACAAGTATATACAGTGGAGTCACATCTTATGCGCATTTAACTTGCACGAATTCAGCTATATGCGCTCGGCTGCTGGGGGTGCCAGCTGGGGCATGGCGTGTAGTGCGGCGCCGCGTGGTACTGCCTGCACATGCTGGCATGACTGGGGGGCGGAAGCTCGCTCACGCTCAGCTGGCTGCCCTGGTGGGACGTGGCGGCAGAGGACGAGAGGGGTGAGGAGTGCGTGCAGAAGGCGCAGCTGTTGCACTGTTTGCACGGGCTGTGCAGCGCTGCACCTGCCTTGTCCAGGCCCCGCGGTGGCAACAGCTGCTCGGCGCTGAAGCCCAGTGGGAAGGGCGGTTTAAGGGATTTTCAACTATACGTGATTTTTGCCTTACGCGCTGACTTCAGAATACAGCCCCCGCGTAAAATGCGACTCTGCTATATGGATCATTGCATCTATTTAGAAATCGGCTGACTTGGAGCAATGCAGCAAGCTTAAAGACCGTTCTGTGGAGCACACCAAGTTTTTGGTGCAGATGTGGCCTACAGAGATTTGTAAACACCAGGAAACATACATTCCTTGGGTCTTGGGGTCAGAACAGACGTTACTCATAAACCGGTTTAAGTGATCAGAAACTGATTTAAACCTAAAACAGAGCAGATATTCAGCACACATAAGCCAGTTTCAAAATGCCTAAAACCAGTCTGAGATAAACCTGGTTGAATATAGCATCAGACTTAGCTGATTTGGCTCAAACTAATTTATGCAATGTCTATCCCAGACCTCTTGCTGGTTTAAATTAAATCAGACTCCCCCAGCATGCTCTCTGGGCTGGGTGGGGCTCTCTACTCCACAGCAGAGCTGGTCTCTCCCCTCTACTCCCTGCCTGCAGCTTCAGCAGTCTCTGCAGAGGTCTGCTTGGCTTCTGCTCCCCTCCCCCCTCTCTGCTAAGTGGGCACAGACACCTCTTGGCATTAGCTGGTATACCATATGCTGGCTACGTCCAAGCTGTGGCACATGGGACAAAGGCAGAATCAACGGATAGTTGAAACAGGTAATGTCCCTCTATTGTTTTCTTAATGGGCTGATAAGCACTGAGTTAGGGGTGATAAACATTCCCTGCTGGGCTGGTCAGGAGTGGGGGACCCCTTCCTAATCACAGCAGCCTGCCGGGGCCTGGCCACATCTCCTCCCCCGCTTCAGCTCAGCTCTGTTGAAGGGAAGGGAGGGCTGCTCTAGCCTGAGCCACTGCAGGCATGTGCCAGCATTTCTGGGATTCCTGTCTGGCTGCAAAACTGCTTTAGCCTAGCCAAGTTAGACTAACCTGCAAAGATTGAATCGATTCAGGCTTTTTGAATATCTGTCCCTAGCCTTGATGTGTAGTAGACCTTTTGACTATGGATTCAGCCATTCTTGCCACCAGTGTTCTAGCACCCAAATTAAATATTATATAGAAGCTGAGACTTACCATATTCCAATCCTTGTTTATTGATAGGATGCAAAGCCAAATACTATTGAGCTGTAAATGCCACTTGCCAGGATTAATTTAAAGCAGGTGAGTGTGATCTGATGGGATGGATCAGCAGTTTCAATCAGGAAAGAGCAGTGCTGCAGTCAACCAGTGTTTGTTCTTCTGAGGTCATTGAAAACAGCAAAGCGAACAGAAGAAACACAAAAAAGAGTGTAACTCAGTGAGCCATTACTGAGTAAGAAAACAAATGGAAAAATATTCAGCTTCAATACCCACCACCCCCCAGCTCTGTTCTGATCATCAGTTAATTTTAATGGAATTCCCTTGACCTTTTAAGGCCCTGTGGCTAGTAAATTGAAGGCATGGTTCTTTGCCCCCACATACCCACCTCTAAAGACACCCAAGTCCTGCTTAGTGTATATTTTTATGATATAGGGATAAAACCCCAGAGCCCAGCCTGCACTTACTCAGTGCTAACTCAGAGGTTGGCATCAGGGTATCCTTGACACTGAGGACAAACTGGCATGGAGTTTAGCAAATTCAGCCTGTGAGTCCCCACCTCAAACACTCCCTTGTACATGAATACAGGGGCTAGTAGAGTCTCTGGCTCCCATCACAATGCAGTAAAGGAAGGAATAGAAGGGTTCCTTCTCTGAGAAAGCTCTCCTTTCATCTGCATTGCACTCCTCTTCTCACTACTAAAGAGAAAATGGTACAATAGCTTCCAGTTAAGTAAGTTCAGGCAGCTTTTAGGATCGGTCTAGGCTAAGCATATTGTCAAACCAGGTTGATCTAACCTGATGTCACTGCAGGAAGCTAGCCTGGAAAATCATAGTGTTCCCTTAGGGCCTTATTGATCTTGATCAGAGCTTTAGTACAAAATTGGTTTAGGTGGATTTGAGGCAGATGGATGTTAACTCAGCCAGTTCAATCAAAATGCATTAGATCTGTATGAATAATCTAAACTGGTAAAGCAGGAAGGTGTCATGCCACCTGCAGCCATTTAAAACCAGCTCTCAACAACAGCTGTAAAATATTCTTTTCTAAACAGACTTTACAAACAAATCCCCATCTATGATGCCACACAAGAAGCATTCTCTGCACCCCCACCAAAAGCCAACACCAGGTCCAGCCATCCAAATCACTGCTCAGTCAAGAAGTGTCCCACTGGCACAATCCTGGCCATGGTTCACTGGTTGCCCATTCCACACCCAGGCTTTTAGTGGTTGAAACTTCCAGTGATGTGTCATAACTTGTTTGGTGCCCTTTAAAAGGACATCTTTTCACACAGTCAGATTCCTAGAATTAGCATTCAATTCACCTCCTGCTCCTGTTGATCTTAACCCCATATATCTCATTCTGAAACATCCTGCAAAGCAGGAGAGTTTGGAAAAGGAGGAACGGGTATTTAAAATGAGACACAGAAAACGTCCACAGAGACCATTCGTAGCTGTATTGGCATGGTGATGCATGAAGTTTTTGCTGTGCCCTTTAGTTTGATAAATGTGGCTGCTTTCATACATTGATGGCCTAATGAGTGACACTGTTTTCAAGCAAGCCTGGCTATAGGAGTCACCTGTGCTTTTGGATGACATTTCAGTTTAAAGAGCATAATTGTAAAACGCTCACTAAGAAACAGGGACTAAATATTAAATAGGGCCAATGACTTCACTGAAGGCTCAGAATTGCTCAGTGCTGCTAGTTAAGAGCTGTGCAAATAATTGATGTCTTTGAATATACATTTCTGTAGTACATAATTTAAAACATGTTTTGCATCACCAAAAATTAAAACCTGCCAGGGAAATGTTTCATTTGACTTGGAACATTTTGTTTCGGGGAAGGGGTTTTTGTGACTATAAAAATAAATGTGTTTATTTTAAAATATTTATTTTACACTTAAATGTAGGAAACTTTCAAAATGCAATGCTGGTCTGGAACCAAGACAAAATGCTTAGATTTAAATAAGAAATAAAAAAATAGATTTGATAGTTTCAGAATTCAGGCATTCTCTATTGAAATTATTTGCTGAATTTGCAAAATGTTTCAGTTTGTAGCCTTCAACTAAGTGTTGCTGCCAATAAGGAGGTGCTTCTGTCTGACCTATTTGAACGGAAATTGTGGGGAGGAGAATTGCTGCTCTCTAATGGAGTTTGAACGTTGTCTGGATGGGGCTAAGTCAGCCTTGTCTTGTAATTGTGGTCCCCGACTCACGAAGTAGTCCACAAGAAGAGCAAACTGCCTTTGAAATGCACCAACCAATGTGCATTTCCAAAAATCATTTTTCAGAGGAAAGATGCACCCTCACAGCTCTGCGTAAGGCTCTCTCCCTGCAAATCACTTTTTGAACTCCCTGGTTAACCTTGTACACTTTGTTACACTGATAAAATTGCCTGTTGCTGACAAGAAGTGTTAGCAAGGGAAGCTGCTGAACCAGAGCTGGACTTGGTTTGACTGCAAGCGTAGGCACAGCCCCATCATCTTCAGCATGGTTATAGACACTGTGGTTAAGGCTTTGTGGCAGTCAGCACAGCTCAGCTGCGCAGGCTGCTGACACCCGTTGTCAGCAGGATGTAATTTTGCTGGTGGAGAACTCCTGGGCCTTGTCGATTTTGTTGGTTTGCAAAGAGTATGTGTTGATGAACCTTAATTGCCCCTTGTAACTTAAACCCATAATCCCCCTCCCTTCATTGTTCAATTTAATGTATATTTCTAGACAGAGAGAAGCCTGTGCAATGTATAATCAACCGAAGATCACCGCTTTCCTCAAAAGTAGGTTGGCACAAACAAGTGGCTTCTACTTGGCAATCATCATCTTCCTTATAATTTTTCTTTCCTATCACCTTCTCCTGTGCCCAGTGTCTCAGCCTCCTCCCTGTTCCAGCTTTCTTTATCCCATCAGAATTGGGACCCGCAAAAGCTGGAATTAAAAGTTCAGCCCCCTTCTACAAAATCCAAGTTTCCATAGTCCTCCACCTTGAGGTCATAGGATCATCAAAAAGTAAGCTGGAAGGGACCTCGCAAGGTCATCTGGTTGTCTGCATATTACATCCCTGCAAAGGTTGTGATAGGGTAGCATTTGACACCTGCTCACAGGTGGGTGAGTGCATAAATGCAGGACCAGTGTTTCCTATTTTGATTGACCTCTGAAGCTCCTAGCCCTATAACATGGAAATTTGCCCTACAAGTTTCTTTTCGCTCCTGAGAAAAAACTAATTGATCTAGTGTCTGTGGCTGAAAGGATGCTGCCTGTTCTGCACATTGAGGGAAAAAGAAACGAACAGAAACAAGTTGGCTGGTGGAGGAAATTCCCTGAGCTCCCTCTCCCCTCCCTTCTGCCAAAGCACAAAGCGACAATGCTTCTTTGTTTCGCCACCCCTGCTAGCAGCATGAGACTAGGGGGAAACCCTGAGCAGAGATAATGCAGAGAGCCAGACAAAATACCCAGAAAGCTTATCTCCGTGCTAACAAGGAGGCAGAACACAACCTGCTGTTTGAACTCTTGAAGGGGCCAGCAGAGGCCAAGCAGGCGTGGGTGACGAGCAAAGAGCACAGCCACTCCAAGGTGCACAGGAACAGGCAAAGGGAGAAATGTTGAGCTCTGCTTTTGGCTTCAGGCTTTATGGATCTCAGCCAAGTAGAGCCATTCCCTGTCAATCCCCACACCCATTTCTCTGGGATACAGGAGACAAGCCAGATGCTTCCTGGAACAATCACTTTTGTCCCTTGTGTTTGGGACAGATGCGCGAACCATGCTGTTAGTGACTGGGATCCTGGTTTTCTCCAATTAAAAAAAAATCCCCAATTTTTGGATACCCCACCCCCAAAATCCACATTTTTTCACGATTAAAATGAAACATCCTTATCATTTTAATCCCAGAAAAATGTGAATTTTGAGTCACTCTTAAATGCAAGAACTGAGGATTTTTTTTTAATCTGAGGAAGTGAGATGAAGGGAAACCCCTTGTTTTGCCTGGAGTGGGGCAGGAGTGTATCTTGATGCCTATGAGAATGAGTGAGTGGGTGTTGACAAGAAACTGCAGTCAATGAATTTTCTTCAAAGAGCTGGTTTCACCCCTGCTGAGTTAGACTTACTGGAGATCCCTTCCCGGGGCCGCTAGAGGGCATGAGCAGTCAGTGCAAACAGCGCAGCAGCTCAGGTTTCTGCTGGATGCCTGAAGCGGGACCACAAGCAAATTCATTCTGTAGTTTCAGTCCAATAGTAGGGGTTGCCAGGTGTACCTCAATGGTTCGGCCTCATCACTGAGAGCAAGGGCAAAGAAAAGCAATGAAATGGCTAGGGCGCACATTAAAGGACTCAAACCCCGGCTCGCTGGCAGGTCTCAGAAAGTGAAATCGTTGCCCAGCAGGTGTGGATCCAAGGAGGTCCAGCAGGAATCAGCCCTCAGCCTCATGTTACTGAATATTTTCTAATTGGTAACTGAGAAAGAAACATGTCAGCACTGATGAAGTCTGCGAACGACAGAGCTGGGGGAAGAGGCCAGTTAAATAAGAAGTCAGGCCCAAAAAGCTCAGGGAACTGCTCCAGCAAACCAATTGCATGGTCACAGGTAAAGTGGAACTAAGGATGCAGGCCACACTCACAGAATGGGCAAATCTGTCCTGGAAAGCGGGGACTGCCTAGGACTTGGGGGTGGCTATGGAAAACCTGCTGAATAGGCCCTCTCAAGGCAAAGTGGATACAGGTCAGACATACCATCACATTGAGTAGGATGGGGAAGGGGTATTGTACCTTGGTATGTGGTATCGCTGTCGCTGCTATTGGCATATTGTGCCCTGTTCAGATATCCACAGTTTTGTAGACATTAGGGCTGGAAGGGACCTTGCAAGATCATAGGGTCCAGCCCCCTGCCCAAAGGACAGGCAGTCAGGAGGGGTCAAATGATCCCAGCAAGATAGGCACCCATCCAAGTGTTTGTTAAAGGAAGGCAGAGTAGGTGCCTGCACCACCTCTGGGGGAAGTCTATTCCAGGCCCTGGGCACTTGGACAGTAAAGATTTTTTTTCTTATGTCCAGCCTAAAACGGTCTTCTAAGAGTTTGTGACCATTGGACCTCGTCTTCCCATGGGGTGCTCTGGTGAACAGTCGCTCTCCCAGTTCCCGGTGTACACCCCCTATATATTTATAGGCTACCAGAAAGTCACCCCTGAGCCTACGTTTCTCCAGGCTGAAGAGTCCCATGGCTCTCAGCCTCACTTCAAGGAGGCTGACAAATTCATGGACAGCCATACTAGCAATTTTAAATTTAGAAAACTTGCCTTATATGAAAAGACTCCAGAAACCTAATCTGGAGAGAAAAGGGTAAAACTAAAAATTAAATCAGTCACAGTTTCCAAGCAGTTGGGATGTTAAACTTTAAGAATGGGCCCCTCATTCTAGCAGACAGAGGTCTAACATGGTCCAGTGGCTGAAGTCAGGCTAGAAATAAGAGGAACACATATTTCGCAGTGAGAGGAATGGCCCCTGGAACAGCTCACCTGGTACCGTGGTGGGTTCTTGGCACCCATGTGAGACTCAGATGCGCCAATCCAAATGGGAACAAAATTCAGACAAGTCCTCTAGCTCAGGCTGTGTAGGAGGTCTGAACAGATGATCATAATGGTGGTCCCTTCTGGCCTTATAAAACTAACTATTGTTTATTGAGAGCGAGAGAGAGAGGATGGTCTGGTGTTAGAGCCACGGGCTGTGACTGGGGCACCTGGATTCAAACCGTGCCTCTATCATGGACATCTGGCCTCACCTGAGCCATCACTTAGTTTATCCACTTCCTTATCTATGCTCATCTTGCTGGGATCCTGTGATGCCAGCTGACTTCCTGCCCTTCGGGCAGGGGGCTGGACCCAATGATCTTCCAAGGTCCCTTCCAGCCCTGATGTCTGTGAAATCATCTACATGATGAGAGCCTTCCTTTTGCCTGTGTAGGTTGTGAGCAGGTCAAGGTAAGCTAGTAGCCAGACACACACTGTATTAATGCTACTGGAACAAGACCTATCCTTTCCCACTGCACACAGCAACAGAAATGCCCAAGGTTACATTGCCCACACCAAACCTTGGACTACTCTATTAGGACCCCTTTGTTGCACAGCTTCCCCACATACCTCACTCCATATATCCTTTGCCTTTTACACCCATTTTCCCATTTCAGGACTTCTTTTAAGGCCACCTGCTGTTCTCAGAGCAGGTGTAACCATAAGTTTTCACTGGCAATAGCTACGTAGGCAAGAAACATAAAGAAATTAAACTTTCCTTCCCCACTGGCAGTATCTCTCTGCCAGCAAAACTCTTGGCTTAGGCACAGCTGTGGTAATGAAAGACTATTGTTGCTTTCAGAGAAGGAGTGCAATTATCCCAATAGTAAAAAAACCTGTTAGTGGCATGCTTAAAAAAAAAAAAAAAAAAAAAAATTGTTATGCCCCAGGTCAAATTAGCCAGATCAAGTCCAAATCCATTTCAATCATTCAGAAACCATATGTGGCCCTGCTACTGGCAAATATCCTCCACCCCAGCCTGGGGTTTCAGCTACTTCCCAATCCTTTGGCAGGTTTGGATGCCCGGAGGCTTGGAGTTTGGATGCCCCTGAGTTTCAGTTGTCCTCAGGCATATGGCTGCAGGAGCAAACTAAGGAAAAGTCTCCCATTTCCATAACATTGGCGTGCAGCCGACATCATCCCACTGGAAGCTGGCCAGAGGGAAGCTAACTGTGGTTCTTTCGTAGGGAGTCCTATCCGCAAGCAGACGAGGGTGAAACCCTCCACCACAGTGCCATTTTAATTGCATCATCTTGGTCATGGGATTAATTTTTTTTTTAATTCTCCATATTTCAAGTCAAATTTGCCAAAACAAATTCCAAATCCAAGTCATCCCAGAACTGTAAGTGGCCCTACTACTTACTGGCTAACATCCTCCACCCCCATCTGGGTCTTCAGATGTTTCCAAAACCTTAGGCGGGCATCTTACTTACAGGCCCACGGCCAGAGGTCTCTGAGTTTTGCTCGCCCTCAGATGTAAAGCCCCAGGGGCAAGCCAGGGAGGAGTCTCCCTTTTCCATAAAGCCGGCTTAGAGTCAAGACCTTCTCACTCCAGCAGCTAAGTGGGAGGCTTAATTACCTTGGCACGTACCATCCCCATGCCAGGGATTAGTATTCCCTGGTGCAGCTAGGAAGCCCACCTCTGTGGCCACGGGGTTTCCCTTGTTAGGTAAGCATAGACTATACTTGATCTGAGCCTTGAAGAGGCTGAAAAGCGACCTTGGTCATGGGATTTCTCCATCTTCATGATGGGGACTCTACTGATATAGCTATAGAAGCATAGCTGTAGCAGAGGCTCTCTGGTGCATTCGATATTGGCCTTTGGTAAGCCAATGCCACCACCTCAAGCCTCCCCCCCCACCCCATCTTCCAGCAATAGGAGCCCCACTGCAAGCTACATTGGCTCCATGTTGCACAGCACATACTACCCCTTTGGAACAAGAGTGCCATGGGGCAGGATGGAAAGGCTGGGGTCTATGAAGCTGAGGGCCAAGGGTAAGTGAAAAAACAAACTACCTCTTAGGTATTTCAGAGTAATTGATGAGCTTGTGCTATGAAAGCCAAACCCCACTCTTCAACACACTGAAAGCCCTCCGAGTCTCCTTTCAAGCAGACTAAATCAGTTATAAGCAGTGAGAAATGCAGTGATACTACTGCATTCTTCTCTAGTCACAAGGCACGTTGGTACTCTGGCATCTTCCAAGGTAGACATTGGGGTCTTTTTTGGCACTCTTGCCGAAAAATGCTGCCTACCCCTCCCCTAGAGGATAGGCTGGCAATCCAGGTCGACCTCAAATAAGCTTACGAAGTAGGGGGATCAAAACTTGATGGCATCAAACACTGAGAATGCAAGGTGCTCCATCTTGGGAGGAAAAACCCACATCACACTTATAGGCTTGACAGTGCAACACTCACTAGCACCACAACCAAAAGATAGACCACAAAATGAACATGAACCAGCAATGCAATGCCGCAGCCGGCAAAGCAAACGAAGCTTTGGCTTGCATCTACCGACCTCTCTCAAGCAAGACCCAGGAAGTTATCCTCCCGCTTTACTCAGCCTTAGTGAGACCACAGCTGGAACACTGTCCAGTCCTAGGCTCCACAATTCAAAAAGGATGTGGAGAAGCTTGAGAGAGTCCAGAGGAGAGCCACGTGCACGATTAGAGGACAAAAGAGCAGGTCTTACGTGGACAAGCTGAGAGACATGGGACTCTTCAGTCTGGAGAAGCACAGGCTCAGAGGTGACTTGGTGGCTGCCTATAAGTATATAAGGGGGGTGCACCAGGAACTGGGAGAACATCTGTTCACCAGGGCAAGACAACGTCCGATGGTCACAAAATGCTGAAAGACTATTCTAGGCTGGACATGAGGAAAAACTTCTTTACTGTACAAGACCTCAGGGCCTAGAATAGACTCCCCCCAGAGGTTGTGCAAGCACCTACTCTGGCTACTTTAAAAACCCCAAAAACAACAAAATAAAAAACACTCAGATGCCTATCTTGCTAGGATCATTTGACCCCTGCTGACTTCCTGCCCTTTGGGCAGGGGGCTGGACCTGATGATCTTGCAAGGTCCCTCCCAGCCCTAATGTCTATGAAATCTCTCAAGGCGCAAGCATGCAGCAACAGTGGAATGGAGACACATTCAAGCCAAAAAAGCATTAGCATGCAAAACAGTATAGCACAAAGGAATGGTTAACTTCTGTCACTACTCATTCCTCACAATGCTTCTGTAACTTGAGAGAACACCAGGTACATTTCACAGAAACTGGAAGAGAGGTTAAATGGCTTGCCCATGGTCACTCAGGAAGTCAGCGGCAGAGCCAGAATTGGAAGACAAGACTATGCTAATCTCCCTCCCCAGAGAGAACAGCACCGAGAAAGATTCAATACTGCAGAGGTACCTGGATGACACCTAGACCGTGCTGGTAAGTGGCTGCTACAATCCATGCATTGTGTCCCCCATATGAGGATGTTTCTAATCCTCATTCTGTAGGTCTTTATACTGCCCTGCTTTATAGGGCAATTACTAAAAGGCTGCTTTCTCTGCCCACCGTTGAAGAGATGCATACAAATCTAGCTGTTTAGGTAAAAACATTTATCATAAGCCTCTAGTGCTTTCAGCTTTTCCAACGCACATTGTTAATTGGAAGACCATAGATGCACACAATTATCTTTTATTATGAAAAACAGGTAATTCTACCTCAAAACTGACTTCTAGCAATAATCAAGGGAACTATCCACAGAGGGGCACTGTTGCCCTCCACATAGGTGAAGTGTTATGGTGATGAGTTCTGGGTTGTTTTTTTTTAAATTGCTGACATGGAAAGAGTAGTGAAACAGTCATTAAAAGTAAATCTGATGGAGATTAATCTTCCCCTTGCAAACCCAGCCAGCTCAGAAAAAAAAAAAAAAAAAAAAAAAATGCTAGCAGCAAGGATTGCTCAGCTTTTTTTGCACTGGCTTCAGTTTGCTGGTCTGTGGAGTAATACTGTGAAACCCTGTTTTAAGGGCACTGCAGATTCCAGGCACGTGGGGCAAATGAAAATTGGCAGCAATTAAAACATTAAGCTGTTAGCTGCCAAATGTGGGAGAAGGGTTTATTTCCCTTCCTCCCAGTCTCCCCTAACCTAAACAGCCTGCCAGGAAGATCAATTCAGAGGGAAATTTGCTAATTTTTCTTACAGCTCCTGCCAATCAGATCAGCACATCTTCTCAGTGCTGAGCTAGCCCCACACGTCCATCCAGTCATCATCCTGTCCCTTTCATACTCAAGATTCTTAACACAGAGTTTAAACCAGTATTTCCCAGTTCTAATAGCCAAATTGTTCTTCTCCCCACCCCAAAAAAGGGTGCCAGCAAGTCTTTCTGTGGACTTTTGGTATTGGTTAAGATGGCAGCTCTTACCAAGGGCAAAACAAGAGGCTTGCATGTGCTGGTGGCTGGTCCGATTTCAGCATGGCTCTTTGCCTCAGTTTACAGGCAAACATTTTATACAGCAAACACCTTTTGTACAGATTACAGGATACTAAAACAGGCTTAAAAAAAGTTTTATTTGCCCATAGTGTCCCCCCCAACCCACAGATCAGACCCTCAGAAGTCTTGTCCTGGCCAGCAACCTGTACCTAAGGAAGGGAAATAAGAGCATCTTGTGGAAGTGCTTTCTTCGTATTGATCCTGGATAGAGGGTGAAAGGTTAGTCATTGAGCAGCTGTTTCTTTTTTGTTGTGTGGAAGCTTTCAATGTGATCAACAGTTCCCAGGCAGGAAACTGGCTCCACAAAAGGAGGCCAAGTCTGTCTGTGAAGAATGTCTTGCATTTGAAAGCTTGTCTAACTTTATCCCAATTACACAATTGGTCCAATAAAAAAAAAAAAAAGACTACCCTAAGTCCTCCCCTGTGAACATTCATATGCATGAAATGCTAACTAAAAGTTAAAGCTTAATCAAGTGTCAGGCTTCAGGATACAAAACACCTCAGCATAACGGTTAAGAAGGGATCCCATCCCAGAATGCAGTGATGGCAGACCTTGGTGGCTTAAGTCTGTTACTGTGGACGAAAGCTGCAGCCATCTTTTACAGTTGAACAAGGTTCTTTACATCTGCCTGTCCTTAGACCAACACAGCTACAACCACCAACCCTTTACAGTAAAAGGCTCACAACCTTGTCTATTAGGACCAGGCACCCATTCCGGCTGGAGTATGAATGGGTGTTTGTTGCTACAATTCCCCTCTGCAGGTATTGGAGTCTCATCCCAAGAGGTAGTGGATAGAAAGCGAGAACAGTATTACAACATCTTAAGTCATGCAGTATGTGCACCATTAAAATAACCTCCGTTATCCAGAACACCAGTCCATGCTGGCAGGTGTAGTGGATGCGGTTACCTTCTGGTGTTAAAAAACAGTGCTTTTTAAATGCCATACAGGCAACTGCAGCATGTTTGAGAGGAGAGGTTCCCACTAACCACAGCAGCGTCCATCCAAAGAGATTCCCCCCTCCCCCCCCATCTAGGGACCCCACTGAAACAAAACCCAGAAGCCAAGGCATACAATACTCAGACCTTGGAGCATGCTGTCCACGTGGATCAAGTCCTTAAGAGAAATGCCAGCTCACTGCCACTAGCCAGATTGAGACAGAAGAGGAAAAGATGGCATACAAGATATTAGGAGAGAGGTCTCAAGCCTTTCACCACAACAGGAACAAGAAGTGACCGAGTCAAAGTGAACTCTACACAGGAAGGCAGAGAACTCACTGCACAGCCATGAATATGCAGGGCGCAGATAACCAAGCCGTCTTTTACCTAGAAAAAAGAAGTGCCAGGAGCCCTTCAGCCGATACCCAAGGAAAGGGCCTTCAGCAGAGTGTGTGTATACACAGGTTATGATGCATCTCTTCCCCTACCCCTAGAAAGACTTTCTAGGAAACGAAACATGAAGCCACACCTTACTGGGATTGTTGTATGCTTTTATTTTACCTCACAAGAACACTACTGTTTGTTTGCAGGTACCTGGGGCTGCACTGCCAAGTTACAAGGCTCCACACATTGAGATGGGGGTGAAAGTGTTTTAAGCCCACAGTCACGAGGTCAGAGTGGGGCCTTTATACATTGTTCCAAGATGGTTTTTAATACAGAAACTCCCCCACAAGGACTGTTCTACAAAAGCAGAAGTGCTTAAGAGCAACAGATCAGAGCTGGGGAAAAACATACTAGGTGAAGTCATCTAGGGTGTCTTGGGTGAGAGGACCTGCAAACAGGTCTTGTTCCTTCAGCTGCCCTTCCTTCTAGTACAGGGAGTTGCGAGCTAATTAGGTGACTAGTGCTTTTATCCGGAACAGCAGCTGCCTGACAAGCTCAGCTTAGTTGATGCGGGGGTTCCTGAAGTTCCTGCCAGCAAAACGCGCCTTGCTGCCAAGCTCCTCTTCAATTCTGTTTGGGATAGAAACAGGTTTGAGTACAAGCAGAGAACATGGCACGCCTACCTGCAGAACTGGTGTGAAGCCCACCCCCCACGCAGCAGTGCTGCATTAGGGAGACTAACGTCCTCAGCTGTGCAGGCGGTGTCCAAATTCCTCTTGTGACATTGCTGCTGCAAACCTCACATTCAACCTAGCATGTGCTACCACTACTAGGCAATTTCAGAACAAGCCCACTCCCAATACTCAACTGCTTACTTGTAGACATCTGTATCAATGGTAGCATCCTCTTACATGCCCTTAAAGTTTAAAGTAAGGTGTTCTCAGCCTGTGTTAGCACATCCCTTGTTCTGCCATTGTAATGCTTGCTTCCCTGAACTATGTGAGATGCAGCAGAGCTGTAGCATAGAACAGCCAGAGGCCCAGCTGTCACATGAACATTATGTCTGGTTCCTAAAACAAGGCCACTACCTAGATTTTTATTTGCCCCCAGCCAGCCCTGGTCCAGTATGCTCCTTCCCATCCTCACCTCAGGATCTGGTTGTACTTAGCCAGACGCTCAGATCTACAAGGGGCACCAGTCTTGATCTGAAAGACAAGCATTGGGAAGTTAGTTCCTATTGGGCTAAATATGAGCCTGCCAGGAAAAAGAAGTCAGGACTGAATTCCTGTCTTATGCTAGAAATGAGGGGAATCTTATTCCTGTAGACACCATGCTAAGCTGCCCCTGCTTTCTGCCATATAAAACTAGTAGTAAGACTAATGATGGACCTTAAACAATTAGTGAATCAGCAGCTGATATGGAGTAGTCACAGATTTATTAGCGATGCCACAAGGAAATCTCTTAGCTTATGAAGAGAGAGGAATTCTGGTATATTTCTTTAGCGCTTCTAGTTAGACCTCCATACACAAGATTAATGTGGGGGAGGTGGGAGTGGAAGAGCCCGTGTATCAGATGCTACTAACCTAGCCCATTTACTTACTATCACAGGGAAAAATCATTTCAGGTTTAGATACTGACCTGTCCAGTGCAGAGACCAACCACCAGGTCAGCAATGAAGGTATCTTCAGTCTCTCCAGAACGGTGACTCACCATCACACCCCAGCCATTGGACTGGGCAAGCTTGCAGCTAAAGAAAGAGAGTAAGATAACAATAAGAGCCTGTGCTACAGAACCACTGCTGGACAGTCTACATTTGTCCAGAGGCTATGAGTGCCAAACAAAGTTCCTCCCATGCAGTTGGTACATTTTGCCCCAAGTGTTACAATGGGCTGCTAATTATCAATAGTTATTCTTATTCTGGGAAGAGACTGTCTAGCCCATTATCACTTAATGACTTGTGGAATGGGAACAGGCTGTAAAGAGCATTTCATGCAATATACTTTAGTTCTGCATTTATCAGGACCCAGGGAAAAGTCATTTGTTAGTCTGCAACTTGTGTTGCATTTATTTTTCAAAGGAGCTCTTGTTTAAATCATTTTGCCACCTTTTTGAGAACTCTGCAAAGAATAAAGTTGGTTTAAATTTCCACTCATCAACAGTACAGCTTCAGCTACTGCTTGGATAGATTCTACTCAATTAAGCAGCAGCTGCAGTGTGCCAACAGGAGGAAATCTGTGCATGTTTGTCCTTTTCAGGGCTTTTATTAGCTAAGAACCCCTGTTGGCCTTACTGGCTAACCCTTCTCTGTGTGAAGAACAGGGGCAGAAATGCAAGGGTGAGACTTACGCTTGCAGGGACTCGGTCACACTGCCAATCTGGTTGACTTTGAGCAACAGGCAGTTGCAGGCTTTCTCGTCCACCGCCTTGGCAATGCGCTTAGGGTTGGTTACAGTCAGGTCATCACCGACAACCTGGATGTCCACACAGGCAGTGAACTTCTTCCAAGCTGCCCAGTCATCCTGGTCAAAGGGATCTTCAATGGACACCACTGAGAGGAGAAAGAAAGTCTGCCTTTTAGTTAGAATAAGTGAATCCGCAGGCACTTGGAATACCACCGAACAAGGCCTGGTGATTATGAAAGCAGAGAAGCTTAGGGGCAAAGCCCCGAGTTATGCCTCATGGTTCTGCCAATGTGCTTCTTCCCCACCCCTCCTAATTCTCTGGACATGAGTCTGCATTACAAGCTATCTAACAGGATCCACAAGGGACCCAACTAATGGCTTTATACCCAACCCCAGGCAGAAGATGACAGGCCATTCTCTCGAGCTATTTAAATTCCACTTCCAATATTGGTATAGTTCTATCCTTGGCCATCTTACTACAGTGCACATAGGCCTAATGGTTTTCCCTTGGCAACTCCTTTATCAGATCACCATTCACTAGCCAGGTAGCAAGTACCACTCACCAGGGTAGTTCTTGACAAAGCTCTTGTACAGGTCAGCCAGCTGGTCATGGGTGATGTATCTGCTGGGGTCATCAGGAGACTTGAAGTCCAAGTCATACTTTCCATCACGGTAAAACTCAGAGGCAGCCACGTCCATGCCAATGACAATCTTGTCACTGTAGCCAGCCTTGTTGATGGCATTCTTAAGTAGCTCCAGAGCTGAAAAGTTTGAGCCTGGGTTAGTGTGTTCCTCCAAAACTTTAATGCTTATTTCAATATTGTGCATGCGTCTAAACCTTAAGAGGACTCATGCGCCACTTACAGAAAACCGCATGGCGGCCTTCAACACCACTGAGCATGGACACGAATGTGAAAACGCACTTCCACTTGAAGGATCCACCTCCAGATCCAGACAGTTTACAGTAGGTGGTGGCAAGCACCCAGACCCTGCAAAGTATGCCATTTACAGCAGTTTGGAGTGGTAAATTTAGCTTGCTCTGTGGTGGGGCAAAACAGGATTCTATTTCCCTCCTTCCTCTCACAACCCAAGGGCTGCAGTTGTGCTCTTCCCTGCCCCACCCAGCCCCACAATACCAGCGGCTATTCCTGACAGGAGGCCTGGCTGCAGAGCCCTTTGGTACACAGCACCACTTGGCTGCCTGAAAAGGGGACTGCTGGGTGATCATCATGAGACAGAAATAAGACCCCCATCACTCCTCCCAGACATTGAGCCAAGTGGCAGCTGCACCTGATTATTTACAGTAACAAGCTTCACACTGTATTTGATAAGAGTAAAGCAGTGTTGGTGGTAATCTAGAGTGAGCTGCAAGAGAATTAGCCAGAAGCAGTACTGATTTCCAGATGGAACTTAACAATTCAAGACGACTCTAATAATTAACACAGTTCTTTAGGGGGCAGGGGAAGAAAAGGCAGGAGGATAGGGAAGAATAAAGTTAAAATTGACTGATCTTATCAGTTAGCGTTAAGGAGAAATGGCAGCTTTTGGGATACAGAGAGCCCCTGGATGTTTGCTCAGGCACCTCAGCAGAACACCATTTTAGAAGGCAACTGTGGACTCTGTGGCAAACAGCTTTCTGGTAGTACAGGAGCGTCTTTAGCACCCTACTGGATGCTAAGTGGCTCCCCTCCTCACTGCGTGGCAGATGACTGCTGCATGCTGCTAGGCACAGGTGAAGGCACTTTCCACATTGCTGGAAAGGTGGCTTTGCTCCCAGAGGCTTGTGCTGCCTCAGCAACTGAGGCACTGGAACAGAGGTCTGTTTGTTCCACCCCTTCACTCCGCTTGTCAGGTTGCATGCTGCCAAAAAGTAACTTAAGACATCCCCTTCACCACAAGGGAGGCAGGGTTAAGGGCAGACCAGCAACAGCAAATTCTCTTCAGTGCAAGCTAAGTGTTCACGCCCAACTGAGATGGATGTTAACATGTTTACCCCTTTCTAATCCCCCACAATGCTCCTGAGCAGAACATGGCTGTCCTCCACAAAGGCAACACAGGAATGAAGTTGCAGTGAGTCACTAAAACCCAAGCTACCTTGTTCAGCTGCACAAGTTCATGGGATGGCTCTATTAGTTACAATCCAGGCAGAGCCCAGGGAGATTCTGATAGTGGGAAGCCTGGTCTTGTGCAAGTGGCAGTAAATAGTACCCAGTACATCAAGTTTATCCCAAGAAAGCTGTAGGAGACTGGACTAGCTGATGTGTAATTCAAAGTCCATCAAAAAGGAACAGCAAGGACAACAGTCAAAGAGACTGTGACAATAGTCTAAGAGATTTAGAGCCTGTGCTCTGCCAAAGCAAGTTCAGCCCTGCTGCCACTGGTATGTGATACCAGAGTTTTACTCCCCAAGCTCAACTCTGCTTTTTTACCTTCTTTGTTCTCCAGGATGTTGGGAGCAAAGCCACCCTCGTCACCCACGTTGGTCGCATCCTTTCCATATTTCTCCTTGATGACATTCTTCAAGTTGTGGTAGACCTCAGCACCAATGCGCATGGCTTCTTTGAAGCTCTCAGCACCAACAGGAAGGATCATGAACTCCTGCATGGCCAGCTTGTTGCCAGCATGGGAGCCACCATTGATCACATTGAAAGCCTTGGAAAGGAAAGGAACGGAACAGGGGTCAGGGTCAGCTCTCTGTTAGGAACACTGAACCTTCCATTTTTAGCCACAACCAATATAAACCTTACTTAAGTGGTTTCGTATGATGCTCCTTTCCCTTCACAGGCAACAGTCTGCTGTCCAAACCAGCTGCTCCTTTGGGTCCAATTCTTGGCTAACCAAGGTCAGTGCCAACGCAGGTAATGACTCACAGGCCTTACTCCTGCCCTCAAGTCCCCAGGCTGTTGGTTCACTCACCCTGGACCCTTCTCACTGTGCACTGAAGGCTTACTCATTTCCCTAAATAGCGCACCAAGAACATTGCAGCACAAGTCTTGTGACAGTCTGCTTTATCTGCACCCTCAACCACAGTTTAGGTTCTGAAAGCGAGTTTTAGCAAGAGACCCTTTGACCAAGCTATTAGTTGAGCTCTTCTCCAAAGTCAACAGTACTGTGCTGATGCACCCTGCTGCAGCTTTGGTGTCATTCGGGGGGAAGGAAGTAGATTATGAGTAGCCAGTGAGAAGCAAGAGTCCCATAATCTTGCAACGCCACACTCTCTGTCCTTCTGGCATTTTGGAAAATCCCTTCCCACAAAAGTAAGAAAGGAACATCAGGAAAGCAGCAAAACTAAAGACTTACAGGAACTGGCAGGATGACTTCAGAATTCCCAGCAAGATCAGCAATGTGACGGTACAGGGGTACACCCTTCTCAGCAGCACCAGCTTTGCACACGGCCAGAGACACACCCAGAATGGCATTAGCACCAAACTTGGCTGGAACAGAATAGGGAAACTGTCACCTGGTGTATTATACAGATCAAACCCACCTCACCTCAGAGGAAGTCAGCTATGTTAATGGGATTATGCCTTTAATTTTATAATCTATAAATGAGCCAGTGTTTGAGCCACTGACCACAACCTAGGCAGTCTCAAGCCAAGCTCCCTTCTTTGCTCTCACTTGGTTCAATTCCATTTACTGAGGGGCTTTCCTTATTTCTGAACAAATTCTGTCCCATGGACCGATGGGTTACCAGCACATAGAGCCCACAGTCCTATCAGTAGACTAGTAAAAGGAGTAGGCACCTCCTTTATCAATGACTATTCCTGTGGGCCATTAGGGATCATGGTAAAGTAGCGAGGGCCATGGCGCAGAGCAATGATTCCCAACCAGTGTGCCAGGGCACCCTGGAGAACTACAAGTGCCATTAAAGGGTGCCTCACAGTGTGAGGAGATGAGCAGATGAGCCAACTAGATGAATGAAGCCTCAGGCTTGAGCCTCCATTGCCCACAGCCCCTCTGCAAGGAGCTAAGCTCATTTCCCCAGGTAGGGGACACGGACAGTTCTGACTACTGCTCAGAAACTTCACTGCCTTCACACCACAATCCAGGACACGCTCGCTGCCAAGCAAGCAAGTCTGCAGAGCAAGTGTCACTTACACTTGTTCTCTGATCCATCCATTTCCAGCATCAGTCGGTCAATCTTCTCCTGCTCCACAACATTGATGTTCTACAGAAGGGAAGGACAAGGTGAAACCCCACTGAGAAATAAAGCCATACTGTGTCACCTGCCAGCCTGTGGATTTCTTCACCGCCTCAATTCCAAGGGCCGGTATTAGCTGGAGGCCTAAAGAGGTGCAAAGTTTGCAACTCCCAGTCATTTACAGTCCCAGGAGGACAACTTTGTATGCAATGGCAGAGCAGGAAAGCCATACTATATGAATGGCTACTGGCTTCTAGTTCGGTATAAACTGTAATCAAGTAAACCTGGATAAGCTTGAAGAGGCAGGTAATAAACCCCACCCCCCCAACCACCCCTGCTGAGCCCCAACTGCATTTCTTCCAAGCTCTGAAGGAAATTCTTAATCCCCACTTTAGTCAAGTCAGCCTTCCCACCTCCATCTCCACCCCAACCCAGGAGAGGGACAAGTGAAACTGCATATTCCTCATTTAGACTGTAAATAAGGATGACTGACTCGAGTTCACTCAGATTTTCACACCCAGCATACGCTTTCCCCCTCATTCTAACTTTTTTGACTTGTCTCCAGAGGTTGTTACCACTGCAACCACATCACTTACTGTGGATGCTACTGAAAAAATAAGCTGGCTTGGATAACTGACTCTGAGTCAAGCCAGGCTGATAAACTACGTTGAAACTGAAATCCCAGTCTTTAAGCTTCTAAGAACCAAGTATTACACAAGATGGGTTTTGAGTTTTTGGCATGAGGAGCGAGTGTGCACTGAACATTCACAAGGTGGATCGGTGTGCTGCAAAATACAGATGTTGCCACCGACTAAGTCAGACATTTTGGGTAACTCTGGGTTATAGCTGCACTGAGTGGATGCTGTTATTGTCCTTAGAAGGGAGCTTGTTCTCATGCACTCGCACAAAGGCCAGCTACTTATCAGTAAAGGACCATCATTTAGGGAGGCAAAACTAGTTACTACTGGGAAATGCTGTATTTGCATTAATTGGTGTTAGTTAAATAATGAATGCTCCTACCTTGCTAATCAGTGCAGGTGCAATTGTTTTATTGACGTGCTCAACAGCTTTTGAGACACCTGGAAGGAACAAGCACATCAAATCACTGATCAAACACAGGCCAGGCAGGCATTAATAGATGATCACTAGAGAGAAATCTGACCCCAACCACCCCATGTCATTCTTTCCCACCCATCAAACCTTGGTTTTCAATGCCAAATCTAAATGCTTTCAGGACATGAGCTCAGGTATGTGGCAAGTTATATCATGGAAAATAGCCATCATCTAAGAATGCCTGCTGGAAGGTTAGTTTGCAAGACCATGCACTGGAGAAATCTGTCCATGTGACAGGCTGCAATGAAACAAGCATCCATTACCTGAGTACACAATGCTGGCGCCAGGAACTCGTTAACATACTTAACAGCTCTGGATACACCTGACAGAGTGAAATGGACAAGAGTAAAGGAAGAGATGAAAGCCCATAGAAGAACAAAGCAGACCATGCAGGAGGAGGAAGAGGAAAAAAAAAGGTCAGAGGCCAGCCTGGGAAGGACTGCCGCCATCTCAGGCTAGCAGAATGCCCTATCCTCAGCAGCAGATAGAAGCAAAGAGGTCACAAGACAGCGCAAGTTATTCATCTCCAGCCAATCCTGGTCGATTATGCCCCCCGGCATCTTGCCCAGTTCCACAATCCACTATGAAATTTGCAGCACTTCAGGCCTTCATTGGCTGAACATGGCAACTTTCAGGAAAGACCTCCAGGATCTTTAAGTAGCAGGGGTGGGAAAGGAGGCAAGGGAATGGGGATTTAAGAAAGGGGCCAATTTTTATTTGTTTAAATATCTGCAGCCAGGTCATGTCCTGCACATGGGTGCAGGTAGCAGAGTTCTGTCCTTGGGTGACGCAGCTGCCTGCCAGTACAAGGTGCTGCCCATGCACCAACATTTTCCTTTGATGGACAAATGAATGAAAGGAGGAAGACAGATGCAGGATCAGCACACACAGCCATGCTACTTCTGTACACAGCTAGAATCAGCCCAGCTGTTCAACCCAGAATCAAAACAATCCAGCAAGTCAGTTATGCCTGCAAAATACAGAGCCTGTCATTACAAGAGATCAGTCCCCCAAATCCGTGATAGACTGCTTTTTCTCCATCAGCACAGGATATAGAAAAATTCAGCAGCACACCCCCCTCCCCCCCCTTGTGATGAGGGCTCTCAAACAAGATGCAAGCTAGTACCTGGTACAAAAGGCTCCTTTGTTTAGAGGACATTGAGCAAGCCCATTAAATAAAACTGACTAAGAATAGCGAAGGCAGATTCAACCTGCATTATTTAACAGAGGCTCTTGCCTGCCATCTGCTCAAAGCTTCAGCCTAATTTCCCTTCATTCTTTATTGGAGATCTGAAAGCCTGTTGCTCCCGCATCTCATTCCTTGCCCGACACAACAGTCTTCAGACAGGCTTGCTAGCAGTAGACATTGATGTAATTTCAAGCAGACAGCTGGGGCTCCATACACAGAATCGCCAGCAGCAACAGATAAGCCCTCAAAATCCTAGTTGCACAGAGAAATATCTGGCTTCCCCTCCTTACCTAGGAGTGCTTCCAAGCACTTGATGTGGCTAAATTTGAGACATCAAGTCCTTCTGTTCTACCAGAGGGGCTCCAAGTCTTGACCAGCTGGGAATTTTTTGCATTCCCATGTTTATTGTTATGCTTTTGGGCCAAGCTCTTTTATTATTTTAATTGAAGAGCATAATCCAATGAAGATCCCAGTTCTTTCCCAATATGGATATTGCATTATATTGGGATCTAGTTCCCCCTGGATAGTAACCACGTCTCAAGTGAAAACCAACAACGGTTTAATCACTCCTGACTCTGATACACAGCAGGAATACCCGACTCCATGTAGAATAAACAGCACCATGGAGGCCTTCAGCGATTCTAAATATACATGATCCCCCCGCCACCCCAGAGTAATGGAAGTAACAGATATCAATGTACAAACCTCACCAGTGCAAATAATGTTAAGTGATTGCATTAATTACTCAAACTGACAGGCTATTACAGCCACAGGAAAGAAACAGCTTTGCACCCCTGAAGGAGACAGGTTTATAAACCAAGCATTTCACTGATTGTGGGCACTTTCACACTTGTTTACAGACAAAACTGCACAAATGCACAGGCTCTAGTTATCACTTGGCAGTTCCCTCCAAGTCACCATGATCAGGACTGCAGTAGCTCATGATCATACTTTTTGCAGGCCCATCCTAAAGACTGCAATTCGAAAGCTAACTTTGCCCTCTCCGCAAGATAAGCTCCTGCCCCAAACAAGATGGAGTTGACTAAATGCAGCTGTTCTTTGAACTGGACAACATCTGCAGAGAATCTGGAGCACAACAGGCAAGCTTCCTTTTAAAATTAGTTCAGCATCCCCACCAGCTGCTTTGGATTGCAGATTCCATCAGTAGGAAATTTTAGTTTTTCTTCCTCAACTTGATACCAGACTGTACAGATTGCTACCAAATGGTTCTGGGGACAGTGTTTTCAGCACTCAGCCCACAAGCTCTCTCCAGGCTCTACACAGTCATCATTCCACTAGCTAGCAAATCTGGATAATGAGCTCTTAGACTGGGTGGCTTGAATCCCCATCATTCAGCACCTGTTCTGTGCTCCACAAAGGGTTCTCTTGTGTGAAGTCACATGCAGGGCAACACAAAAGCTGACTGATGAAATAGCTTATTGCATACCTTGAGATCCAGGACCAGCTAAACAGGAGCGGCTGAGCTCTGTATACTCACCTAGGCAAGCACATGCATTTAAGGTGCTTGCTGTTGCCAGCTTTAGCTGGCCTAGAGCTCTGAGAACACAGCATCAGAGCATTTCCATGCAGCAATTCAACCCAACTTTCTGTTAAAATGACTTCATGTAGGCCAGTAACCATCACATTAATGCACAGCAGGGAGGATGGGATGGAGGGTCAAGCAGCTCTGTTGTGATCCAACAGGAGGCAGCTGGCACAAGAACTGGCGCTCTAATACTGGCAGCAACATGTCCTGCACATCAGCTCAGGCTGGACACTGCAGAGAAATAAGTGAGTTTGGGGTTTTACCTTTTCCCATGAAGCGAGTCTTGTCATTGTCACGGAGCTCCAGAGCCTCATAGATTCCAGTTGAGGCACCACTTGGAACAGCAGCTCTGAACAGACCTGATTAAAACAGAAAAAAGGTATGCAACTCACAGGGAACTGGATCCCAAGGAGCCTCGTGTGCCTGGGCCACTAATGCGACATCACTAGAGATACCCTCTTCACACTGGGATCTCCTTGCTGAATCAGGAAACTTTCCTCCCTAATAGAACTTCTGACTATATGATTAACCCATTAAGACAGCTTGGCTTGTGGAAGATGGGCTGGATTAACAACCCCCCCAAAAAAACAAACAAAAACAAACCAACCAACCAACCAACCAACCAAGAGTTTGCCGCCTCTGTGTCTGCAGCAGACACGGGCTCTCCATGACTCATAGGCAGATGGATAAGCTACCCATATGTCACTAAGCAATGGAGGCATCTAGCAGAGACTGGCAACTGCCTCAAGTTAGCCAGAGAAGCATCACTTAATTCCTATTAAAGAAGATCCCTGCCAGGGTTTACTCAATACAGAGAGTGCAAATACAATTTTTGGCTCCTAGCAAAAGCAGAAGAACCATTTCAGACTAGTCCTGATGGGGTAGGTCATGCTATGGATTTGCCCACTGCCAGAACGGTTTTCTAGTCATTTAAAAGTTGCCCCCTCAAGCTAAGCATAAGCTCCAGGCACTCCACTGTCCTTGCTGAGATCGCTCTACATAAGCAAACAGGGGATCACTCGCTTTAGAAATAAGGAGTCCACTTGGATCCCACCGATCTTCTGTCCTCATCCCACTACACCAGGGAGATTAGTCTGGGACATCTCATTAAGAGAAGGCATTGATGTATTACAGCTATTGTAAGTGCTCATTCCACCAAGCCACCCTAGTATGGATCAGCACAATGGAAGTGTCAGATCTCATCAGATATGGGGCACCAAACAAAAAGAACCTACTAAGGAGCAGGAGCTGACCTTGCCGTGACCAACAGAGATGAAAGAGGTTAGATATGCAGCCCCAATTACAGCAAAGAAGCTGTCTAGCAGTGTCTAGAACAGGACTGGGCAATTATTTTGAGCGGAGGGCTGCTTACTGAGTTTTGGCAAGCCATCAAGGGCCACATGACAGGCAGCCAAGGGCAGATGGATATTAATTTTCTAAACTTTTTTAGGGGCCCCCATGAACTGGATAGAATGGCTTGGCAGGCCGCATCCAGCCTACGGGCCACATTTAGCCACCCCTGGTCTAGGAACATCCCACACTGAAATAGCAGTGTTGGAGCAAAAGGCATTGATAGATTTTTTTCCCTAGGCTTGCACTGCAGCCCGGGGCCTACAGTCGGCTAACTGCTGAGGAAGAGAGATTGCTCAACTACAGGAAGTGGTAGAGAGCACTTCTGAAGAGAAGTCAAAACTAGAGAGGTGAACTTGAGGTACCCTTTAAAAGGGAGGAGTGAGGGCAAGGCAGAGCAGAGGAGCAAGCCAAAACCACCGCTGGTGGCTGCTGAAGTATAGAGCCGAAGGCTGTTGCTTACACGGGGGCTTTCCCCCAGTTAGTCCTCAGTGATGTTCATCCCTGCTCCAAGCAGGGTAAGCTCCACTAGCCACACACAAAGCTGCCAGCAACAGCATACCAGCCCTCTTGAGGGTAGGTAGTTCATTTAAAGGCTACCCTCCTAGAGCCCCTGTTTTCAAGTTCAGAAATTCCCATGCAGGTTTGTAGGAGACATGGGTAAAAAGGTCTACTTCAGACTTGCTGGTAATCACAAAGCCTGCAGGGGAAGCTGTGCAAACTAAAAGCAAGCTTATTTAGTGCTCACTTTTCTGACACATGAGAAAATTATTAGCGCTTCCAAACTCATTAGGCAGCAGCTTGGACAGAGAAAGCATTATTAGTGGGCACATCAGCTTGTTCTAACACCCAAGCACAGGGCAGCAAGAGTCAAACCAGTAATGTGCTTTGTCTCCCTCCATCCAATTTCCCAAACTCTACTCATCACTTGCTGGCAAAGCTTGCAGCACAGGGAGGTTCTCAGCTCTGTGCACAGGACGTGACCATGAGCACACACTCACTGGAAACCCCACTGTCCATGCTCAGCTTAATTAGGCCAACAGAGTCCATCATGGGGAAATCGGGTGGAAGTTCTTCCTTGGGCTTCAATAGTCCATGTAGCTTAATGAGTTGATCAGGAGTAATAGTAAAAGCAGAAGAAAAACGTGAATGGGCAGACGAGAACCTCATGGTGTTTAACACCGATAAATGCAAGGTTCTCCACCTTGGGAGGAAAAACCTGCAGCACCCTTATAGGCTCGGCAGTGCTACGGTGGTTAGCGCTACAGAAGAAAGAGACTTGGGGGTCATCATTGACCACAAGATGAACATGAGCCTGCTATGCGATGCTGCAGCTAGTAAAGCGAGCAAAACACTGGCTTGCATCCATAGATGCTTCTCGAGCAAATCCCGGGACGTCATTCTCCCCTTGTACTCGGCCTTGGTGAGGCCGCAGCTGGAGTACTGCGTCCAGTTTTGGGCTCCACAATTCAAAAAGGATGTGGAGAAGCTTGAGAGAGTCCAGAGGAGAGCCACGCGCATGATCAGAGGTCAGGAAAACAGATCTTACAATGACAGGCTGAGAGCCACGGGACTCTTTAGCCTGGAAAAAGGCGCAGGCTCAGGGGTGATCTGATGGCCACCTATAAGTTTATCAGGGGTGACCACCAGGATCTGGGGGAACGTCTGTTCACCAGAGCGCCCCAAGGGATGACGAGGTCGAACGGTCACAAACTCCTGCAAGACCGTTTCAGGCTGGACATAAGGAAGAATTTCTTTACTGTCCGAGCCCCCAAGGTCTGGAACAGTCTGCCAGCGGAGGTGGTTCAAGCACCTACATTGAACACCTTCAAAAGTAAATTGGATGCTTATCTTGCTGGGATCCTATGACCCCAGCTGACTTCCTGCCCTTTGGGCAGGGGGCTGGACTCGATGATCTCCCGAGGTCCCTTCCAGCCCTAATGTCTATGAAATCTATGAAAGCCTCGCCTGTGGAGTACCAATTAGCACCCTTTCATACTTGGGGGAGCAGGGAGGGGGGGGCCTTGAAACTAAGAAGTGGAGACCCCATGATAATTTGCCAGCCACTGGTCTCAGTCTGCCAGCTACTACTAGATAGGTGCTGAAACCAGAGATTCTCCCTGGATAGGTTCCTGTGCAGCAGCCTCCACGCTACAGAGAAGCCTATTAAAATGAGAAATAGACACAAAAGGGCTGGAGGGAGAAACTCCCTGAGCCTACATCTTCCAAAATAAGCCGTAAGATTCAGGGGTTCTCTCGTCCTCCTCCCCCAGAACGACTCAGGTAACAGTAATACCATAAAAAGTTTTATACGCCAACCGAATACCATCTAGCTCTTCTTCCTTAATCTCTCTCCATGTAAGCCCATTTCACATCACCAGGAGACCCTGGCATATGGAGGGGACCACCTTGCAGGTGTGAGTTGTTTCTGGCCAGGAGTGTTGCACAAGTTGAGTTCAGAAAAAGAAAACTCACCTTTGTTGGTATAAAGATCTACCTCAACAGTGGGGTTCCCACGGGAGTCAAAGATTTCACGAGCGTGGACCTTGAGAACTGACATTTTGAATACCTGCAAAAAAGTACATATTAAGGAGGGAGAGACACAAAACAGAACCATGTGGTATCACCAAGTGGCATCACCAAGTGGCACCAACACAGTCAATATTGCTACTCCCTTTCTTTAGCAGACATAAGAAAAAAAGTTACAAGAAGTGAAGAGCAGTTATTTTTTCCTTTGCTAAAAAGTTTCTTCTCTGTGTTTTAGAAATAGTATAACTGGTTCATTTGGCCTGAAGAGCTTTCAGAAAGGTGGCAAAATGATTTACACAAGAGTTCCTTTGAAAAATACCAGCCCAGAGAAAAGTAAAGCATCCTTGATACACACAGGTAGTAGGTAAAGCCCCCTTATGGAAAAGCTTTGAAATGCAGAGGTTGCCAGTCCCATTCATTGTAGTCAAGGGCAAGTAACTTTAACAGCCACTTCATTGGTACTCCATATGGTATAGGTCTCATCTGCAGGTGCAGAGAACATAAAAGTTTCCATTTTCTCCATCCATGTCCCCCATTTGTTTTCCTGCATCAAGCACCTATCGCTTGTTCACTCTTACCTGTACAGAACAGTACTAATGGGCAGCCGTATACAAATGCTGATTTACATGGATCAAGGGATCAGTTTTGGTAAGTGCCTTTTCTACTCCAGTTACTAAATCAGCCATCACGTCCTCTAAAATCTGTCTCTATTTAAAGCTTTTCTGGTACCCAGCCACCTAAACAGAGCTAGCAGCACAGATTAACTAGGGTATACTAGAGTGAATATACCCTTCAGGTCTCCCTCCCCTGTGTTTCAAAGGGAGCCTCCAAAAAAAGATATTCTGGCATGCTTTTTCTTTGCATGTCTCAACCTATTAAGGGACCAAAGCTACCTGATGTATAACAAGCAGCCTGCAGAGTAACACTGCTCTAGCTGGGATGCTGAAAACCTCGCAGTGGAGAGAGCAATTCATCTGACAAGGGGAAAGGAAAGGGAAATCTCCCAGCCTTCATTGTTGCAGAGCTTTAAAGATATCTGCTAGTGCTGGGGAGCACAGCACATCAGTAACATGACAATAGCAGATTGGCTCTGCTCCTATTACGTGTCCTCAGCCTAGGATGCAAAGGAGAATAAATGCCATTTATTGCAGTTATGCAAGGCTGGACAGGTTTTAAACCAACTCCAGGAAGCAGCCATGTACAATGGTGTAAGCAACGAGGCTAGTTTCTACAAGGACTCCTTATCTAGAAGCATTTCCATCCCAGCCTGGTGGGGTCACTGCTTCTGGGAATGGACAAAGAGCCTCAAGGAGACTGCTAAAATACTGTGATTAGGGCTGTAACTGATGGTTCCCAGAGAAGGAAGGGGATCACCTCCCTCCCTGACTTCTGCTCCAGCATAAGGAGGCCATTTTGTTTCATCCCTTTAACTCAGTGAGCTGTCTGACTCATTCGGAAATGGGGGAGTGAGGAGCAAGGGGACAAGAAGCCTTTTTTATTGAGGGGGTTTTTTTTTGGGGGGGGGGGGGTGAGGAAAAACCAACCCCCACCTTTTTCTGCTCTGCTGCAAGAGCCACAGATTGTCAAAGTTCAGTCTGACTGTACAGCCATCTGTGGTAGAGACGCGATTGCACAAGTGTCCTGCAGCATGACAATCCTGACTTGTATCTCCTCTCCCCTCTATATTCCCTTGCCTTTTCCCCCAGGGATAGCTTAGGGCACACACTCCTCCGCCCGCCCCGATGTTTGATTGCTGATATGATGCAGTGTTTCCTTTCCCGGGGCCCAAAACCCTATAATCCAACTGAGGCCGCTTTTAAACAGGAAAGCTCATTAGGCTCTCCTATGGGCTGCATCTTACTTTCATTTTCAGGGCTGCAGTTCAATCAAAGAAATGATGTCCTACCTTCCAAGAGAGATGTCAGTTCACAAGGAAATGGAGCAGTGAACTTCTCCCTTGTACAAGCAGGTGACTGTTTCTCCTAAGCGTTTCTCACTGTGGCCATCTCATAAGGTCCCGGACAAGGAGGCACATTGCTCCAACGTCCTTGACAAAATGCCCTCCCCAAAGCCCCTCCCCTTCCTTAGCAGCCATGCAGTTTCCAGCGCTGCAGCGTTACACAACTGCACAGAGCCGTCTGCCGGATAGTTTGCCCCAACGCGGCTCAGGTGCCTCCTGCCCCGATTCACTCGACCTCAGCTGTGAAGGGGAAAAGAGAACAAGCGCCACCGCAACCGAGGTGTGCTCCAGCCTGCCTGACTTCATGGTGCTGGCTGCGTGCCGGGGAGAAAAGACTCTAGAGAAGCCAATATCTACAAAAGGATTTGGAAAGCAGAAATGTTCCTGGAGTCTATTCAGTGCTTGGAGATGGAGCCATGAATATGAAGTCTGCACAGAGGCAGCTTTATATCTTAGTAGTTATAAAAAAAAAAAAAGGAGGGGAAACACTGGGCAACTAAGTTGCTCCTGATCTATCCACAGGGTCAATTTTCCTATTAGGAAGACAGGAAAAGGCAGGCAGGGAAACGCACGCTAGGCTGGGACTTGGGGTGTCCCGAATTCTGTCACATCAAGCCTCTCAGATGTCTTATGTCCCACCCAAATTCTGGTGCATGGGGACAGTACATGACACAAGCAGCTGGCATGGCCCATTAAGCTAATTTCAACCTCAGGACTAAACAGATTGAAGAGACTTTTAGGCCGCATCTTCATTGCCAAAAAAGGGAAGGATTTTGTGGCTAACTTGCACTTGCTAAATCACTACGCAAATGCCCCTCTTCTGGTAAGGAAATATGGTCAAAGATGGACCCAGCCACTCGTTGCTGCTCAATACGACAGCAGTCGATGAAGCAGTCTGAAGCGCGAGGGCATGTCCATGGCAGAGTCCTGCCTCTCTACAGGGCCCAGGTTTTGTTATGCAGCCACCAGCAGTTTGCTTGAACTTCCACTTGGTGCTGAACAGGATTTCCTGGAGGTTTGCAACCTCACCTACACCAGGTAATGAGCAAATGCAGCAAGGCGAGGTCCTGATGCATTGCTTCCACAAGATAAGATTCATAGACCAGTACGACCTTAGCCAGGACTCCTTCAGATCCCACCTCTCAACATACAGCACGTGGCTCGCTCATTTGTATGCCTTCCATGCAATGGCCCTTAGGACCATGCTTGGCACCCAGTCTGGCAGGGAATGCAGAAGTCAGGAAATGCCCAACTGTTCAGAGTCCACGTTTTTATTCAAGCGGAGGCCAGGGACTGCATTGCCTCCATTTGTGGTTTTGGAAGCGAAACAAGGGCTTGCTTCCTTCCTGTACAGCTCAAAGCCTGCATCCCTGCCCTGTGACTCAGCGCAGCCATTAACGGCCAGTCTGGATGACTAAAATTCCTCTCCTGTCCACCTGCACCAACCCAGTGCCTGTCAAAAGGAGACTTTGCACCATTTTTTCACTAATGCATCAAGACCGTGGAGAGTCCCATCAGGTTACGGACAGATACCTCTCACCCTGTTCCAAAAGTAATGGGACGTTTCATTATTTTCACAGTCAGATTTCACGACAGCCGCTAGCAGAGAACATTGCTCAAGCAATACATTCAATATTTGAGAACCAGGGCTGAAGGGCAGCTACTGTTGCAACAGAGAAGGTCCAGGGGACTGAGCAATATGCAAGACAAACTGTCACTTGGACTGTTAATCATTAAGAGGGGCATTTCATCTAGTCTTTGGAGGAAGCAGGCTGCAGAACAGCATGCAAATATGCACCCCAAAAGCTGCTCCCTCCCACCTATACAGCATGACTCAGTTCTTCTCACTACAGGGAAGTGCACTCCTACTCAGGACCACTAACGTCATAGGAAAAGGAGGACTTGGGTAACCTGCATATATTACTGCGGCTGAGTCATAAGAGGCCGTTTCTAGAGGTCTGATTCCCACTGCAAAGAGCACGTGCTGACTGCTACGGCGTGCCTGGCCTGGCTGATATCAGCACGACCCAGGGGCCTGCAGGCCTTGCAAATCACTCCCTAGCTGTGCCCAGATTAGATGAGGAGCTGGTATGCGAGGCAGGGGAGCAGCCCAGAATGGCTGCTCTGCCCTCCTGTTTCAACACCAAGCCCCTGCCCTGGCTCCGCACCCAACAGCGCCTGTGTGGGCAGGGAAGTGAAACCCAGGAGGGAAGGAGGGAGGGATTCAGGGCACGGGGGAGGATAAGGAAATGGAGGGAGGAAAAAGGAAGATGAAGATGCACGCGGGGGGGATGGGAGGAGGAACAGGGAGGAGGATGAAGATGCACGCGGGGGGGATGGGAGGAGGAACAGGGAGGAGGATGAAGGTGTGCAGAGGGAATAGGAGGAACAGGGAGGAGGATGAAGATGCGCGCGGGGGGATGGGACTAGGAAGGAGGGGAGAGGAAGAAGGTGAAGAAGTATTTGAAGAGGCGGAAGGACGGGGACTAGGAAGCGGGAGGAGGGCCGAGGAAGCCGCCTGCCCAGGGCGCAGCCCTGCTCCCGCTCCCACCCGCCTCCCGCTCAGCCCAGCACAGGCCGCTACCCGGGGCGCGCTCCCCGCTCCCCGCTCCCCGCCCACACGCACCGGGATCGCAGCAGCGCCCAAGCCCGACACGACACGACACGACACGACGCGACTGGCTCCGCCGGCAGCTCCGCGAGAGTGGGCCGAGCGCCCGCCCCGCGCGCCTATACCCGCCCCATGCAGATGCGCGGCCCGGCCCGCCGCGCTATTGGTCCGCTCGGCCCCGGCGGCCGCCTCCCATTGGCCCAGCGGGGCCTGGCGCCGCCCCGCCTCTGCGCTCGTGCGGGACGTGAGGGCGCCGTGGAAAAGCCCCGCGCCGCGTGCGGGCCGCGCCGCCAGGGGTTACCCCTCCCCCCCACGTGCGCTCATATCCCCCCCACATGCACACATATACACACAGCAAAGGCCTCTCGGGTTTAGCGGCGCCCCAAAGAGGGGGCGTGCCCTATGCCTGCAAATCCGACCCCCCTTTTTAAAAGAGGTGCTTTTGGGTGCCTCAGGGTGCCGGCCGGGTCCTGGCAGGCGGGTTATGTGCTGGTTAAAGCGGAGGAGCAGCCCAGCCGGGGACTGGAGCCAGGCCTGGCTTTCTGGGACTAAGAAGTTGCTGGGGAAGGTCCTTTCGGGGCTCCAGATGGGCTTGCAACTATCCCCCAAATGCAGCTGAGCATTGGGCAGAAATTAGTAACGTAAATAATAATAAATTGGAAAGGTTTCTCTGTTTGGACTTTGCCTTTTGGAATGGTTTGCATTCGGAAAATTTACCTAAAGTTACTCGTATTAAAAAAATGGGGCGAGGACCCTGAAAACAAAAGCTTAGGCTTTGGTTCAGATGGAAGAAAAGCCCAAATGAAGGCATTTGGGGTTTTCGCTTTGCTGAGGAAACTGGAAAAGTAAGTTTGGTCCAAGCTATCGTGGACGAAATCAGGAAATTGCAACAAGTCCCGTTCCCAGTAAACTTCTTCCCTGCCTGCCTTCCCTTCTCTTTTTGGCTGCAGGGAAGATAAAGGAAGAGGCTAGGACAAAGCGTAGGCAAGCAGTTGTGGAGAAGAAAGGTGGGGGGGTACTGGAGATATGTAGCTAGGTGCTCAGCAGTGAGGATTCAGTGAGTTTAGCCTGTCATGGCATCGACAAGCCTTTTTGCACTTCTGTTATCCCCTTACAAAATGCAGGCCTTACGGTCAAAGGATAAGGCACTGATATTTGCAGCTAACACATGCATTGACATTTAGCCCTTCGTAAGATTTTGGCGGGTGGAATGCAGTGGCGAGGGGGATGGGCAAGGGGAATTTCACTGTGGCTGCCAGGTTTCAATCCCTCCTCCCCACCTCGAGATTGTGCTCAACTGCCTCTCTAGAGATGACGTGCTGCACTGGCTTTGAAAAGCAGGTTTTTTCATTTGACACAGAGAATGCATGAGAACTTCAGTCAGTTCAGCATCCTTTCATGTGAGAGCCCAACCCTTTAATATGCTGCATCACAGAAACACAAATCAGATACAACCATCTTCTTTGGGCAACACCAAAACCGCCAAGTAGTTTAAAAGGTCTTTGAAGAAAATGCCCCTGGACAGTTCATGCTTCCTTTCTCCAAATGGTCACTCTGAAGACGAGGGGGGAGCCGTTCTTTGTTAGCAACTGAGGAGCACGTGCTCTGCAAAACTGCTTGTGCCTAAGTATTTGAAGATAAGAGCCACCATTGTTAGCAATGGGGATTTGGGATGTGTAAAGAATGATGGATTTAGGCCGAGGGAAGATTTTCATTTCAGTCCGCTTTGGATCAGGAGGCCTGTGTCCTGAGAACAAGACCAGCCAGTTAAAAATATATATTTTGCAGTGGATAGGTATTTGAAATACTTATTGGTACTTGATGTGTGTTTTCAAGATGGGGCTGATAGCAATGCTTAAAACAGACTACTGGCAGCCCTTGGACTTACAGCACAGCTGGTTCCTGAAAACTGTGTCTTAAGTAGAAAAGTAACTTGGAACTGATTTTCCCATAGGATACAATGTTATAAATGGGGGATTGGTTCCTGAACCAAGGCCCAATACCCTATTTTCACCAAAAATAACCAAGAATTTTGTACTCAATCAATTATAAATGCATAAAATAGCTACAATAATGTATTCAGACTGTAAATAGTAAACATATTGATTCGGAAGGACTTCTTTGAGGTGACTTTGCTGGAGTCTTTGAAGGGCTCTTGGCTGGAGTCTTCTCAGGAGTCTTGGCTGCAGGTTCTGGAGTCTTGAACTTGTTCGGTGGCGTGGTGTCGCATCAGATCAAGCATTGTAAAGTTGAAACTGAAGCCAGAAAGTTGAAACGGTGTCAATTTGTAAAAGTTGTAAGTGCAAAACGTTGTAAGTTGACTGTACACATACTGCCCATAGGTGACAAAAGAAAATACTTTGGTACATTGTTCCAGCCTTATTTCTCTATGAAACAAAGACATAAAAATGGATGAGGAACAAATATTGAAGCGTGGTCTCTCCCCCGCACCCAGCCTCTCTCTCACCCCCTGACTCCTCGATTTACATCTTCACTGACTACCTATCTTGCATGCAGACCAGCCCAGCCTCTGGCTTCTTTACTTTTCACCCCATCCAGGAAGAGTACACACCAACTGCAGAAACTTCCTCAGCCTGACAAAGGGTTTTTCAACCCGAAAGCTTACTTAAAATTTCCCCCCCCAACTATCTAAGTTGGTCCAATAAACGATATCAGATTCACCCAAAGAACCTTGTGTGATGAACCATGATAAATTCTGAGAGGTGAGAATTTCTTAGGCTGATATCTTTTATTGGAACAACTGTGTAGTTGGGCTAGTTAGACAGGCTTCTGAATGCAAGACATTCTTCACAAAGAAATGTAAAACTTTGAACTTTGGGCTTCAGAGATAATAGCTTTTATTAGACCAACTAAGCAATTGCAAAAATTTTATCTTTCTTTGCAAGTTTTTGGGCACATGCACCCTTTTTAGGCTAAAGGGAAATTAAGAAGGGTACACGTGCCCGAATGCTTACAAAGAAAGATAATATTTTCGCAATATCTTAGTTAAAAGGTATCATCTCTGAACCAAAAGTTTTAGAGTTTTGCATTTCTTTTTGTCTCAGACCAATAGGACTTCCAAATACATCCCTGAGACATTCTTCAACAAGTTCTATGAAATGTATTTGGATTTTGGAACAAATCAATATCAACAGCACTTGCAGCTCTTTTGGGTTCGCTATGCGTCAACAGCCAAAAGCAACAAATGTTTGCGGAAAGCTGATTTGGAAGCCAAATCGTGTGTGTGTTCATAATAAATTAATTTTAATGTGCATTCACGGTGGGCTCATGCATCAAACAGACAGAGCGCACCTATAAAATACCACCTGATTTAGCTAACCATTTGCAACTTGGCAGCATTTCTAAAGTAGCATATTTTAAGGGCCAAGTGATCTCCCAAGACAGTTTAGTATCACATGCTATGGAATCAAAACTGTTTGTCAAAATAATGTGATAAATACTTCCGAAGAAACTGTGCTCCATTCAAGGACATTTTGTGACAAGCACAGTAATCAGATAAATTTTCAATGGTACTGATTCACCCAGCTGTACTTATTATTTCTTGTTACTAGGATAACACTTGAAAGGCATGTGATGTTGAACTATGCACAAAATGTGCAGAGTCCCAGCTCTGGAAATTAATAGCTTGCTTTTTATGGAGTCAATGGTGATCCCTTGTCATGGTGTATAATAAGAACGTGATGTTTTGTGCGAGTCATTCCCCATTGAAAAAGCCGCTGAGAAATACTTTCCCCCCTAGGATTCACTTGATCATCTTGCACTATCAGCTGTTCCCAGCCCACAGCTGAGTAAAGCCTTACTGGACTCAAAGCTTCTGCGTGACATCCCAAAGAGTATATGGCCAGAGCCAGCATGAGCTGCGGAAGTTGAGACATACCTGATCCATAAGCAAAGATAGAGCTGCCAGTCTCTTCCAACTACTTTGCTTCCAAGGGTACTTTTGGACTGGCTGTTCTGATTAGAGAGACATAGATAGCTGTGCTGGTCTGAAGTCAAGTAGAAGGCAGAGTAGCTTTGCACCTTATAGACCAGGGGCGGGCAATTTTTTTGGGTGGAGGGCCGCTTGCTGAGTTTTGGCAAGCCACCAAGGGCTGCATGACAAGCAGCCAGGGGCAGATAAATATTGATTTTCTAAATTTTGTAGGGGCCCCATGGGCTGGGTAGAATGCTCTGGTGGCCCACAGGCTGCATTTTGCCCACCCCTGTTATACACTAATTAAAGTGTGCATGTTTGTGTGTGTGTGTGTGCGCGTGCGTGCGTGCGTGCGTGTGTGTGTGTGTGTATAGAGAGCATACGCTTTTGTGGGCTGAAGCTCACTTCATCAGATGCTGTGAAAGGACATTCAGTGTTCTGATCAGGTCAGCCGGGTCACATAACTGTAGCTAAAATGCAGGGGTCTTTCTGGGTTGTTATAGGACACAGCTATGCTAAGGCCCAGCATAACTGCTATGGACAGGACGAGAAGATGATGTGTAATGGGGAAAGGGTCTCAGATTACAGAGATCCCGTCACAAGACTAAAATGAGACAAGTGGATAATGTTACACTGCTGGGATCACAGCTGATGCAGTCTGTGAAAGGACAAAGGAAGTCCCTTGTTCTCACCCTCTCTGCTATCAATATTACCACACCTGTTAGGATCAGGACTTCCTATGCTGCTATGTGAAACATGCAGCTCTGTTTAGGGACCGATGCTTCCTTGGGCTTGAAATACCATGACGAATTCTGGCCCCACTAAGTTCTTCTATTTCTAGGGAGTTTGCTCTCTCCCATTTTCCTCTCATCATGAGCCCTAGCTATCTGGGACAGTGCTTCTCCTTCCGTATGCTGGGAAGTTTGAAATTGGTAGCTGTGCTCTTGCTCAAAGCCCTAGATGCGATGCAAGGCAGGGCATTCTCAGAAGAGGATGCTGTGTCTAGCACAACTGGTGCCTGGTGCAGGACTATAGCTCTTCGTCCTCATATCAGGATCTCTGACTCTGGAACAGCCTTTCCACATTGGTTTGGCAGCGTCCAGCTTGACTTCAAGACAGGGTGTGAAGCTTGTCCATTGCTTGAAGGTTCAGGCATATACTGATTACTTCTGTAGCTGACTCAGGTTGAGTCTCTGTCTAGGTGGATCTGCTTTGGGGACAGCTCTACCCCAGCAGTGAGCCTAACACGGAGGCAAGTTTTAAATTCCCTCAAAACAAAGTAAACGGTTGCTGACCTGCCCTTCTCCTTTGGCCAAACAAAGCTGGGCATAGCACCATCTGGAGGCCATCAGCCTCATCCCTGAGTCAGCTAGTTCTGCTCCTGCAGGGGAGAATGGGTCTTTTGGGAACAGGATTAGGCTCAGGGTACCTTGAGAAGGGTCCCTGCAGTCTTACATGCAGCTTTCTCTGCTCCCCCTGCCTTGGAGGAAAGTGCATAGCTGGAATTACAGACTCAGCTTTGCTTTTGGGTGCTGTTGTGTTAACTGCTACTGGATTGTAATGCTGCATCTAGTTTGGGAGCTGAAGCCGTATTGGCTAGCAAAGGCACTCAGAATTAAAATGTGGGTTTATGGGCAAGTTATAATTTATCCCGCTGAAAATCCCTAAGCTGTGTTTTATATTGCCTGGAGTCTCTGCATCCTCGGGTGCCAGCTCCTCGCTGCTCCTGGGATCCGAGCCTGCAGATGCTGAGGCAGGGCCCCGCACCTTGCAGGATTGAACTCCCAGCTGGATGCCAGACAGCGTAATTCATCAGGTCCATAGGACTGGGTGGGACTGGGTGCTAAGGTCCAGTCGGGATTTTGCAACGCACACCTTGGCATGCCTCAGTTTCCCCACTTGTGTAACATGCAAAAATGCTGGCACACGTTTATAAAGTGCTTTGAAACCCATAGCTGGGCAGCTGCATTCTAAACACTAAGCATTCAGATGTGGCTTAAGAGCCTGTGGGGCTGAGGGAAATATGCTTGCTCTTACCCAAAAGCCCTGGCCATGCTGGAATGGTAGGTCTCTTTGGATTTAGAAAGCATTTTTTTAGGGTTTATAATTTGGCTGGTGGGAACAGAGGTGCCATCTGAAGCAATCATTTAGTCCTGGAAAAGTGAGCAATGCCTATGGATAACATCCGGCCTCATCCAGCAGTCCCTCTGCTCCCACCAAAACAACGGGAAGGTTTGAATAAAGAGTGACTATAAGACATGGCCCATAAAGTTACAGGTGCCTAATATAGCCTCTCCCAGACTGCCTCTTGTCCAAGCCTCTCTTTCCTTATGCCCACAAACCAAAGCAGAGCCCCAAGCTAATTCCACGCAACGAAGTGTGAATGGCAAACAAAGCGCTGAGAACCTGTGTCCCCCTGTACATGCATGGTTCAAATCATAGCCACATGGATTTCCCCTATCGACCCATCCCCTAGTACTGTGCCAAGGACAGCATCTGCTCCACTGACTCATGCTCCTCTGTGAGAAGAGGCAGCTGAAGACACCCTTCCTGCACAGCTAGAGGCTGCATTGGGCAGGCATCCGTGTTCAGATTCCTGGCACTATTCAGGTGTTGGTATAATTTTCTCCTAGATCAGCAGATTTTTTTCCAACCACTCCATTCAGAACATATTAAAAGTCAGAGCTGATAGTGAAAATGTCACTGCTCAATCATGTATCTCTGCCTGATTTTTTCTATTTTTTTAGCTAAGCACCTCAGCGATGGGGCTGTGGGATATCTGACTGGCACAGGTTTCCGTGGGAATGCAGGGTTGTGGCTAATTAACGAAATAGTCCACAGGCTCATTTAAAATAATAGAACTCTTTCTCATGGAGAGCTGGATGGCTGATGAGATGGGCAGCGGGAATAGAGGGCTTACGGGAACACAAAGCCATCACTGCCATTGGCTTTCAGATTAGCAGGAGAGAGAGACTAATGGCTTGCCGAAGTTCCAGAAGGGGGTCCCCACAGGTCAGGATCAAGGAGGGGGGCAGAGCCGTTCAAGAAAACACATACTGACGAGGCCACAACACATTGGTAGCTAAACAAAGCAATTTGTCCTCTCGCTCTGGCATCTGCCGCTAGCACTAAATTCACATCAATCCACCCCCGCAGAATCCTTCCATGCACGTTGTCAGGAATGATCTAAGCATTTGCTAAGCTACACTCCTCTCATTCCTCTGCAGCCTGAGCACGCCGTCTTATTGATTTGCACAGAGGTATTGATTTGTGCAGAGGTATTGAAGCAGAGGCTACAATGAGAGCGAATCCACCGCCTCACTTTGTTGCTGGCACAGAACATACGGTATCTGTGGCACTAGGCAAAACCCCCTGCCTCCCACATCTCACTGTCTGGTAGAAGAAACATTTGATTTAACTCCGTGGGTTCTTTCTGCATCAGGCTCGTAAAAGCAATTGGGAATTTTTCCTACCCCAGGAACAAGACGCAGCCCATTTGCTGAGTCATACAGGCTGCCAGGATCTTATTCTCCTTTATTCTCCCCGTGCTCTGCCGTCTTGATGGGCTCCGGTTCAAGGATTTGGTCCCCTACTTTGAGAGCCAGTTTCAAATATCCCTGCCTGCTGAGGATTTCCAAGCAATTTTTTTTTTTTTAAGGAAATGTTTTTGTGTACCAGGTCAGATTAGCCAGGTCAGTTCCAAATCCTCTGAATCGTTCAAAACCCATATGTGGCCCTACTATCAGCAAGTATCCTCCACCCCAAACTTTTCAGCCTGGGGCTTCAGCTACTTCCAAATCTTTTGGCAGGCATCCTACATGTAGGCCCAAGCCCAGAGACTTGGGGTTTGAATTTCCCTGAGTTTCACTTGCCCTTATTCGTACGGCTGCAGGAGCAAGCTAGGAAAAAATCTCCTGTTTCCATAAAGTCAACGCGTAGCCGAGATCCTCCCACTGGAAGCTGGCCAGTGGGAGGCTAACTATGAGGGATTCCTGTCTTCATGCAGACAAGGGTGCACCCTCCACTACACAGTGCCATTTTAATTGTATTAACTTGGTTGTGCGATTTCCCCTGCCAGGTAAGTATTCCAGGCATGCTTTTTTTTTTTTAAAGAGAATTTTTAATATTTCACACCAAATCAATTCCAAATCTGTGAGTCAGTCAAGAACCGTAAGCCGCCCTACTACTGGCAAACATCCTCCATCCCACCTGGGGCTTCAGATGTTTCCAAAGCCTTTGGTAGGCATCCTACGTGCAGGCCCAAGCCCGGAGGCTTGGGGTTCAGATGCCCCCGAGTTTTGCTTGCCCTCAGCCGTACGGCCGCAGGAGCAAGCTAGGTAAGTATTCCAAGCATGCTAGCACACGCCTGCAATCTGTGCAGATCAGGACCTGTTTGCCAATTTGTGAATATAGCCAGTTGCTGTTGCACAGCACGACATGCGTTCTAGGGGGTGAGCTTAGCTGGTACCTTGGAGGCACTCCCTGAATGCTGCAGGCAAGTGGGCTTCTGAGCTAGGGCACTGCCACACACCTAAGGAGCAGGTGCGTCTGACTTTATTCCTACTTATGTATCACGGTCATCCAGCATGTCCCACAGTGCTCCTTGCAAGTGCCAGCCTGCCTGCGTGTTTTGTGGTTTCCATTGGACGCTGCCTTTCAGCTGAGATTTCCTGCTGTGGCTGAACATCCTTGTAACCAAGACTTCCTGATCTCATGGCCCAGCTCATCATCACACACTACATCTGGGGTCGCTGGAGGAACACCATGAGGGATACAGCTTGAAGCACACGGCAATTCTGATTTTTTCCCCTTGTTGCCTCCCACATTAGGACTGGTGCAAGCAACTGTGATAGAAAGGTAATGCTGCATGTTAGACTAACACTGTTTATAGGCAGCTTGTAAAAGCTTCTGATAGGACTATTTAAGAGGTTTTCTTTTATTTATGTACCCACCTCTCCTTGACTCCTTGTGTCAGATCACTTGGGTTCCTCTGGCTGTCATGCTTTTGGAGGCTTTTATCTTGGAGCCTTTGCTTATTTTTGGCTGTAGCATGTGGATTTTGATGTACAGGAATTGTGAAGTGAGGTAGGATGATGGTCCTGCAAATTCCTTTTCACCTTTTTTGTAATTCACCCTGTTCCTCACCCAGTTCCTTAGGGACAGACAGGAAGGCACTTTTCCAGCTTTTGCATCCCCTTGAAACCTCGAAACGCCCCGTCTGAGGGTGACTGTTTACTCATCCAATCAAACTCTCACCTGTGGCATAATTAGCAGGGCTGTAGTTGAAGATCCTAAACCAAGTGTGATCTTTTCAGCTCTCACATAAGGGCTCAGACAGGAAGTTAATGAGTGCAATAGAAAAGTGATTGAGAGGGGCTGTGCATATGTGCGCATGCACACATATGTATGCACACACATGCATTATGATTCCACATGTTTGTGTGCAGGCCAGAAGTTGCTCTCTAGAAACAGATCAATCCTGTTACGGTTACAAAAGCAGACACAAACCCTGTGCAACGGCAGTGACCTCAATCT